>NC_132786.1:115656250-116258000 GCF_048418805.1 Vulpes vulpes
TAACGTTGTTAACAATATACATATGACTCAAAGCCATATATAGATTCAATATGCAATCCTTATCAAAATCCCAAGGGCTTTCTTCACAGAAATAGAATGAACATTCCTAAAATTCACACAGAACCACGAAAGACTCTGAATCGCCGAAGCAATATTAGAAAGGACAAAGCTGGAGGGATCACCATCATCTTTCATCATTGTCTTATAGTTTTCCGTGTACAGGTCTTTCACCTCCTTGGTGAATTTATTCCTAGGTACTTGATTCTTTTTGATGCAGTTATAAATTGGATGGTTTTCTTAATTTCTCTGACAGTCTCTTCAATAAATGTTAATGGGGAAACTGGTCAGCTACATGCAGAAGATTACAACCAGATCACTAACTTATACCATAAACAAAGACTAACTCAATCAGATTTAACACATGAATGCAAGACCTGAAACTGTAAAATTCCTAGAAGAAAACATAGGTGGTAAGCTCCTTGACATCTTTTTTAGTGATGATTTTGTGGATCAGATTCCAAAGTTAAGGGAGACAAAAGCAAAAATAAAAAAGTAGGACCACATGAAACTAAAAAGCTTCTACAAAACAAAGGAAATCATCATCAAAACAAAAAGTCAATTGAATGGAGAGATACTGAATGGGAGAAAATATTTGTAAAGCAATACCTCTGATAAAGGGTTAACATCCGAAATATGTAAAGAACTCAATAACAACAAAACACAAACCTAATGAAAATGGGCAGAGGATTTGAACAGACACTTTTCTCAAAACATACAGATGGCCAATAGGCAATAAAGAGTATGTGGTATTTATATCCAATGGAATTGCTGTTCAGTCATAAAAAGGAGGAAACCTATCACTTGTGATGACATGGATGGACCTTCAGGGTATTATGCTAAGTGAAATAAGAAATCTACTGTACAATATTATTCATATGTGGCATCTAAAAATATTGAACTTACAGAAATAATATTGTGAAAGCTAAGGGGTGGGGGAATTGGGGAGATGTTGGTAAAAGGGTACAAACTTTCTGTTCTAAAATGACGAAGCCATGAGAATCTAATGCAAATAGTCAACCATACTGTATTGCACACATAAAAGTTGCTGTGAGAGTATATTTTAAATATTCTCCATAGCAACAACAAAATGGTAATTTTGTGAGGTGAAGGATGTATTACACAGCCTCATCATGGTAAACATTTCACAATACACACATGTATCAAATTATCACATTGTATACTTTAACTTTACACGATGTTGTATGTCCAGTATATCTCAATGACCCTAGCAAAATATATTCAATAAGTTCCCTTGAGCCCTCTTCCCTT
This sequence comes from Vulpes vulpes, assembly GCF_048418805.1. Lineage (NCBI taxonomy): Eukaryota > Metazoa > Chordata > Mammalia > Carnivora > Canidae > Vulpes > Vulpes vulpes. Next base: position 115,657,580 of record NC_132786.1, read on the forward strand.
TCTTCTCAGGCTATGCTGTAAGTACAGTGAACTACTTTTGGCCTCACAGAGTTCCATTCTCTCTCCCCAGGTGGGTACACACTTTATTCCTTTTGCTTAGAATATCTTCATTGACATCTCTTCCCATACCTCCTAGCTTCCACTTACCCTTTGGAGCTCTCAATCAGGTACCATTGTACGGAGGAAGCCTTTTCTCCCTCCCAGACTGAGGTAGGTCTCCTTCCTTCCATTTTCAAGCTTTAGCATCATAGCATTTGTTATGACCTGTCAAGTTCTCTATGTCCCTTACCAGATAATTAGCTTCTTGAAAACATGCCTTGCTTGGTTGATTACTGTTTATCTGGCACTAGCACAGAGCCCTAATATAGAGCAGACATTTAAAATGTATTTTCTGATTAAATGAAGGATTTTTTTAGTGACTACTGAGTGCTTACAGGAGAGAGAGGTAGCTTTAAGGAAATAAACACAGAAGTCTGTATGTTTAAAATTTTTCAAAGAAAATAGAGTATGTTCCTAAAATCCTTGTAAATGTCCTGATACCTTTTGGCCTGATAGCACAATTCTGTAAGTACCTTGATCCCTCTGACCCAGTCTTTTGAATGCATTTTCATTTTCTTAACAAGCATTTCTCAATTGCAACTGTATTCTTCTACTCTTTTCTGCTATTTTCCTAATTATTTTTTATTGCAGGTGCTCTTTGTTATTTTCTTTACCTTCTTAGATTATTATTCACTCTTTCCTGACTCCATCTCAGATTTCACACCCATTCCCTCTGGCTCATCATCTTCCACATTCACTTCTGTGCCATTTTGTATTCATCCACCACTACAGAAATGATTTCTTATACAGAGAAGACACACATTGTTCTATATCGCCATCCATTTGCCTATATGTAATTTCGTAGTAATTTAGGCTTGTAATTTAGTAGTCAGCTAATTCTTAATTATTCTGAGATTGATTATCCAACTGATAGATTACCTAGGTCTCCTCTTTCATTCTCCCACTGCCCATCTTTTGGCCATAGCGTTTTCATATTTTCACTAGATAATATGCAGAGATGAAGGGCAGCAGTGAAATGCAAATTAATCAATTCTGGTCATTTTGAGCAGCTCTCATAAAAAGATCTGATGGAAGACAAGGTTGAAATTATTGGCTCAATTGAGAATTATAAACTGTCTATGAATGTCACTTATCCATGCTATTTCTAGTTACCATTTAGTATGGATAATTGGAAAGGAAATGGGAAGAGAAAAAAACAAAAGTTAGTGATAAATGAAAAGTAAGAAAAAAAGAGAGCTCAAAGATAGAAGTTATACTACAAAATGGCTCTTCCAAACTCTGCCCTGGATTTGAAGCAGTTTCCACTGACTATGTCTCATGATGGGGAAACAGTTCAAATCTGCAGACAGATAAACATCCATATGATTGATTATTAAGCACAGTAGAGACTCAAAAACCAACAGGTCAATTATCTAAACTGTTCTGCTTTATAATGGTTCTTTATTCAAGCAGATATGAATCACTGCAGAGTCCCCGGCCCCTATCTGCCCTCATGGACCCACATAGACATATTACAAGATGGCACAAATTAAACTCACAGGAATCTAGTGAGTCAAATTTTAAGAAAATCTACAAGAAAAAACTACTAGAGCTCTGAAACCTAAGGCACTTAAGTAAAGCAGTAACTATTTTCTGTGAAGAACTCAAAGGATGGAGGTTCTCATCCTTAATTCCCTGATAGTCAATGTGAAGCCATCTGCATTTATGCAGGGTCATTCTCGCATAAATGCAATCCTCTGTGTGCAATGTGCCCCTCAATATAATGGCACTCATTAGTGAATGTACAAACATTTCTGTGAATATATTAAAAGGTTTAAGAGAAATTAGCCTTTGTTTATAATTAGAAAACATCAGTAAAAATGTATTTTATTTCAAAGACTTTTCTGAATACATTAAAATTAACAACAAAATAAGCTCCATTCCACCTCCCAAACTTCATAGAAGTACAAATCCTTACATTGTCATGCATTGTCTTGTTCCTGTCAAAATCCTTTTGATGTCTGGGTGTTAGATTTTTCTAGAGTTATTTATATATATATGGCAAGTGTTGCTCTGAAGCCGGTTCTGCATCTTCATAGGAAGGTACTGAAAGTTGTACTAATGTTCTTATTTCTGTAGCAATGTACAGAAAATTGTTGGGTTAAAGATGTTTGCCTGAAAATGCTGTTATCAGGTGGATATGACATTACTGGAATATCTGATCTTCTATAAGACATTCTAGGAGGATTGGGAACTCCTATGCAGCACATTTCACTTTACAGTAAAAAGAATATCCCTCTGGCAAATTCACCATGTAATTAACATTAATATGGCTCCCACAGAACCAATTTCTCCCAGTGGGACTTACATGGCACTTGCTCTGTGAACCTGTGTTGTACTCATAGGATTCATACCCAGAATTGGTTTAACTCTTAAGGCCTGAGCAGGATTCTGAATGTAGATGGTAAGAAGGAAAAGAAAACATTGGACAATGGACAGTAAAACTTAATCATTGGAGGATCCTCATGGTAAATACCTGGGATTTCCCCAAAGGAGGAATAGTGGTTTTGTGATTTTGTGGCAAAATTGCTGTAAGTTAGGAGGTGAGATTTGGTCAAGAAAGCCACCTGGGATGGAGATACTGGACAAAAATCTCAGTGAGTTGGATCTGGCAAAGCATTAGTTTGATGAAGAAGGAGGAGGATGTTGCCCAGGACTTCCTTGCTAGGGGCTGGGGTCTCTGGGTTTTGCTATACCTTTAAGAACTGGCGAAAAAACAAGACTCATCTTAACAGGAGAAAATGAGGCTACTGAATAATGGAAAGGCCTTGGAAATGAAGAGTTAGTACAGCAGAATGGTTAAGAGCAGGGACCTCCAGAATGCCTGACACCCAGCTCTGCCACTTATTACCCATGTGCCCTCAGGCAAGTTATTGAACCTAGCTAGATCTCAGTTTCCTTACTTGAAAACAAGGATAATAGGGCACCTATTGCTTAGGCTTGTCATGATGTTTGAACAGGATAAAATATAAACACACTTAAAATGGTGCCTGATACATATCAAATGTAATATGAGATCAAGTTTTGCTAGAAGAATGAAAACAACAAAACGCAAGGACTAAGACTCCTATGGCACATACTATATGCCAGATGTTATTCACATGGTTTAACAGGGATTTATTCAATGCAATCTTCATAAGGACCCTAGGAGGTAAGTACTGTTCCTTTACAGATGAGCGATATGAGACCTCTACAGTTTCAGCAAGGTAGAGAAGCAACATGTGGACACAGGCACTTGATTCCAAAATCTGTGTTCTTCACCAGTATGCTAGACTTCTTCTTATGTATTATTAAGGAGAGGTCTTAATCATGACCTTTCAGTAAAAGGGTTTCTAAAGAGTCTAAATCTTATAGAATTGAATTTGGCAATATATCAACCCTTACATAGCTCCCTGGTCCCTTGTGGATGATGATCAGGCTTTAATCATCAGAGTGAAGGAGAAGACAGTGGTTCTGGATCACAGAGGTGGGAGAAGAGGAAACAAATCCTGCGTAGTGCTCTTGAGTGCCTGGAGTCTTGGCTCAGCCGACAAATTGAGAATGGTGATTCCTACATGCTGCAGATTGCTGGGTAGTATTCATAGGACACAAGGGCACATGTCTGAGCATGATGCCAGAGTCCAGCCTGCTCTCCTCTCATCCTAAAGGCTATACTCTGGTGTTTGGTCACAGGATTTGGCTCCTGCCTGCTGGATCCCTCAGGAGAGCTTCACCCAAACAGAGGCAGCCGCCCACTTCTCCTGACCCACAGCTCACATTTCCTGTCACACAGCTCACATTTCCAAAGTCTCACCTCCACAATGGCCATGGCCAGCTTGGCTGGGAGTCGTCTCGGTGAATGTGATGCCGAGGAATTCTCTCTCAAAGGGAATGATGCTGCTCTAACACTTGTAGGTACCACTGGAGGGGGGCATTTTTTCAGCATTTTTGGCTTTGGACAAAGCTCACCAAGGCCAGTTTTTATTCAATAGGTAGGGCCTCCTGACTGCTGCGAGATGGGGCCAAGTCATTTGTAAGCACATGTAACCCCAGGGGTACAGAGCACCAGGAGGGTAAAAGTTGGACTTCCGGGTTTCACACTGTTACCAGGAAGAAGGCTTTAAGCACTGCATTCTGGGACTAAATGCAATAACTTACTTGCACTCTAAATTGTGTTGGGCGAAACCCCAGTTAGAACCAGAAGCACTATCTGCCATTCTCATTTATTTTTCCCTTTGGATTTTCAAATGTATGCTACTAAAAGATTTGGATCTTTCAAATGTATGTATGTAATTACTCTTAAAGTAATTACAAACATGGAATTTTAGGTAGTAATTAAGCATTTATGTGCATGCATATACACATAGATACATGTATGCATTTATATGTGTACACACATGTATACATGTACATATACACAGGTACACATGTGTATACATATTCCCAAGGCAATATATAAGCTACAAATAACAAGACCTGAAAAGGTTTCTGGTCATCTTGGAGCAAGGTTTTATAAGAGTGTGTTAAATCAGAAGAAGTGGTATTATTAGACAGTGTGTGCTAGAAAACCAAGAATTTTCAACTGTATAAACAAATGAAATACTGAACCTTTCAATATTTCAAGGTCTCTATACTGACAAAATGTTCACAATCTGCCTAGGGCTATGATTTTGCAAGTACTTTAAGCAAAGAACCCTTAAATCTACCTCCTAATTGGCTGAAACATACACAAAAATTCAGGTGTTTCAGGAAATAGTTAAAATGATTCATTAGAACACTCTTATCAGAAGATATTCTGAACCAGCACCTCAGCCTAATGTTATGAAACATGTTATATCAGGGGTCCTGTCTATAAGGTCAAAAAAAAAATCAGTCATTCAGTGTCAGGTGCAGAAATAGATTACATTTGGAACTTTGGCCAAATGCTGTCTTACAACATATAGTTGTAAGAACAATTTTCCTCAGACTCTATTTCCCACAGAGCTACAAACATAAAAACAGCAGCAACAAAAAGCTATGCTAATATACAACCTGACTAGTCTGTTCAGAAATTGATCTAGCAACTTGGCCATCTGAGCTTGAAGTTGTAGGTTAGAATGAACAGTTAAGTCATCCACTTCACTTGAGGGGTTAGATGGTCTCAGAGGGTAATCAAGCTCAAAGGCAACTGAACAGTCTGCTTTTAAAAATATATATATTTTTAAAAGTTTCTGGATGTGTATTAACTATTTTCCACTAGTTCCAAGCCATCACATTGGAGGAAAGAATTTGAAAAGTTACATGATTAGCTATTTCAAAAGGATAGTACTGGAAATGGACACATTTACTTTATCTTTAGAAATGAGATCACTTTGGGACGCCTGGGTGGCTCAGCGGTTGAGCATCTGTCTTTGGCTCAGGGCATGATCTTGGAGTCCCGGGATTGAGTCCCACATCGGGCTCCCTGCATGGAACCTCCTTCTCCCTCTGCCTATGTCTCTGCCTCTCTGTGTCTCTCATGAGTAAATAAATAAAATCTTAAAAAAAATGAAATCACTTTCTTCTTGTCTTTGCTCACTGTTACTGTTTGAAATGTTGATTTTCAGCAATGCTTTGGGAACAGGGCAGACTGAAAAACTGTATGTGTGCCACATAAAGATATGGTCTACTGTTTTGTAGTTTCATCAGATTTGAAAATAACTAGTCCACATGACTGTGGGAACATTTTACAAGGGGAAAAAAAATAAAATCAGGGATTTGTAAATCCTCAGTTATACAAAATTTGATCATGCTCTTTGTTTGGCTAGTAGTTGAAATTGTTCCTCAGAACAGCTACCCTGACCAAGCAAGGAAGGAAAGGGCAAAATTCATATATAAACATATTACCAAATGAATATCACCAGCTACTTGGCCTGGCCCCAATACAAATGGTCATCTGTAATATTCTTCTATTTCTAAAGATAATTTTATTATTTTTATCGGGACGCAAATAAAAAAAAAAAAACCTTTACTGTATCAAAACAACTTAAGTCTTATTTTAAAACTTTGTTGTAATCGACTTAAATATATGTATTTATACACATATTTAGAAAATAGATTTTAAATTGTACACCCCAAACCCTAAAGTTTCAAAAAGAATAGCAAAATGGTTAAATCAATTATGGTAACTCCATAGAATAGAATATTATACAGCCAAAAAAATCAGATCTTCAATGATTAGTGGTATATGCAGATGATCATAATAGGTAAAATGGAAGATATAAAACTTTAAATACTGTATTGCAATTTTAAAATAACAAAGTATGCAGATAGGAACTAATAGCAGGGAACATTAATACCTCAAGCATCAACCATCTTTTGATATTGTGATTATGCACATTCTCATACTTAATCTTCCAACATTTTCTAGTGAGCATGTAATGCTTAAGTCAACCGTGTTTGTGTATGTTTGGTTCTAATCTAACATTAGCTTATATTTGTAGCTTAAAGTGAAAACAGTTTCAAAACAGATTTGACGATAGGTTGAGTTCATTGCTGACAGTAATGTCACCTATTTAAATTACGATTAAACACTTGATAGCAATTGGAAACCTAAAGAAGGAAATTGTATGAAGTCTTTTCTAGACCTAACCTGGTAGAGAAAACTATTATTGAAGAAAAGACCATGTGGCTTTCGATATTCCAAGAAAAAAAAAAAAGGATGTTGAACGTTTTAAACTTTCAAACAAACATATTTATCGTTAGTTCAAAGCCATTTGCAGAGAAACCCTCAACCACTTTCATCTTGTTCAAGCGCTCTTCTTTCATAATTGAAAGCTATGAGGCAGAAAAATTTATTTTGCTTTTGTTGCATCTAATGTTACTCTCCTTTACTTGGAAAACAAAATATTAAATGTAAATATAGAGTAAAAGTAAAGCAGCTACCAGAGACAAAGTGATCTCAGTTTCTCCTACAGAAAACAACAACAACAAACCCCATGGGAGCTGTTCCTGAACAGGAAAACTGTTTCTCCGTGTTAGTATACCATGCCCACACATCACCCTAGTTCTGTGCAAGCCCAGAGGTAACAAGATCAACTTGCTGTTAAAAAAAAACAAACAAAAAACAAAACACACATACACACAAACATCTGTGAAGGAATAACTTAAGAACTTATAAACCTCAGAGTTAAAGCAGCACACTCTGGCCAAAAATAAATAGTCTATTACTTATAAGAAATATTTAATAAATAGCGACTGAGTATATATAAATTACATTTAATCTATACCTTGTTAAGTTTAATGAACACTTAAGTACTCCTAATCAGTAATTCACACTTCAGGGTAGTTAGCATGTGAAGATCATTATCAAGAGTCCACACTCCAGAGATGACTATGTCATATACTTAAAATATCACTAGTATATCTGTACCACAGGGTAAGTTAAGTGGCTTAAGTGATATTAAAAATAAATATTCTTTAGTAAAATTATATTTATGAGAAGTGGCTTCCTAAAAAGATTGTACAGGTTTGTCTGCCCTTCCTTGTGCAAAGTGTGAAACCCAATAGGTCTACTAGCCAACAGTACTCAAGGTCTAGAATTTCTTTTAGCTGTGTGCTCCTTTAATGGAGGTCACTATCACCTGAGAAAACCAGAGGGCTTCCCGATCTCACCACAATATCCTTGCACCTTCTTTGGAAGGAAACTTTCATTAAAGCTACTTGGAGTTTTTAAATGGGCAAAGAAGAGACTGATTTTGTGCTTGGCCTGCTAATAAAAGTATGGCAAGATTCAGATGAAGACTTGCTTTTTTTTTTACTTGCTTTCTTTTAATAAGGGGGGAGGGAACTCTATCACCCACTTACCCTCAAATTCTGGTAGTTACTGGTATTTAACAACAAAAAAAGCCCGACAACTATGCTATAGCTCAGTTCAAGGGTCACCTTCTTTGCGCTATATTTTCCTGTATGCTTCCCACTGTAAATGGTAATGTATTTATTCTATCATATTGAGAAGTATTAACCCTTTTTTTAAAAAAAAAAATTTGTGTATTTCCCACTGATTGTTTCTTTTTTACACTTTAAAACTTAGAGTAGGAGGGATCTAAAATTAGAGTAGGAGGGTGGCTCAGTGGTTTAGCGCCTGCTTTCGGCCCAGGGCGTGATCCTGGAGACCCAGGATCAAGTCCCACGTCGGGCTCCCTGCATGGAGCCTGCTTCTCCCTCTGCCTGTGTCTCTGCCCACCCCATCCCTGTCTCTGTCTCTCATGAATAAATAAATAAAATATTTTAAAAAATAAAAATAAATAAGATTTAGAGTAGGGACCATTTTAACTACATCCCTCTTACTTCCAGGATGGTGTTAATATTTGTAGCTCTAAGTTTGACAGAGGCATCATATTAAACTTGGGTTAAAAAAATAAAAAGTAGTGAGGGCTTAGTTTCACTGGAAGTTCCTGGGAATATCTCAAGTCCTCTTCTATGGGTTTTCATCACACTATACTGGACTGTGGGCTTCTTGGATAGGACTCTGTATCCCTGTGCAACTGTCACAGGAGCCCATCTCAGTAGGTATGCCTGAAAATCACCCTAGCAGGCCACATTTGGCCAATACAGGGAATAAATAAATATACAAACGTAACTCATCTGAGCTATGACAGCCCCAGAAGCCACTGTTTCCTATGAGGGAAAAATAGGTTTGTAGCAATATTAATAAGCAAGATGTAATTATTTGGGACAATTTGGGAGCAATCAAATCTGCCACTCATACACATTCCTCATGCTACATTTTTCCTCGGGGGGGGGGGGGGACAAGTTTAAACCTTCTGCTCCAATAAGACCCCATTAATTGAAGTTTCTTTAGACCATTAATTTAATATGAACATTCTATACCAAAAATAATATTGAGGAATACTGCTGAGAAAGCTGCCGAGCTAGAGAATGAACACTGCTTCTAGAATAGGATGTCTTATGTTATATAAGCTTCATTCTATAAATACATCTAGCAGAAGTGTCATTTCTGCATTATTTTTGCTACAATATGTGTTATTCTGAGGATCTGTTATAGTGGTGGCTTGTAGATCTACTATACTAAAACTTCCATATTGACAGTTACAAGAGAGAAAATAATCTTAATACAAAATAAACTGTCAAAAAAGACCTATAGTTTGGTGGTTATAGATGTAGTCTCATTTTAAAACTAACTAAAATTATTTTAATTTTAAGATGCTGGAAATCAGTCTTTCCTGTTCTAAGACTTTAACTTGTTTTTCATTTATTGTTCTGGCAGTCTAAAAAAGGAAACCTAACATTTCCTAACTGATGGACAGCAGTGAATTTTTTTTTTACTGAAACACCCACACTTAAAACTTCTTGGCAGTTTTTAAAGCAGTGCTGGGTTAGGAAGAAGACGACGAGAATATGTCACCTTTACTAAGACGAACATCTGGCTTCTACAGCCACCAAATGAAGGCAAAAATGTAGGATTTGAAAAATATTTTGTCATATAAAAGTTTTCCAGTGAAGAAATTTAATGGACACACAGTCTGAAAGCTTTTGTGAATAAAAAAGAAAAATAGAGTTGAAATTCGGTGGGTGTTTTCACATGTGTGAGTAAATAGGGATCTTAAAGGAAACAGTGTTTAAGACACAAAATAGCAAATAGAGGACAGAAAACTCAGAATGTTGTGTTTAATTCAAGGAACATCTATTTAGCATACATGCCAAAATTGGAAGAACTGGAGATATAAAGATAATCTCTTAGGATGCATATATTCATCATCATTTACTTCTGTTTAACTAAGTGAATGATTTTATTCTTATTGTTTTTGCACTACTGTTATGTGATTTAACCTTTTTTTTCCAATGTAAAAATAGACTAAAACAGAGCAAAATTATTATTACTTCCACCATAATTTAGAAAGCTCTACAACGGTTTTCAAATTTTAGTGTATAAAATAATTTACTTGGACAAAAGAACTGAGACGTTCAGGGATAGAATCAAAGAAGCTACGGTTTTAGATAAGCCCGGGAGGGGACTATAATTTATAATTTAGGGGCTATAAGAACCAGCATTCGAGAGATGGTGTGTAAGAACTGTAACAGCACCTACCTATTCTTTTCCGATAAAACTCAGCTATAAGAAGTGGTGTGTTGGAAAATGTTCAACAACGGACTCTCAGTAGGATGGGCTGCTATTAACTTGCAGTGTCTGCCTAGTTCCATGGTGTAAATACTCCCAATGTAGCCAGTTTCAAGCTACCAACATGAAATCACTAAACATGGAGGTGGGAAGACATGCTCAGTAGCACACCATTATGTCTACCATATGTAATAGTCAAGTGTAGCTAAATAGTTAGAAAGGATGTTTTGAGGATTTATTACTTTCATTTTTAGTTCAGTTGATTTGTAAGTTTATAAAATGATTGTTTTATCAACCATTCACAAAAGTCCTGAAAATTTTAATGATGGGCTCCTATAAGCCAGTTCAAGCCAGCTCTAATGCATATTTGGTATTAGAGTCCTTATTTTGTCTGCTCAGCATCAGTTTGATATAGAAGTAAAAAAGAGAAAGATTCCACCATTTGCCTTATACCTGTTACTATATGCCAAATACAACTGAACTGAAAATTTTAAAATATAATGACTAATAAATTTTCTTTTTATTCAAACTTCTTCCACATTGGAAAGATAGTGTTACCACAAATACATCATGGTGGAAGCAACGAAAATTTGGGTCACAAGGCTCTGTCTTTACTAAACTTGAACACTGGAGGTTCAGTTACTGACAAGGGCATGACTTGGAATGAGATACAGCAGGGAGAATATGGTACTTCTAACTCATGGGCATTTTTGGTCATGTGCTAATGTATGCAACTAGTTCTTAAGCTATCAATAGTATATGTAGTAAAATAGTCTACAATGTACACACAGTGGCATTTTACGAATAGCCTGATGGCTTATTTAAGACTTCCTGACTTCCACTTATGAGTAAGGAAACATTGTTTAAGAGGTATGTTATCACCTCTCAACACTATAGCAAATAATAAAAAGTTATTGAATAAATGTTAATCAAGTGATCTACAAAAGTTGGTGTTTCTTTCTTTTCCTGGAAGGATCCCATTTGTTAGTGGTTCATGGGCTGTGGTAACAGCAATAATTGCTATTGCTCTTTCTACAATAAGAGAAACATAAAAATAAAGTTCTTAGAGAACTTTCTACCCGTGACATTAGTAGTCGACTTGGACTTTCAGGGTTTTTTTTTTTTTCCTTTAAACCACAGGCTGGCTATAAAAATATACATGAAATGACCATCTCCCATAATTTTTTTAGCTCGAGTACTTCCAAGAACATGTCCTCTAATTAAATAAAATCAGTAGGTCATTTTTTTTGTACTTTTTGTGTGGTCTTGAAAGTCATCTTTGACACACAAACTATTTATCTGGCTTGCTTAGGTAAGAATGTCCTCAGTGCTAAGATTCCCTTGTTCTTTCCTATGCTTTATTATATTAAAATGTTTTGCACCAAAGCTTTAGAAACAAGGCTGATCCAAATCAGTGTTCAGAAAATTAAATGTTCTGTTCAATTTCTATAATCGAAGTAGAAAGTGACTGTCTGGGTTATTTTCCTATAAATTAGATGGGAAAGGGGTATCGTGTTACAAAAAAAAGTCACATATTATGGTTTACACTGGTGTTGGAAAGGAATTTGGGAATTCACCATTGGCAAAATTAAGGGAAGTATTATTTAAGAATATCATTTCCCAAGGTGTCTATATACCTGCAAATGTTGTAGAACTAACTCTCATGTAGACATCAAGAGTATACTTCTGGACTCTGCTTGATTTGGACTTCTATTACCTCTCCTTTCATAATTCTTTAAGCATACAACCTTCTCTACCCTGACAGTGTCTCCCCATTGCCACTACCCCTTACCCTCTGCCAATTTTATGCCATGTCCATTCCCTCTGTGGTTTGTTCTTAATCAGGAGGAGTTAATTAAATCTCGACAAAGTGTCAGCTGATTTTTTAAAAAATCTAGAAGTCTTACCTTAAAAAACTTCTCTGCATTTAAATGGCATACTTGTACTTAAATTCAAAAGTGTATATAGTATTAACCTACAATTACAAGATCGTCTATCTAAACTTTGACAAAGCAGCAAAGAATATCCAATGGAAAAAAGACAGTCTCTTCAACAAGTGGTGTTGGGAAAACTAGACAGCCACATGCAGAAGAATGAAACTGGGCCACTTTCTCACACCATACACAAAAATAAATTCAAAGTGGATGAAAGACGTAAATGTGAGACAGGAAAGCATCAAAATCCTAAAGAACACAGACAGAAACCTCTTGGACTTTGATCATAGCAATTTCTTATTAGGCACGCTGCCAGAGAAAGGGAAACAAAAACAAAAATAAACTATTTGGACTTCAAGATAAAAACCTTCTGCACAGTAAATAAAACAATCAACAAAACTAAAAGGCAGCCTAGGGAACAGGAGAAGATATTTGTAAATGACATATCTGATAAAGGGTTAGTATCTAAAACATATAAAGAACTTACCAAACAACCAGAAAATTAATAATCCAGTTAAGAAATGGGCATACGACATGAATAGACACTGTTCCAAAGAAGACATCCAGAGGGCTAATAGACTCATGAAAAGATGCTCAATATCACTCGTCATCAGGGAAATACAAATCAAAATCACAATGAGATACCACTCATACCGGTCAGTGTAGCTAAAACTAACAACATAGGTATTCACAAATATTAGTGAGGATGTAGAGAAAGGGGAATCCTCTTACACTTTTGGTGGGAATACAGAATGGTGCAGCCACTCTGGAAAACAGTACAGAAGATGCTCAACAAATTAATGCTATAACTCCCATATGATCCAGTAATTCCACTACTAATTACTCAAAATACAAAATACTGTTTTGAAGGAGCACCTGCACCCCAATGTTTATAGCCGCATTGTCAACGATAACCAAATTATGGAGAGAGACCAAATGTTCATTGACTGATGAATAGATAAAGAAGATATGGTGTGTGTGTGTATAATGCACTACTACTCAGACATCAAAAAGCACGATATCTTGCCACTTGCAACGACGTGGATGAGAGCTCAAGTGTGTTATGCTAAGTGAAACAAGTCAGTCAGAGAAAGACAAATACCATATGATTTCACTCACATGTGGAATTTAAGAAACAAAACAGATGAACATAGGGGAAAGAAAAAAGAGAGAGAGGGAGGCAAACCATAGGGACTATTAACTATAAAGACGACACTGAGGGTTGCTGAGGGGAGGTGGATGGGGGATGGGCCAAATTGGTGTTGGTTATTGAGGAGGGTACTTGTTGTGATGAGCACTGGGTGTTTTATGTAAGCGATGAATCACTAAATTCTACTCCTGACACCAATGTTACACTTATGTTAACTATAAATAATATTTTTAAACAAACCAACAAAAATAACAATAAACTAAGTTAACTGTTAAAAAAAAATGGGTATGGTATCTCAATTAGGGAAGGAATGTCCCTTCACCAAATCTTTAGGTCCCACAGCATACTTCCGGAGTGCCAGCCTTCTTCCTCTGAGTCCCTGCCTCTCTCATGATTTGCATTCACTGTCTCTTGAATTTAGAAGCTGCATGAGACAGTAGTTCTACTAGCGTGGGGTGGTTTTTTTTTTTTTTTTTTTTTTTTTTAGCGTGGGTTTATTATCTGCTAATGCCGACTTTTCACCAGGAGCCTAAGAAGTTCAGAGTTAAGGTTTTATATGTGTACCACTTGTTAACCTTGCAAAATATAAGGATAGTTGTGGATTATAATTTTATAAGAATGCATGGATCACTGGAGAGGATTTTAGTTATTTATGTCATGTTTGACATTAATAGGGGGCAAGCGCCAAGTGTGTACGTTTTTCTTAGTAATGTATTTGATCTCATGCTATATAAAACCCTCTATTTGTTAAATAAACAGTTGAAGAACTGTGCCCTTTCTTCTCCAGTAATGCAGAACATCTATATAACTATACTAAGTAAAAATTCTCAGCATAGTGCAACTTATATTATATTGCAATGTTGTAAATATATTTTATTGGATTTTTGAAAATAGTGTTAAAGTGAATTAAACACATTGCTTTGCCCTTTAGTATATTAAAATTTATTCTCCAACTTCAAGATGTCATAAAACAAATTACCAAATTTTAATTTACCATTATGGTATTATTGTTTGTGATCAATAATATCAAATACCTACTTAATTCATTATTTCTAAGATAAAGACAATTTATAATTTATCCCAAGAAAACTATGCATAGAATATGTTCTTAAAATGAACTAAAATACTCATTTTCCACATTCAAATATAATTTAGGCAAGATATAAATGGAACATATCTGACAACATGTTATGAATTGTCAAAAATCTTCATCCAAAATAAAACAGACCCATATAAAATATTAACAATAGCCTACGCCTGAAATGAAACTTTAAAGAGATAATTATAAGGGAAGTCAGCCTATCTAATTATACTTATTTTAATAACAAAAAGTACATATAAAGTTTCATTATAATTACATACTAAGGTGATATGCTATATAGCCCTTAAACTTCTTTGAAAAATAGGCTATAGAAATCAAATTCTCACTTTCATTAGAGGAGAATAATCACTTTATTCAATTAATTTAAAGCCCTCTCCTTGAATATAAAGCAGGTAAAGATTAGCTTGTTATCCCAGTTTCTTCCTAACCTAGTTGCAGGTAAAAGAAATGAGACTTGAAGATTAACTTAGCCACTGGCTGAATCAGCCCCATTAGCGCCTGGAATGGGGTATGACCCAGTCCCGGGCAGTAACGTCTCAGCTCCCTTCAGCCTTGCTTCAATAGGACTCCTCGGCCATCTCCAGCCTTTAAATCCAGGTATACATAAAAAAAGAGGTTCACAGACATTCATTGGACTTATAATTTATGACTGCAACATATTTTAAAGCCTAAGGTGGAGAAGGTACAATTTTAATCCGCAGGAAGATTATATTTTCTAAGACAGGCAATACACATGACTACTTTAAATCTGAATCAGTAGGGGGAAAAAAATCAAACAGGATAAGAGTATAACCTGCCATGTGATTCTGACAGTTTTAGGAGGTTTTACATTAGCATTTCCAATTTGACAGCTTCCTTTTCTGACAATATGTTGTTTGCTTAAATGTGTTAATGCAACCTAGCTGGGGAGGGAGAACAGATGGAAAGGCACCTGTATGAACCATGTAAGCCCTTCTCAAAACTTCATTTTTTATACTGTGTTGATAGTCTTCAAAGAAATTGCACACAGTATTCCCTTTACAGCATGTAAAATTTGCACATATTCAGTCCCTCAATTAAAAAATATATGTGAGAAAATTGCATTTATATCCACAAAAAAGCTAAGACTTAAACTAGGTAATTACTGTGTGCTAGGCACTGGGCTATCTCCATATGAATTTGAGAGCACTAGATCCTCTAGCAAAGCCTGGTTTAGAATTGCTTTAAATCTTCAGGTATGTATAAAACTATCACCTTTCTTGGATAGAAGAAATGGTTAGGTGGTATTTTCAATACTGTGGGAAGTTATTGCCTCCTTGCACTAAGAAGAGGTTCAAAGAGTAAGTATAAAGAAAAAAAAAAAAAAACAGAAAAGACTCTGAAAATAAAGCTTCAGAAAGGACCAGAAGTCCTCATGAAGATAAATAAATTTTAGTGCATGGTTTCTAGTCATGAAAGAGTAATAAATAAAGGAAAATAGTAACTTTTCCCAGGAGAATATAAGCTGGAAATGGGACCTCTCGAGTATGCCATTGTCAGAGCAGGGACAGGGGTACATGGCGACAAGTTTCATCGTTGTCTTCCTCAGATCTAATTTGCTTAAACCCCGATCCCAGGGAACATGCAAAACAGGGAGAGCAATAATATGCTATAACTCGGAGACAAATATTTTCCTCCCAAGGATCTTAATGGGTCATGAGTGCAACAATCAAGGAATTACTCTTCCATTTGCCTTTCCCTTGGATGACACCTTCTAGGTAACAGGAGTGGGACAAGTAATATTTCTCTATGATATAATTCTTAAACACCGTCAGTGCTACAGTTAATGAATCAAACACATGACAGCAAAACCTGGGGGCATCTTCAGCAATGGAAAAATCCTATTTCACCTTTTTTAAGTATCTGGACAACACACAGGCTCAAAATTCATGATAATGTAAAAACTTGTGTGTTTGACCTTTCAAAAGCGTGTAAGTTTTCCATCTTCCTGCAGCATCCACCATGGCACTGAAGGAACAGCATCTCTCCCTCCTGCTCCACATTGAATCTGTAATCAAGACTTTTCATTTTTTTCAAAGGATTCTTGATTCCACCTCGATCTACCATGAAGCCATCATCACTGAACTGGGCTTCTGTCAAACCCACCTAAAGGAACCAGTAGCATTTCTGTGTACGGTATTTTCCTCTGATCTGTTCTCTGTGATTTCACCAGAGAGAACTTTTAAAAATGTAGACCCGCTTTATGCTATACCCCTATTTAAGACTCTTGAAAGATTTGTCATTGTTCTAAAAGAAAAGAAAAACCCCTCAACTAGGTCCCCAGTCCACACATTTGTCCTATTTGGCTGCACATTAAAATTCCTTGGGAAGTTTTTTAAAAATATCCTGACACCTGGGCTCCACTCTCAATTATGATGAAATTGGTCTGGGTGGGTCTGGGCAGCGACTTTTTCTTTTTTTTTAAAGTTCCACTGACAGCAAGCCTGTGCCACCAGCACTGAGAATCCGTGCTTTAGAAGCCACATGCCACATGCGGCCATCATGCACCTGAAGCGTGGCTAGTCTGAATGCAGACACGCTGTTACTGTAAAATGCACACTGGGTTTTAAAGACAGTATGCAAAAGAGTAAAATACCTCAAATCTTTCTACATATCAAAATGATAATGTTTTGGAAATATGTATGAATTAAAACAATATAAAAATTAATTTTAACTTCTAAATGTGGCTAATGGAAACTTCTAAATTCCATATGTGGCTCCCATTACTTTTCTTTCAGACGGCATTACAGTAGAGCCTTATCCAGCATCACATTCCTACTTCTTCTGCTTTACTCTGACCTTTCAGCTTCCCATTTTGTTCTTTATACCATGAAGTCTTTGCCCTCTGACTGGGCTGCATTCTTTCCCTTCTCTCTTCCAGCCTTCAGATCTCACGTGAAGAAGTATAGGCCACATCCCTCTCCAATGGGCAAACACACATACACACATTTCTGAGACTGTGTAATGTCCACTTCTGCTGTAGTAACCTTTGTTTTCCCAGAGCTTAATATCTGCTTTTGCATAACTGGATTTAGATATCTGCTAAAAAAAAAAAAAAAAAAGCCCTAACACCAGAATAAAAAGTATAGAAATAGTCATAGTAGAAATACTAAATTTTATACATTTCTCCACATAATCCTTTGCATAATATATACATATACACACCTATATAATAAACTTTAGACAACTTACTGATCTGGGATGCACATACACACACATGCATGCATGTATGTATATATATTCTCTACTTCTTCCTATAGTGATACTCTTGGAGTATAATTTATATATATATATATATATATATATATACACACACACATACACATATACACATACACATGTATATATGTATGTGCACACACATGTTCACATATTTATATACATATATGCTTATATGTATATATGTGTTCTTAATGATATTTTTCCTATTTTAATATTTTATTGCTAAATCTAACCTTGGGGATAAAAATTTGCTTTTATCATGGTAAAAGGAACTATATTATTTATGAAGATGATTAAGAAAAACACTACTTTCTATATGAAAAGAAGGAAATATCTCAATGCTGCTCAGTTCTTCAGAATGTCTATAACCATTTCTAAGTGAAAAACATGTACTTCTCCAACATTTTAGTAAATAATTCCTTCCTTTTTGCCTCAGTAAAATATGCTCAAGAATAACTTCATTCTATAGTCTTAATACATAAAGATGGTATTCAATGCAAAAAGAGGGTCATATTAACTTAAATATGACCCTGATCCCTAGCCTTACTCTATAAACCCAGTTGAGTCCCAGTCAACTCATTATTGGATCTTATAAGTCATTAGCAAAGTGGGTCTCTGTGAGGGAGACAAATGGGGTGTGAGGCCTTTTTATTTCTGACTTGTCCACTCAGTAAGATCCAACTCTTTCTATTTTAAGAGTACATGATTTAACTCCCAAGAGATGACCAAGGCAATTAAACTGAAGTACACAGTTCATAGACCTAATTGGAGAAGTACTATGTCCCACGTAACGGATTTTAAATTTTCTCTTGAAAATTAACTTTTCAACATTTTTCATTAAACATGATTCAACTCAATAGGAGGATTTAGATCAGAAATCAACA
The DNA here is from genome assembly GCF_048418805.1 of Vulpes vulpes. NCBI lineage: Eukaryota > Metazoa > Chordata > Mammalia > Carnivora > Canidae > Vulpes > Vulpes vulpes. Next base: position 115,676,067 of record NC_132786.1, read on the forward strand.
AACTTTTTCTGTGAAGAGACAGAGAGTTAATATTTTAGGTTTGGTGGGCCATATTGTCTCTGTTGCAAACATTCATCTTTGATGTTCGGGCATGAAAACAGCCATAGGCAATGCATAAAGGAATGAGCATGGCTGTTTTAAAGTGACTTTACTTCAAAATAAGTAGTGGGCCTGATTTGGCCCATCAGCTGTTGGTGACCAATCGACTTAGATGAAAAACAGTAAATGGCTCTAAAAAAATTAACCATGGACTTATCAAAAGGAAACTATGCAAACAACTCCCCAACTGAAATTTTACTATAATATTTTTGCTCCTAGAGCAAAATATTTTTTCTTCCCATAACTGAGTGTTGATTTGCAGTTAACATAGCTGCTGATGTTATCTGATGACTTCTTACAAGAACCATGCAAGGTAGCTCTTACTGTTTCTCACTTAATAACTGAGGAAACTGAGGTCAGATATAAGAAATTATTCTGCTAAGATCATACAGGTAAAAAAAGCAGAGCTGGAAGTCACATAGTCCTATATTTGTGTGTGTGTGTGTGTGTGTGTGTGTGTGTGTGTCTGTGCACGCGCATGCACATGTATTTCCCTACTGTAAATCACTGGTAAGTTTTAAAATTGTATTTATATTTCCATGTTATAAAAGTCATGATACTTTTTTTGGTAGGATACCAGAAACATATTTGTAGTATATTTTGTGAACCATGACATCAGAGGTTATATTTAATCAGAAATAAGCCAATTGTAATTTGCCACCAATTTAATAATATATCCCTTACTTGAAATTTTTAAAGATTTTATTTACTTATTTGAAAGACAGAGAGAGAAAGAGAGAGAGCACACGCAGGAGTGGGGGGAAGGGGCAGAGGGAGAGAGACAGGAAGGCTCCCCCGTTGAGCAGGAAGCCCAACAAGGAGCTGGATCCCAGGACTCTGGGATCATGACCTGAGCCAAAGGCAGACACTTAACCAACTGAGCCACCCATGGACCCTTCATTATATACTCCTTTTAGAGCAATAGTTCAGATAGAAGTGAATTTTGGTGTTAAGGAGGTTTTAAGTTAGCAAGGCTATAAGTAAAAACATTTAATAATGGAAAAACAGTGCAACCAAACAACTTTACTCCAACCTGTAACACTTATTAATTCCACATAATTTGTCAGCTACACATTGATATCTTTTCATATGTTTATATCTAGTTTTCAAAACACTTTAGGTTCCTCAAGACAGAAGAGAAGTTATCTTAAGTGTCTCTCACGTTTTCCATAAGGCAGCCCGAACTTGGCATACAATAGATGTACCATAAGTCCATTTATAAGTGAAAATAAGGAATTCAGAAAAATAATACTTATTAGATTGCCATATTTTTGTACACTGAGTTCTAATATGTCCTTTTAAACTAACATAAGTTTCCATATTTGTTCAAATAGTCTATGATGGAACTAGGCACATAAAGGGGAAAATAATTATTTCAGTATAATGTTCCTAGAATTATTTTTCTAATAAACTGTATGAAATATAATACATGGTTACTTGAATCTAAATATATATCTTGTCACAGAAAATAGATAAGATGGGATTTTCAGACATTTAAATGCTAGCCAGCATTATAAATTTACAGGAGAATTATTCCTCTGGAGACACATGTGAGTTCATATAAGAGCTGTTCTATCTTTTTACAGAGTAAAGACACTAAAAATAGCACGGGCTTAAGCTGGGCCAGTTTTGTGAAATTGCTATCACTTCAATGGAAAATGCAGGAAATGAAACCAGTCTGTTCTGGGGGGCCTCCCGTAGATGATGGATTGGCACTCACACACCAGCCCTTCAGTGCCGTTACAACAAAAGCCTTTTACAGTTTATGGTTAAACTTAACACTAAGTATAATCTAAATATACGACACCTCGTTGTACTTGTATTACAGTATGCAAATATAAATAAAGTTACCACAAATTGGTGAACAATTAATGAGATTCATTGCAGGGATATTTCATCACTGAATGCTGTTTTCCTGCCAACTGAGACATAATGTATTTAATTCTAAATGACACCACCTGCTCCCACCTCTAAGTGAAATGAAAAAGCTGCCAAAGGGCATGTTGGGAATTAACTTGCAGGCTTCCTTTTAATCAGGCATTTCTCCATAATACTGAAAGCCAAAAACATAACATAATGAAAAATAACACAGCTTTGTAAGTCGATAGTTGAATTTGGAGTGCTTGTTAAATAAAAGAAACTTCGGATATACAGCATGATATTCCATGACAACAGTTTTCTTCTCTTGCTGTGAAATTACTTTCTTACGCTAAAGTAGGAAAAGAAAAAAGATGTGTAATAAGATACAGTATTATCTGACATGACACCAGTAAGGGGTGACTTACATAAGACAGGAAAGTGAAGCGAATGTTTTCATTTGTCATAGTTACCATGACAATGACAACTGTGAACTTTGAGTGTCTTTTATTGGAGGATTTGAAAGTGCTTCCCTAACATTAATTGACAATATTTCAATATATAGCCCCCAGTGAAGAATCAATGGGTTATCACGCGCATCTTCCAAACAAGGAAGACGACATAGAGTGTGGACATTTTCTTTTCTAAGAACCTTGCAGTACCTTCCTTATAACTTTTCTCTTGATTTTTAATCCTCTTTCCTGACCAACAGCACCTTCAGCGTGAAGACTGGAGGGTGGCAAAAAGGCATCCACACTGGCTTTACACCCATTTCTTACCTAGGGAGCTTGTGAAATGAGGATTCATTTTCAGAACCTGGGTTGCAAACCACAAACTTAGTACTAGGCAGTGTAAAAATCTGCCAGATTATTTTCCCATTAAATTCTGTTTTCATCCTCAGAAGTCTCAAAATGGTGCCCTAGTTAAAAAGCGATGTCAAAATCACATTTGAACTGCTTGTGTTTGTAAAATCATTGTACAAGGTGCTAAGCTGGTACAAAATGATTCATTTGGAGATAGGCACTCTCCCCTTCATTCAGCAATCAGTCACTCCTTTGAAACATTTTCCTCAGCTCCCTCTGTGTGCTGGGATTCAGGTGCTAGGAACGGGTCAGTGAATGAGACAGGCAAAATCCTTGCCCTCATGGAGCTTACAATCTGAGGAAAGATAGGAGATAAATACTAATGGAAGAATGCCATGAAGAACAATAAAGAAGGCTAAGGGAATGGGGTAGGAGCTTTTACAGAGTAGTTAGAGCAGGTGTCTCTGAGGAGAGGGCATTTGAACAGGAATTGGGATAGTGAGGAACAGCATCATGCAAATGATGATTACACCGCATGCCTCCCCTTCTTGCCTGCTCAAGGACTTTGCTCCTACAGGTGTCCCCTCCCCATAGTTATTTATTTCACTTTCTACTTTTTCCCCCCTCACCAGCACACAAATGTGTTCTAACATATTCCATTCTAAAAACAATAGAATGCGTAAATATTATTTTATATTTGACCTGGTAGCTTCCTCTAAAATCCATCCCGCTTTATTAATCTATTTCCCTTTACAGCCGAAGTCCTCAAAATAATCATCTATACTCAGTCTTTTTTCCTTCCCATTTGTTCTTGAACCCACACAAAACTGGTTTTGAGCTTCACCACTCAATGAAATAGCTTTTAAAAGTCATCAATAACCTTCGTATTGCCAGTCAATTCTCAGTCTACGTCTTTCAACAGCAGTTGACATAGTGGATTCTTCTTGAAATACTTTATATTCTCTTGGTTTTGAGCACACCAATCTCTTAGCAGCCCTGGCAACTCATATCAGTCTTCTTCACTGGTTCCTTCTCATCATAACTCAGAACAAGTGTTTCAGGCCTCTGCCCTTGCACCTTTCTTTCACTATCTACACTCACCCTGGCTCATCCAGGCCATGCTTGCCAGCTAGAGGACTTCCAAATGTACCTGGAGCATAGAACCTTTGCAGATTCAGATACCCAACTGATTACTTGACATCTCCACTTAGTTGTCTAATAGCTATCACAAATTAAAATCTAATTTTTTATCTCGTACCTTCACACACACTTGATATTCCCCCAGTCTTCCTCATCATGGTAAATGTGGCTGCTACAACATTGTCCACCCAATATGTTCTTCTTGCAATGTGACTTTAACCCGCCTTCATTGAGTGGTATTGTGTCTGTCTCTCTCCTTTTAATCCGAGTGTGCCTTTGTGACTGCCTTGCCCAATAAAGTATGGATGAAGTGATAGGTGATTTTTTTTTAAGACTACATCATGAAAATTCCATGAACTTCCATTTGATTCTCTTGAGTCATTCATTCTCAGAACCTACCTGCTGTGCTATATGGAAGCCTGAACTGAACCACATGGGAAGATTGCCTGAGAGGTGATATGTAGGTCCACCTAACAGCAAAGCTGAGGTCCTGACCAAAAGATAGTATCAACTGCTAGACAAGTGAATGAAGATAATTCCAGTCCTCCGCTGTTGAGTCAAGCCCAGGCTTTACACCTTCCCAAGTGAGGCTCCAGATATTGTAAAAGAGAGACAAGGGGTCCCCTGGAATCTGTCTAAACCTACCCATTGAACCTGTGAGCAAAATATGGCTATGTTTTCACCACTTAGTACAACAATAGTAACTGAAATGGATTTGCCAGTTGTAAAACACCCATTTTTTTCCTTTTTCTCATACCCACACTCAACCTATCAGTAAACCCTGTGAAATTTAGCTCTTCCTTTGAAATCCATTTAGAGTCTATGAATTCACATCACTCTCACTCTGTTTGGACTATTACAGTAGCCTCATAATTAATCTTGCTTCTACCTTCCCTCTTATACTATCTATTCTCTACATGATGTAAAGAATAGTCTTCTAAAAATACATGTCACTTCAACACCCAAAACCCTCCAATGTCTTTCTCTGTGATACAGCTTAAAAGCTAAAGTCCTTATGGCCTATAAGACACTTCATGATCTGGGCGTCTACCAACTTGCTAATCTTATTCTTCTTTCCTCTCTCTGTCTTGCTTATCTTATTCTAGGTGCAATGACCTCCTTGCTCTGCCTTAAAAATACCTATCACACTCATACCTCAGGGCCTTTGTACTTGCTGCTCCCTCTGCCTGGAATATGTATGCCCCAAATAGCCATGTGACCACTTGCTCATTTCCTCAAGTTCTGTGGTCAAAAGTTACTTTGTAAAAGAGGTCTTCCCCAAACAACTTACATAAAATAGCACATCTTATACCCATCATTCTCTATTCTTATTCTGACTTACCATCACCTGAATTGTTATACATTTGACTTTTTTTTTTTTTTTTTTTTGCTTATGGTCTCTCTCCTATAGGAGGAAAGCTTCTTGCAGACAAAAACTTTGTCTTATTGCAAGTTCTAGTCCCCAGAACTACAGTGGTCCCTTGTGATAGCAGAACTCAACACTTATTGCTTTGTTGTTAAATATCATTCCAAGCAAAGGGAAGATTAAGTATAAAGACCCTAAAATAGGAACCAGCTTGACTTGCCTAAGAAGCAGTGTGACCATGCCAGAGTGTTCATGGGGGAGAGCAAATCATGTGAGGCAGCACAGAAATCAAAGGGCAGACCACACAGGTCCTTTTAAGGTTATGGCAAAAACCAAGGGGAAAAAACTAAAGGACAGTGATGTCATCTCATTGGCGTTTTAAGAACGTAAGTCTGGATATCTATGGAAGATAGCCTGTAGGAAGGCTAAGAGAACTATTAGGGAGATCTGTTCAGATGGTTTTATAGTAATTCAGATAAGCAGAAGATGACTGTGACGGTCATGACAAAGGGCTCCTAGGTGATCAGACACAGAATGTGTTTTGAAAGCACAGGTGTCTCTCATGTTTTGTCACCCTCAAAAAAAATACAAAAAAAGAGGAAAAAAAGAAAGAAAGCAGAGGTGAACAGATTTGTATTTTGAATATAAGGTGATGAAAGCAACTAGGGAGGACTCCTAGATTTTTACCCTTAGCAAATGGCTAAACCATGGTATTGTTTTAGCAGAGGTCTGACTTTTTTTTTTTTTTTTTGAGGTCTGATTTTAAACAAGGGTCCTATTTTCATATGATGAATTCAGAGTTGACAATCAAGTCTCAAAGTGATGCTCAATTATATAATGATTTAGAAAAACTTAAGCTCTGAGAACCAATGAGAAAATACTTGGGAGTCTCAGAAAGCCCTAGACATGGTACCTAAACTGGAATAAAAATATGCTTAGAGGTTAGCAGTGACATCCTCACATAATGGAAACCCATGAATGTCCCTGTCTTGGAGAAGCACCCACAACACCTGCATGCATAGACAGCCTAGAACAACCTGGTATCTGGCAGGCAAGCCATCAAGAAAATTCCATAAACAAAGACTTCTGTCCATGGAGACATAGCCCTTCAGAACATTTACAGATGCTCCAGGAAAAGAAATTATGATAAAACCCCCAATATGAAACTACTCATATAAAGAATTAAGTACTTACATATCTTCCTCCCAAAATGCACATAAAAGAAAACAAATTCGTAGGACAGCTGCTGACGAGGGCTAAAAGGGAATGTAAAATATTGAACCACGTATAAGAAGTATAGGTCTGGAGGGAACAGCCATTAAAATGGGCTCCAGTGACTTGGCGCTATCAGGACAGAAAAAGGAAGCTTGCCTAAATATCTCTTCTCTTCCATAACTATGAAGACTTTCAACATATTTGTCATTCAGTTCCCTGAAAATATTTTGGCATTTTCTCCCTTTCTTCTCCAGAAGTAGAAATGAAAACTGATACTGTATTATCTTTTTTTTAAGATTTTTTTAAATTTATTCATGAGAGACACACAGAGAGCAGCAGAGATATAGGCAGAAGGAAAAGCAGGCTCCTCGCAGGGTGCCAGATGTGGGACTTGATCCTGGACCCAGGGATCACGCCCTGAGCCAAAGGCAGATGCTCAATTGCTGAGCCACCGAGGCGTCCCTATTACTGTATTATCTTTAGTGTAATTATTCTGATATACATTTTTTATTTTTTCTTTAAATATTGACCCTATGGACTTTCTTTGTCCTGCGTATTTTTGAATTTTTCAATGGCCCAAAAAATAAAATGATTTTCTTCTCCTAGTCGGAATCAACTGAGAGATAGACAAGTAAGAGGATCAAATGTCAGCTTTATTACTGATAAAGCTGATCAAAGAATGTGGCTTATAGGTGCGACCACAGTGAGCCCTCTAACACCATCTAATACCCCCTGAATTGGACAGTTGCCAGCAATACTGGATAGCTACCAGCCACTCAGGGGAGACCCTGTCCTGAAAGCTTCCGATAGAGGAGCAGAGAATGTCTGTGTCAGAGAGGAAGGAGCCTACAGGTGCAATCTGAGCACAATCACTTCCTCCTGCCAAACCTAACCCTGATAGGAAGAAATGATGAGATGGAGAGAAGCAGACATCTTCCTCTCATCCTTTTCTCTCCTGGAGAATGGAATAGAAATTACCCTCCTCCATGAAAACATGAAGAGTTAGGAATAATGTTCCTCCATCTGACCCTCCTAAATTGGACAAATGAACTAAATTTTATCTTTACTTGTGGAGCTGGATTTTAAAAAAGAAAAACACAAAACAATCTTCTACATATGTTTTTCCTTTTCATTATATCTGACATACATGAATGAGATTGTTGGTGACTACAGGGCACAGATGCACAAGAAGTTTGAAACTTACTCCGTCCATCTCTAGCTTATGGAATTAAGTAAAAACCAACCTTTTTGTTTTACCTGAAAAGTGACTCTACTCTTTCCTAGGGCTTTGTTAGAATCAAATGGAAACACATTTGAAGGGCTTGGTACTCGAGTGCTGAATTAATACCATCTTCTTTTTTCTAAGTCTGATTCAAGGCTAGTATAAGAATTAACATTTGTTTTGAATAAAACTTCACAACTTTGCCACTTGGTTGATCCTAACAGTCACTGGGACTAAAACTCAGGTTTATAAGGTCTTGTTTTCCATGTTAATGAAGGATTCCTTTCTAAAAACAACAAGAAACTACCATTGTTTATATATATATAAACTTTTTTAAACATTCAGGACATTAATCTTTGAAACACACACACAACAAAAGAAAACCCCACTACAAAACAAATATTTGCAGACCCTGAGAACTCTACCACATGAACATGGTTAATATCACCTTGGGACAAAGTACTTTTCCAGGGTTTACTTAGTAGGACATGTGGAAAACAGCAGATGTTTCGATCATGAGATGAAGATCCTTTACAATCATGTATATTAAAAGCTAAAGAGAGTTTTATATACTTCCAACTCCTTTATTTTAGAAATATCTCAGAATCGAGATAAAGAATGGTTAAATGACTCAACATTGCACAATTCGTGTTCTAATTGTGTTTGGACTCCCGGCTCTGTGCTCCTTCCTCTCCTTCAGATCATGGAGGGAAACACAGAGAAGGGGATGTAGTGGGGATGCAGGATGACTGCAGACAACAGTACTATGAGAACGGAAAGAATAAGATAAGGGATGAAAGCAGAAAGTGGCCAGAACATTCTGAACACAAACATTGCTAATTTTGTGATAAGGTCCTAAACAAAATGTGTATTATGATTGCACCTTAGCCCTGTCCTGATCACAGAAGCAAGCTTGTACGATTTCCCTGGCCATTGACGCATTTATCACATTGATTCCATATTTCTACTTAGTGATGATTAAAAAATCTAAAGCAAGCACACCGTTTGTAAAAATCAGTATCCTATCATGGTTTAAATATGAAATATTGAGCAAGTGGGCCAGAAATGGGCATGGAACTTTCCTGTAGCAGTAATAATGAACATTGTCATACAATTCTCTTGAGGGCAAGAGAGTGTGCTGACAGTGCTTTTTACTTAACAACCCTGACAACCAACTCAAGCATAAGCATAGCCTCCATAGAGAAACATCTGCTGAACCAGAAATGTGGAGACACATGAAATCTGTGACCAAAAAAGAAGACAGCAATGGAAATGTGACTGCTCTGGGATTCAAGTCTATAACCTGCTCCTTAGCCCTACAGCTGATGCCCTGTACATTGAATGAAGCAATCACTCTAGGGGAGTGATTGGGGAATCAATAGGAACCAACCAATATTCAAGAAGCAACTACTAAATTCCAGGCTCTGGGATACAGAGAATGAACCATCTTTCTTAGTTTCAGGAAGAGGGTACAAAGAGCCCTACAGAGCAGGGAGACAGAGACAGACTTAGAACTCATCCAATGTCTCCCCTGGAAGCCAAGACACAGAATGGTAAGGAGTTCCAGGTAGTGGCAAAAACAGAATGCCAGTTTCCTGACTCCTGGCACAGTGTGGTTTCCCATATACCAGCTCAAAATGAAACTACTCTATTTGACACCATTTTTTCCCTTTCTTTAGGGTTTAAAAATCGTTTCCAACTTTTAGAAGAAATTATCTAGCCAAAACTTTCTAATTAAATATCATTGAACCAGGGATGCCTGGGTGGCTCAGTGGTTGAGCAGCTTACCTTTGGCTCAGGTCCTGATCCTGGGGTCCTCAAATCAAGTCCCTCCACTGGGCTTCCTAAAGGAAGCCTGCTTCTTCCTCTGCCTATGTCTCTGCCTCTCTTTCTGTGTCTCTCATGAATAAATATTAAAAAAATGTATATATCATGGAACTATATTCCCATCTGATAGCATAAAACAATCTCAAACTGAGAGATTTTCCCCCAAATAAAAAAAAATACACTGTTATAGCACATAGTATATTTTATTTGTATTTGAAAAATAATCTCTACACTCAAAATGGGGCTCAAACTCACAACCCCAAGATCAAGAGTCACACACTCCACCAACTGAGCCAGCCAGGCACCCCAGCACAGAATATATTTAAAGGGAAAAGGAAACCATTTAATCTACAGAAGGAAGAATCTGAACAGGTTCTGCAGACCAATAAGAATTATGCAGTCACAACCCACAGCTCCAGTTCTCTCCTAAGCAAGCCCTGCAATGGTAACAGGTGAAAAGATGGCCTTTATTCTTTGAATATTGGACAAAGATGGCCTACATTACCCGAGACCTCCCAAAACTACTGCATTTACAATGCACACTGCATATACAATGTATTAAATTATACAGAGTGTGAGTTATGCACTCTGATATAACTCACATTAGCTACTCTCTTATTGAGAATTAGGAGCTCTCCAAATAATGTTAGTTCTACACAAACCCCTCTCCAAAAAATGTCCCCTGACAAGGCCTCATTTTCCTTACCACCTTTAAGTAAACAACTCCTTTGGAACAATTAAAATGCAGGCATCCAGAGAGCTTCAACTCTCATGTAAAAGGCAGAGACTGAGGTTATCTTTTATGATCTTTTTGTTCAGGGAATAAGTTGTCTTTGTTTCTGCCTCAGCACAACAACAACAAAAACAAAACTGCTATGAAACTGAAATTATTACCTTAGTTCAACAAATGGAAAAATCTGAGTGAAAACACACAAAACCCAAACCAGAAACACCCTTAATTTTAAGTGAAACATTTCACCTAATTTGAAGCTTCACCAAAATCACATGATATACCTTATGCAAAATACCAGAGCTGGCTTGAGGGGATAAATACTGTTTAATAAAAAAAACAAAAAAAAACAAAAAAACAAAAAACAAAACAAACCTGCCTTTATGTAAGGATTAAAAAAAAAAAAGGCAGTTTGAATTTTTGTAATGAATTAAAGCATAATCTTCCTATCTTTCTTGTCCTTGCTGTAATTAACTAATACAGACAGGTGAAATTTATCTTATTTTGAAACATTTAAATATATTAAGCCTGAAAATGAAAAGGCATTCAGTTATAAAACATATTTCTGTTGAGCTAGAGCAAGTTCATGCTTTCAAATGTGAACACAGCAGATCCAAGAGTACCTGCCATTGCACATGCCTATATTATACACTGGGACCTAATTTATTCATCCGTTATTTATCGGTTAACTTATTATGGGGAAGAGATTCTGCTAGACCCTAGGGGAGATTCAAGTTATAAAATAATCCCTGCCCTCCTGGAAGTTGAAACATAATAGAAATAAAACACATACATCAATAATTATAGTACACGATTGCATGAAGGATCATGTCTGTATCGAGAAGTGCCGAAAATATCCAAACATAGGTTATTTGCTTTTAAATAAATTCCTTTAAGAAGATAAATTTAAAGACTAATCACTACGCCTGAGAATAAAAGAAGGGCAAAATAAGGGTTATTTAAGAAACAAGAGATATCAAAATATAGAATCAGGTATACTTTGCAATTCATCACAAAGTCATAGGAACTCTTGAGATCAGAGAGTTTATGACTAATTTTTCCTAAACAAAATATAAAATATTATGTTCTTCATGTAACTAATACAAGGACACAATTACAGGGGGCAAAATGCGACCTTTTAAAGTTTAAGTGCTACAAGTAACTAATTCAGGCAGGTGAAATTTATCTTATTTGAAAACATTCAAATAAATGAAGCCTGAAAAATAGAAGAGGCAGTTAGATAACAACACATACCTGCTGAACATTTACTCTCTGCTTGATGCACAAAGAATCAGAAAGGAAGCTCCCTGAAAGTAGGGAATATATGTCATTCACAACTCCATCCACAGTGCCCAGTACACTCCCTGGCGCAAAGGACACAGGCAGTTAATACTGTTAAGAAATTAACTTAAGGGGCACCTAGTTGGCTCAGTCAGTTGGGTGTCTGCCTTCGGCCACAATCCCAGGGTTCTGGGATCAAGCCTCACATGGGTTTCCCAACTCCACAGGGAGCCTGCCTGTCCCTTACCCACTTTCCCTGCTTGTGCCCTAAGAAATAAAGTCTTTAAAAAAATAAACTTTGAGGAATAATTGAATACATGAATGATAGAATCCTAACTTTTGGCATTTATCTCAGTTAACTTGTTCCAAACTACTCTTAGGGAAAAAAAAAAATCTACCAATTTGCAGTGGGGAAGCTAAGAATAAAGCAACAACAACACAAAACAAAGTGAAAAAAGGGGAACAAAGATGATTAATGTCAACACAACATATCTATTTCTGAGTTTCCTAGCAGTCAAGAGAAAAGGGAAGCAATTAATTTTGCAGTTCTTATTGTCTGACTAAAGGAAGCACCAGTCTTCAGAGAAGCAGATATTTTCTTGAAACTTTATTATAAGAGAAATTTTTCTTGTATAAAGTTATACGTATAGGACTTACATATATATGGAACTCTGAGTATCTTAATGGACAATGATGTCAATAGCCTTTTGCAGAAGATACACAAAAGCTCTTTCTGGGGTCCTTTGTTTTAACAGACTTGATAAAAACCAAAAGAATGGGAATAAACTGTAACTAAAATAAGGCATTTTTATTGGAAGTTAAGTTTGCTGCTTTCTGATTACTTTAACATAAATAAATTTTGGAAAAATGTTGAGGAATAAGTGTCGAATGCCACCAATCTCAAGTGCCAGTCATCTCTCCTTGATGCTATTGATAGGAACTGGATGGTAGTCAATTCAAGGTCGTTGAGTCTTTGCAAAGAATGCTCAAACTCTAGACTCCTGTCTTTCTTAATTAGAGGCTTACCACATATACCTCTAAAGCTTAGAATTAAGACCTAGAGGTCTAAATTTGAAGACATTAAAACCAGTTTTTAAAAGGGGGCTCACACTAAAACCAAGTCAGAAGGAAACTTGGAGATAATTTAATAAAAACTATGTGGACAACTTGCTTTGATATTTTTAAATCTAATTTATTGAAGATATTGTAAGACCAATTTAGATATTAATATTTTTATTTCTATAAAGGTTAAAAATTATCTCCTGTTTTTAGATCTTTAAACTTGTTTTTGGAAACAGTTCATGTAAAGGATGAATTATCCACCATTTTGATTATCTATATAATTTCTCAAATACTTTAGTAAAGAGGAACTTACTAGAGTCACATTTACTCAAGGAACTAGAATATATAATTTCTAGAAGATCAAAGATTACAATTTACCATTCTTCCTTACCATTTTATTTCTCCAAACCAAAGACAGAAAATATTCAGTAGCGGCATCTAGAAGTAAGTCAAGCACCACAGGCCAAGGAGATTAACAGTTTTGTAGAAGTTACCAATTCCACTGGTTGAAGCTTTGTTTCAGTTCACCTAAGAGTCTTAACAACTAGCTTAGCTGTACACCAGTACAAATCCATTGCAAATCATCCCATGACAATAAGGATGGGATTTGAAATTCATTTTCATAGAAGTTCCCTGAAGTCATGCTATAAATTTTTTTAACACAAAATTGACCTTAAAGGTCTGCTAAAATATTAAATGCATGTTTAAAATATTAATCATTTCCTTATTGTAAAATCCTATCTGTTCAAACAGTATTCATGCACTTGAAAGAAAAATCTGATTGCTTTTATTTCTAATCCCTATTTTCTTATCACTTCCAAGTTTCTAATTTGTTATGGTTGTATATTCCACAAAGCACTTAACTAAAAGAGATCATTAGGAAATGCGGGGAAATAGCAAGCAAGAAGTCTGAGGGATGAGATATAACTGGAGTACTTGAAGCAGTTTGAAAACAAATATGACATTACATAAAGCAAGTTATCAAGCTCCCTCCCACCCACAACTGAATAGCAAGTACATTTGATCTAATGATGTGTCTCTTCTGTGTAAGCTGATTTTTTAGTGTTTACCATAGATCTGTAGGGAATTTCTGAATGACCAACTAGGCAGATGGAGAACCAAACCAGAAAACATGCAAATACATATTAAGCATCAAAAATGCCAAATCAACAAAAATTTGTAAAGTATCTCCTGCAATAAAGGGTCTCCTGTTGGAAATTATAAAGTATTTCCAACTATGTGCATACCTGCCAATTCCATGAGAGGTTATGAAAAGAATGAATGAAAAGATGGGTTCTGCCCAGAGTTTATATGTTTGTTGGAATGAAAACATATTTATGTAACTCATTTTTTCTCATAACCAGTTTTCCATGACACAATACTTTAAAACCATATTATACTTTTACTCATTGTACGAAAGTCACCTGTACATTTTCTTAAGAATGGTAACAGGTTAGAATCCTTTGGCATGTGTTAGAAATGTATGCTTTGTAGACCTTGTCCACAAAACTGGATTTCTAACTATGTGCTTGACTTATACTTTTGTTGTTGTTCTCATGAGAACTAAGTTGGTTGACATCTTGGATGATTGTCCTCCCAAAACAAACAAAACCATAAACAGCAATATTCTTTAATCAGATGCTACAAGAAGGTTAAGAGAATGCTATAATAGATGCTACAAGATGGTTTATTTATGCTACTTAAAAGTCAAAGTAGAAGTAGAAACCGAATAGGATGGTTGAATCTGAAGACAACTTTACTCTTCAATAATTCCAGCTGAAACCCTCTGAAACTAATAAAGGAAGTAGCTAGTGATGTCCAAAAACAGTTACAATATGGGTATATATGAAAAATACCTAGGCCCTGTACACACGCATTGGCAAAGGATAATTTCCCAGGGCTGGCACAACAAGACTGTCAAGGCCTGGAGCTCTGGATGACAGATAATAGGCTGAGTGACATGGCTTGTTGACCAGAAGAATTACTGCTTTGTATGGCTCTGTCTGGTGCTGACAGGCTGGGTGGGACAGAAGGCAGCAAGTCCATAGTTTTAGGCTCCTCTGACTTGGCAAAGAGATCTCACATTCCATGTGGCAGCCATAATCACAAAAACCTCAGGTGTGTCTCTATGAAACATATGAAGCCCTGCATACACCTTGCAATATATATTCTTTGTCAGAAGCGACCCAGAGTAAAAGCAAATTTGAACTCCAAGTCAATGATCTTGCCCATTTTGAATCTAAATAAGACTCCTAGGTCTAGCCTAGCAGAAATACAAAGTAGGATTTAAAGTTAAAAGTGGGTTACTAATAATTATCTTCTAAACTTTCATGAAATTGGAAGACCTGAGGTTAACTCAGTGGTATAATTGCATGTGTGTGTGCCCACCGCTACTTTTTATATCATTTCCACATTGTTAGGTAGAATGTTGTGGTTTACTTCAAATTACTATCCTATAGCACAATTCTATAATTTTATTTATATATGCACTGTAAAATATTTAGGTTACAAAGAACTCATTATCTTGGGATATTATAAGCATTCAAATACTAAGGAATGTGTAATAAAATTGTAAGACATGGTCTTCTATTCAGGATATATATTATTAGCATGTTCTTTGTTATGGGTCATAAAAACCACTAACTATACAAGGTTTCTTTATTCACTAAGTATTTATGGAACATCTGCTTTCTTCAAACCACAACACTCAGAACCATGAGAACATAAAGCCAGGAAACAAAGCCGGTCCCTGAGGAACTTATAAAGAGAATGAAGTGTGAAGATACCTACAGAAGGCCAGGAGAGAAATTCCAAGGCACAGAGGCACATTCCTCAGCCCTGCCCAACACTGTGGTGCCTACTTCTGGACCAATTCTCTGTTCAAAGAACTACAGGTGTGCTCCTTGCCCTCAGGGAGTTCACAGTCTACTAGAAGGATAGGTATGAACATTAAAAATGTCCATTTCTCAATACTACACGATGTTCCAGAAATATGCACAAGTACAGGTTAAAAATGTAATTACTAGGAGAATGTCAAGATCAGCTCTACAGTGGTTTTATAGAGATGACTTCCTGTAATAAGGGAGTCTGAATCTGGGCATTAAAAGGACACAGAGGATGAGGACAGAAGAAAGGACAGCATTGCAGAGGCATTTTGGGTGATGGGAACAAAATGCACTTAATCCCTGAGACAGGAATCCATAGCAGGAGCTGTGTAGGGCTAATAAGGATCAGACAGACAGGAGACAAGGGATAGGAAAGCCGTGGTGAGGCAGGAGTTGCAGAGTTCAGGAATGGTCAGTGGAGATCAGACTTGAATATCAAACTGCAGGGTGGGACTCAGTTTGATGGCCACTGAGAAGTACTAGGGGTGGAATCATTACTGTTGAAGAGTGAGATTTCTAGAAAGGCAGACTCTGAAACAAAGTTAAGGTTTAGAGAGGTTCTCTTGGGATCAACGCCTGGGCAGGAAGAAGGAGAAAGCAGAATGGGCCCCAGGGAGAAGTCCTGACTCCACAGGGAGCTTTGCAGCAGAAACGGCCATAGAGCAAGAGTGTCAGGTGTTGGGTCTTTATGCTTCTGCTGCAGGCTGTCATTGTATGTGGCCCATTCTGGGACAGGTGTGACCTTGGACCAGACAGCTCTCTGCCACCACAGCAATCCCTAAGAGGGGCTGTCCACTTGTAGTCCTTGCAGTAGCTGGGACAAATCACTTCTTGAAAGAGGATCTGGAGAATTATGGATGCCAGATTTATATAACAGTGCAACGCAGTGGTTCTTGATGCACGGACCTGCAACCAGCAATATTCCATCACTTAAGGCCTTGTTAGATATGCAAAATTCCTGACATCACACAAGACTTAGCGAAATAATCTCTAAGGAGATTGGAGAACAGGACCATCCAGGAATTTGCTTACCTAGATTTCCAGGTGCTTAGGATACACATTGAAAAATGAGTTAAGTAAACCAGTGAGTAAATCAAAGAATAGTCTCATTTCCCAAAGTTCTACATCTACTGCTTTGAAACATGTAAACCCTCTTAGAAAATAATGAATAAGAAGCTTTATTATCTATATACAATAAACTCAAATATCAAGGATTGATAAACACTCATACTATGATCATGCTGTTGAATATTTAATATGTTTTTGGATATTTAATATTTAAATACTATCCTCCTTTCACTCCAATTACTATTTTTGGATTAAAAAATTCTGCATAGTAAGAAGCTTGTGAACCCTGAATATGTTCATAGCACAAGTTCATATCACCCTAAACTCTTCTGTTACAGGTTGGTCTGCATTTCTGGAGCAAAACCTAACTTCATGCAGTCTGAGGTCTCATGACTAATAAATAGTTCACCTATAACTCATGGGACTGACCAAACCCAGTCGGAGTCAGGGTACTTGGAACTCTGGTTTCAAATGTACACTGAATCCTGTGGTACCCTAACCCCCAAATGCATTATCCTGTTCTTTCTGGGCACATGATGGCTCAGCTAGAGGCAATACCTCCTAGCCTTCCTTGCAGCGTGGAATGGCCATGTAAGTCTGGGTCAGTAGAATGTGAACAAAATGAAACATGCAATTTCTGGCTATCTTCAAATAAAAGACAACCAGCTTTCCCTGAACTTCTTTCCCAACCCACTTTCACCAGGGGCTGGAATGCAGAAGTGTCAGGAATCTAGCTTTGACTATGCTGAGGAGTATAATTTAGAAGACATAAGTAAAGCACATAAGGAATCTAGGTCTCCAAATGGTGTAAATGTGCAAAAGCAACCCTGACAGTCTAGGACGGAAATTTGAGAAATAAACCTCTCCCATTTTTGTTCAACCGCTTTACCTTTACTCTGACTTGTACACTTATAGCCAACTGTGTCACAAGGCAGCATCCGTAATTAAATAAGGAAAGGAGGTCACTGATGTCCTTCATATTCCCAAACAGCTTGGAAATAATTTTTTTGTAAATATTATTATGGATACCACATTGAAGTGTTTCTCCTATTCTTGGACAGAGGATAAGTTAGCCCCATCTGCTTTTCAAAGATAGGAGAGCAATTCAGAAGTCCTACGGAATAAATAACAAAGACACCCAGTAAACCTTCATCTACTACTGATATAATGTAGATTACTTAAAGTTTAACAGAAAACTTAAATTTCCAAGGACCAGTCTTACCAGAATGCTATCTGGTAAACTTTGGTCAGTAGTACAAATCAGTACTAGAAGGTAAGCTTCGTGAGGGTAATGAATAGCATATTAGATAAATCCACAGAACCCAGAAAAAATTCCTGGCACGTAATAGGCACTAGGTAAGATTATAGAATGATTGACTTCTTTTGTGCTCTAATATTTGAATGATCAGAGTAGACAAGTAGAGAATGTCTAAAGATTTTCATGTGTCCTAAAATACATTAAGCTTTCTCAAAATAAACTATAATCAAGTATTTTGTTATTACATAAAGAAGAATCCCATGATCTAATTAACCTAACTTTTGCTATTGAACTTACTGATTAAATTCAAGATTTATGAACAATTGTGTCAAGGGAAAAATATAAATTCCTAGAGCTATTAAGAAAAATATAGAATATGAAATTGCATCTTATCATAACTGAATAAACACAGGGAGTTCTCCTATAACAATGGAATAACACTGGCCATTACAATCAGGCTTCTTATGTTTTAGACATGGTATTTTGAAGCTTTTCTAAAGTCTGTAAATTAATAAAGAGATATCTAATGCTAAACGCAGAGCACATATTTTATACCAGGTAAAAAGATAAAAAAAAAAAAAAAAAGACTATTTTGACATTCTCTAGTCTGTTTTCAAGCTTTCAGTAAACTACTCCAGCTGGATCAGTTGCTAAAGCAGGCAAACCATTAATCCAATAAATCCATTAGTGGACCAGTTATCTTTGTTCCATTTTAAGGAAAAAGACTCTACCCTTTACTAGGAAGGCTTATTATTGATCACTGAGGGAGTAGTAAGATGGATAGGTTAATCCATAAAACCGTGTACTAGGAAAACAGTGCAAACCTGTTGTATATTTTCAAGGCAAGGAGTTCAAATGTTAGTGTTCAAGAGAGTTGGTTCATGTTCTGGCTCTGAAGTTCATCAATCTGGGTGACTCACGTTAGACTTCACTATACCATAATTTTTCATTATATCCAGTGCACATGTTATTTCTCATCCATTTACCTCATGGAAACATTAACAGATTAACATGATTAACTATCATAAAATAGAACCAGGACTATGGAAAGATGTATGGATCCAAGATACTATTAAACCTATTTTATTACTAGACAAGATTTATCCATAGTTTCAAAAGTATTCCATGTCTCAGTCCTTATTATCTGTGTGCTTTAGAAGATAATCCTCTTCATTCTATGTTAAGCATGAAGAATTTTTAATCTTAGGAGAAAAAAAAAAAGAAATGGTTGGCCTCAAAAAACATATCCAATTAAAGGGATACTACACACTAAAATAGCAATTAAGATAATAAGATATTTCTGTGCTCAGATCTGTGCCTGCCAAATTTCTGGTTAACTTCCCAATATAGAAATATGATCCAATTCAAACGCTTTAAAAAAAAAAACCTCACATTTTCTGGCATATTCAGAGAATGGTGATGTGAAAGAGGAGAAAATCTTAATCTTGCCAGAATTTACAAGGGAATGTGAGAAACTAAAAAGCATTAAAAAAAGTTAAATATTTTCTTAGGATGAATTGCTCCCATAATCAAGCAGTCAGTATCCATCTCCATATCACTTCTTGGTCACTACTGATTGGCTTATTATGGCTCTTAGTTTTAAAATGTTTCTGCGTGCACAGTAAAGTCAATAACATGCTCTCATTTTAAATATCCTTGAAGACACTTACCCTGGTTTTCCCTTTTCTGAGCAGTTTTATTCTTGGAGCAGATTCTTCTAGTCCTCCTGGAGTTCTGCTCCATTTTAAAACTGATAGAAAAAAAAAAAACCGGAACTAACTCTAATTTAGTAGCCCCTTATTTTCAACCCAGAAAGGCATTTCTCTGTTTGGCCGTGAAAAAAAAAAAAAAGACTTAAAGGGGCATCTAAACTTTCCAACATTTGGATAGAAAACTCTTTTACTCCATCTCCATCGTGAACAAAACAAAAAGAGGGAACAAACATCCCCACCACTTCTTAATGATTTCCCTTTGTTAGTGGCACCTTCCTCTTCCTAGTCACTCAGACACAAAGTCTAATTTATGCCAAGGAGTACTTGATAATTTGAAATACATAACTTAGGACTCACGTGAAAGCAACTGGTATTCCCAAAACAGGGATCTGAGATAATCACTTAAATACACACACACACACACACAAATTTTAAAAATGATTAAACTTTAATATTTTGGAATCTTTAAATTCATCCTTTTTTTACACCACCTCATTAATTTTATAGTTATTTAGAGTGTCAGCCTCCCAGGTAAACAACAAATTATCAATTCCATATAGAAGTCCTATCATCCTCACAAAACTGATGCCCTCCCCCGGCTAACTTACTGACTCACTCTGGACTTTCCTTCAAACCTGATATGTCAGAAGAAATCAGGGTAACTTCTGCTCCAGTTGATGTTATGCATTGGCTTAATATCTGTGTGTTAGGATTATAATGGTTTTCTAGAGCTACACATCGCCTAAAGGTTCTTGCTTAAGAAAAAGTTACAAGTGAGCTGGCTGAAATATTTTCAAACAGTTTTAATTTTACCTTAAAAAAAAAAAAGGATTGCTAAAGGTAAGGACAGGAAGTTGTAAAATAATGACTTTCTTACAATAATTACATTTCACTACATGCTCTTCACTCAATGTCCGCTTAAAATACATATTTGGATAGAGACATAAGCTGTCTTAAGATAAGCTAAGGACTGTAAAATTCCATTTAAATACCTTCTGTTGAGAATAATTTCATTTTTATTTTGTGCCAATATCCTAGCACACACCTAGGAAGGTGGCATGGTGGCAGTAGGCTACAGAAATTGGAACATCCGCCATGGGCTAATGATCTCGTACATTTGCTGTCATCCAACATTTCAAATCTTTAGTCTGCAATTATAATAGGGGCAGGGAATCAAGAGTTTCTTTATTTTAGGCAGCCCTTTATTAATGAATGCAGTCACTAAAAGGCTAATTGTATCTTCTGAGCTATTAATTGACTTAGCTCCAAGACGACTGTATAAAACATATGGTGCAAGATCCAAGCAACTGTCCAGGGCTGTGCACAGGGGGCATTTGGCTTCTTTTTGAAAAGAAGAACCAAAGGTAATCCCTTTGCAGCTGCAGTGCAGATGGTTTTCTTTACACCATTTCACTGAATACTAAACAGAAACTGGGAAAAGTTTGAAAACATAATAAACAAACAGCTGAGTGTTAGCTTAAATGCTCTTTGCATCTATCAGAGAGAAGCATTCAGAATCTCTGGATGTTTACCAGATAGTTTAAAAGAAAAACAGAGATGTGAAAACTGAATGAAATGATTTTAAATTTGTACCTAAATACGGTTCTATGTGGTTTTCTTCAAAGTAACAATATAATTAAATCTCTCTGAAACTTCATTTATGGGTGTCATGATTCATAATCCTCGACATCATCAAAAGTTTAGGTTTTTCTGAAAATATGCTGAGATGAGTAAAGCTGCAATCACCTTTCCCTAAAGGAGTTACATGGAATCATGGAGACATCTGTTACTTTCATTCTTCCTCCTTTCTGTGGCAACCTAACACTGCCTTCCCTCAAAATAAAAATGTGCAGTGAAGCTCAGTTACCGTTTCAACTTCACACTCACTTATTCTACTTTGGCAGGAAGAGAATATTAAATTGAAGACTGGTTTGTAGACAGGAAAAGAGCAAAGTCATATCAATGAATGGGTGTGGCCTCTTAATAGCCTCAAGGTAATAAAAGTATATTAAGTTCAATGAAGAACACCAAGATATTAATATTAAAAAAAATCTGGTTACACAGATAGGCATTTGACACTCATCTAGACATTGGAGTTGCAGCAATAACAAAACACTGTCATGCATACAGACATACACACCTAATACTTCGTATGTAACTAGAAAGAAGACCAAAATATCACCACTTTTAGTTTCAAATTATGGATTCAATGAATAGGATTATGGCTACTATTTATGCATAATTTTTCTTGTTTTTGCTTAGCTGCTACCTGAATTTTCCAAAACTAACCTATATTACATTTATAAGAAAGAGTTATTTAGAAGACTATGGTAGATGCATATTAACAGCAAGCAGTTTCCAACCAAATTATGGTATCACTCTATGTAAACTTACGGACTAGGTAAACACGGTAATTTCTTCCTGGGTTCTCAAACCTCCTAGAAAAATCAAGTATTAAAATAAAGACCTTCAAAAATCGAAATAAACCATTACTGCATTTCTCGAACAGGGCAACCAGGTGCTTCATCACTTAGATAGTTCTGGAGCTTGTAAACAGCACAACAATTCAGTCAAAATATGTTCTGAAGCCCGGCTAGCCAATGGCATCACACCCAGAATAACCTCAAAGAAAAGCAACACTCTACCTCTTCTCCACTGCTCTCCTCTTCCCCATACTTGAGTTCCATAAGCTTTTCACACACTTTGCAAAACAGCAATAGCCTTGCATTATGGAAAAAAAAAAAAAAAGCAAAGACAAACCAAGCCAACGCCAGCTCTAAGTGGTTGGTCGCTGGCGTGACGTCTCGTCTCCTAAATGCCTGCCATCTGGAGCGGGCATCCTTGCCGCTCTGCCTTGCCAGCATCCAGCTCCTTCCCGACTCTCAGCTCAGAGTGTGTTTGCTCATCCCTTGTTTAGGCCTCTTAATTTCTTTCTTCTCACTTGCTTGCCTTTCACTTAACTTGGTAAAACACTACAGCGGCTGCATTTCATTCACTTACCAATGTTCAGCTAGAAAGGACCATACAGGATTATCATATGGCTGCTGTTATCATTTCCAGCCCAACGAGGACAAAGATTCCATCGAGATCCTTCGGGCAGAGAAGTTGTGCTGTACCACACTGAGGAGACAACTGGTTGAAAGTTGAGAGGGTACATTTCCCATAGGAACCATCTTTTCTCCCCACCACCCTCCAAAAAAAAAAAATCTTAATAAACTGGGACGCGTGGGAGCCCTTTCTCTATATTCGTTAGTTACTAAACAGCCTACAAAGAAAAAGATATGTTGAATTTTTGACACGAGTATGAAGGTTGAAGTCTAGGATACACAGCTGCTTGTGAGGACTTGGGCCATGAGGAGAGCTTCGATGGGCCTCAAATATCCCTAGAAGGTTACTGCTTCTCAGCAGCAGAGCTCGAAGCTGAAGGAGAAAGAGCCTACAGCCTAATTCAGCTTGAGAGTGGATTAGTCATGATGAAAGATACTCGAATTCGTTATAGGCTGCTGGGAAATTACTTGGGTCTCAAATATGTGGTCTTCTTCAAAGTAATAATACAATTAATCTCTCTCAAACTTTTATCATGGGTGCCATGACTCATTATGAAAAGCTTAGATTTCTCTGAAAATGTTCTGAGATGGGTAAAGCTGAAGCCAATTCTATCTCTGTCAGGCCTGCAACCCAGAACACCACCGTACATTCCATAGGAGGGCAAAAGAGGCTGAGGTGGGTGACAAGAGACAGAGTTTTCAGGTGAACCAAAGACTCCCAGACCCATTTCTGAGGCTGAGGGTTTCTCCCATATGCTTGGATGTTTCTAACTTGTTTGTCAGGTAATGAGGCCAGTAAAATGTATTAGTTCTTTATTGGATTGTTAGTCCTTTTTCTTAAGGAACATTATTACTTCTTAGCAATTTTCTCTATTCCTACAATATTGCAAAATACTTTAATTTCCGCATGGAATCCAAAAGCATCATAAGGTTTAATGAAAAAAACTTTTACTTTGCAATTCCAGAATAAGCTTAGTGACTATAAAAGACGAGGTCACAGAAAAAAATCCTAAAATTCACAACTCTGAGACCTTAATGTCAAGCATTAGTCTAATGAGCAATGTGGTAAAGGGTAATATATTCATAAACAAATGAGGGTGGCAATTTATTTAGAAATAGCATACGGGGTTTATTCATCAAAGTGTCTGAACAGGTGAGGGCTGGGTATACAAACAACTTTACATTTTCTTTCTGTTTGGTTTTATCCCTATGAATTCTGGCATAAATGGTAGTTCAACTTCTGTAACAATTTACTTAGAATTGAAAATATTCTATGTATTTCGTTGTTTTATTTATTTTTAAATAATTTACCATATGTGACCTTGACTACTGGAGTAGTACACAAATCTTGTAAACAAATCAAGAAATCTGGACAATATTATCATGGACAGCAGCTCTGTTTACTGTCCAGCATTCAGTACCCCTTCCTTTGGGAAAAGCCACCCTTCCCCAGCTGCTAACACGTGTGGTTTGGGTGGGCCTCACACTACCTCCTGGTTTTAGGGTGAGGCCCCCCACTAACAATAACTTAACCATCTGACCACAGAGATTGGCTCGGATACACCAATAACCCAAACCATTTATCAAGTAATGTTGAGAGCTTTGCTGCTACTTCTGCCTCTATTTCTCTTATGTAAGGATAATCACTGATACCAATTTGGTATGATTCCTTCCAGACTTATTTTTCTGTCACATGTAAGTCTATATATACATATATGCACACACGTATATAGACATTTATATACACCAGTGTTTGCGCAAATACCCCTACATGTATAGCTTCTAATTAGAGTGACAGACTGTATGATACTAATTTACTTCTTTCTTTTACACTTATTCACATCTTTCCATTTAAGGGGAACAGAGGTACTTTTTTTTTTTTTTTTAAGATTTTATGTATTCACAAGAGACACAGAGAGAGAGAGAGAGAGAGAGAGAGAGAGAGAGGCAGAGGCACAGGCAGAGAGAGAAGCAGGCTCCATGCTGGGAGCCTGATGTGGGACTCAATCCTGGGTCTCCAGGATCACACCCTGGGCTGAAGGCTGTGCTAAACTGCTGAGCCACCCAGGCTGCCCCAGAGGTACTTTCATTCGCTTAATTACTGCATAATATTTTACCATATATAGAAAACAATCTACCAAATAACCAGCAGGATATTCTATCCCACAGTGATCTATTAAAGGAGAAAAAGACTGGCTCGAAGCAATCATCTCATTTCTGGAACACACCCTGTATCACTATTTGCCACCGCAGGAATGCCACCGACTTAGAGGGAACCGTTGCTGGAGGGACAGAGTCCTGTGAAGAAGGTGGTGTTGAGGAAAATGAGAACAGAAACTCAGGACAACTCAAAAAAAAAAAAAAAAAAGAAAAAAAGAATGTAATTGGAACCAAATCTCATTTGCTATCTTCCTCAGATTCTCATCTGGAAGGATAGGATCTAGTATCAGGACATTTTCTTTATTAGCAGGGGGGGCAATGATCATTAGTTGGTTCTAGTAAAACCAAGTTCAGGTTAGCCCTGGACCTGAGTTAGGACTTCTGGGTCGGGAGTGGAAGTTTGCAATGGTGATTTCAGTGGACTCACAGGAGAGGGATAAGGGGTGTGGGGGGTGGGAATGAGGGCAGCATCTAGGGAAATTGTAAGTAAGTGAACACAGAGCTCTAGGACCACTGGTTCCTCATGGGCTCATAACGGAGCTTCTGAAAGCCCAAAACTCCACAGGTTATCCAACTGTCCAGCTCACAGGAAATGCCCATATGTGAACCCTAGTGACTAGTAGGTCCTAAAGTGTCAATTTCTTAGGTCTGGAACCTTATTTACTCAATATTCCACAGACACAATTTTTTTAATGTACACTCATTCTATTGTATACAGAGTAATTACTGAAAATTGGTATCCCTAACCCTCCCTAGTTTTGAAAATTTAATCGACTGTAATGATTGGCTTAAAGCCTATTTTATTAGAATTTTAGTTCCTTAGGGACAGTAACCACATCTGTTTTATTCTGTAGTATATGACTGGCACATGTGGCATATGCTTCGCCTAGCCAATACATTCCATTCAGTATATCTGTACAGTGAACTGTGAGTGAGGGAAAGGAGGGGAGAAGAGAAGGAAATGAAGGAAGGAAGTGACAGAGAGAAAGAGCCTAAAGAAGAAAAAACATTTCAAAAATCATGTATGTTCATTAGTAACAGTATTCCATGAAGAGGAGATCTTTCTTGCAAAGAATAGGACACAGGATGAAAAGAAGATTACAATGGCTCCATTTGGTTTTTCTTCCATTCTTACCTGAAATTCTATATGTAAATTGTACTTCCTTACACATTTCTCCCTTCTTAAAAAGGCAAGTCAGGCAAATGCCAAGTCTATTTTTATTATATCATGATATATCTACACCCACATAACTGGCATTTTCAAATGGTATTGTTTTTTTTTTGTTGTTGTTGTTGTTTTTTTTACTCCAGCTGGTTTGCTTAATAAATCCCCCTAGTAGACCAAAAGCTGCCAGAAATGGAGTAAGGGTTATGAGAAATCACTCTACAGTTAAAGTGTTTTCCCCTTTATTTTAAGGCTATGCTTTTTTATCAGGATTACATACATTGCGAAAAAGTGATCATAAAAATCAAAGGATATTGAGTACAAAGGGGTATCTGAAGGGTTTTTCTAACTTTCTAAATCATCTTATTTTTGCATCTTGATATTCAATAACTAGTTCCCATTCTAAATGAAACTTTTGTCATTTGAGCAAAAAATGAGGTCAAACTACTTTTCCTTTTTGATTGGGTCATTTCAGGAGGAAAAAAAATGCAGAATTACTTCAGGTTTGTGCTGAATATGATAATTCC
The DNA here is from genome assembly GCF_048418805.1 of Vulpes vulpes. NCBI lineage: Eukaryota > Metazoa > Chordata > Mammalia > Carnivora > Canidae > Vulpes > Vulpes vulpes. The sequence continues at coordinate 115,702,491 of NC_132786.1, forward strand.
TAATTGTAGATTTTGGATTATTTAAAAACATCAAGGTGAAACATTTTTTAATCAAAGTGGAGCTACCAGAGGGAATGGGAGAAGGATGTTTGACTGTAGTTAATTGTAGATCTGACATAAGCAAGCCAAGGTTTTAATTCCACATAGAAAGATCAAAAATTCTAGGTAAATACTCAAGATTTCTTCATTTCCATATAGATACTGCCCTTGGCTATTTTAATATTTATTAAAATACATTTTTAGTACTTTATCTGAGTTTAAGATTAAAAAAAAGGAATAGTTTAAAATTACACCCAAAGGAAAGTAATTTTACCATGCTGTTTCTGCAGATAAAACATTTTCATCTAAACTAACTACTAGACAGAAAAATATTTTCTGTACTTAATTTAGAACATAATCTATCCTCAAAAGCTTAAAAAAATATTTTAACTAAAGACCTTAATTCCCAATGAAGCAAAGGGCACTCTTGCTTTGATTGGCAGGACTGGGCCCCCTCTGCTTATGAAATTAGCCAGGAAATTGCTACATTTCAATTCCACTTTTTTCTTTTCCAGACCGCTCTAGATGAAGAGTCAAGCACCCTTCCACATGCCATTCCTGTTTTTTTCTATGTCACAGAAATGAGGTAGAATGTTTTTATATCAGCAATTCCCATTTTCGGTTGATAGCAAAGTCATTAAGCAGGGCCCACTTGAATTTTTAATTTTGATCAGTTTTGCATATTTTGGCACAGAAGTCATGATTAAACAAAGACTGAACAACAATATCTGCGCTTAACTTACTCCCAAGACTGAAACGTCTAGAACCTTGAATAAACAAAGTAAAACAGTTTTATATAGAAAACAGCAGCAACAACCCATTATCAGAGTATATGAATAATAGACAAAGGATTAAAACAGGTAGGGCTTAGGTCTAAAAATACTATTACAAATGAATTAACTGTTTTGGCTGTTAATATGTTCTACATTTACCAAGACAATTTGATTTCTTTTTCACCAAAAATGGTGTCATGCATAGAGCTGTATACAATTAGAAGTAATTTTATATAAACTGCTAATGATTGATGGCTCAGAAAAAGTTGAATCTCACTATGAACAAGTATTGTAAATACAAAATGGACTTTTAAAAGCACGGTGCAGTCACAGTACTTAACTTGCTAACAGACATTTATGATGACGTTTAATCTATTTTCTCCTCACTGTGCTGGGTACTATGCAGGTTACAGAAATGAAACACATGGTCCTTTTCCTTTAGAAGCTTAAAATATAATTGAGACAATAGCAAGCCTCATAAAACCAACTGAACAATAATTGCTCAACTGTGAGGTGCCAAAAGAGAGTGCTCTAGTAGCAGATCATCAATCAGTGTGGACTGGAAAAGTCCACAAAGAGTTCAGGATAAAAATGGAGATTTGTGTGGGACCCTGATGGAAAACAGGAGAGAGAGGCATAGAGAAGAGAAGCAGCTTTCTGTGTGTTTGGAGAGGTTACTAAGGCTTCAGGAAATGAGGCTATGATAGGGATGAGAAAGGCCTTCAAGCCAAGACAATCAGTGTGTGAGCTGGACATTCCTCTACATGAAAATGTGAGGTACATGTTCTGGCTGACACGCCAAAGTGGGCCCATTAAGGCACAGAGTTGGAAATCCGGGAGGGCTGGTAAAAAAAAAAAAATGTAGTAGAGGTAAGAACAGGGACTCTGTACGTATGTTGATGAAGGGTTGCTGTCACTCACCTTTTTGTCCACTTGAGCAAACCCAAGGTGCCAAGATCACACAGCAACAAGAGTATGCCCACAGTAGCATGAGGTTGCTAGATATTCACTATGAACTCCCCCCCCTCCAAGTTTTTAGTTAAATTCCAGTTAGTGAACAGTGTACTATGAGTTTCAGGTGTGGAATTTAGTCATTCATCACTTACATACAACACCCAATGTTCATCATAAATCCCTTCCTAATACCCATCACCCATTTAACCCATCCCCTTGCTCCCATCGCCTCTAGTACCCCTCAGTTTGTCCTCTATTGTTGAGGATCTGGTTTGCCTCTCTCTTTTTCACCCCCCTAAATTCATTTGTTTTGTTTCTTAAATTCCACATATGAGTGGAATAATATGGTATTTGTCTTTCTCTGACTTTTTCACTTGGCATAATACTCTCTAGCTCCATCCACATTGTTGTAATTGCACTACTAGGTATTTACCCAAAGGATACAAAAATATTGATCTGAAGAGTCACCTGCACCCTGATGTCTATAGCGGCATTATGAACAATAGCCAAATTATGAAAAGAGCCCCCAAATCTATCAATTGATAAATGGATAAAGAGGATGTGTGTATACACACACACACACACACACACACACACACACACACACACAGGAATATTACTCAGCCATCAAAAAGAATCTTTCCAGTCACCGTGAACTTCTTAAACTGCACAGTATGATTTTTTTTAGAAGGTAGGTCTTAATTATTTTTACAAAGTAAGATGTCCCACTGAAAAAAAAAACAATGAATTTTAGAGCTACACAAACTCAGAATGGAAAAAATGAGTAACACAAAATGAAAAAGAGGAAGAAAGTCCAATTATAAAACGTATCTTCCAAGCAAAGTGATAATTATTCATTTTCATAATGTGCTTAAATTAAGGCTGTATAAATGTGTTAAGATCAACTCTATGTTTTAATTTCTCTATACCATTATAATTAGTATTTGCCTTATTGTTCATTTTATTTGTCACCTTTATCTTGGTTTCTCATATTTAAGGTCTGACAATTCAGCTATTGTCTGGTAACACTCTCAAAGGTTTTATTTGGCACCACTTATTATGGGCAGATGATAAAAGTCTTTGCTCATTTTTATCACTTCTACCTAACTCCTAAAGTAGACTACACAAATTCAATAAGAATCCAAATCTACTTATCTTCAGGGTACAATACAAAATCCATCTATTTATTCAAGTCTTTGATTAACAGCATCTATATTTATGAAATGCTCTGGGCTCTGCAGGTGAAAATATTTTATATGAAGCTCAAGTATTATTAAATAATATTCCTTGATGCTATCAGTGTTTTGTGTGCATATGTGCAAGTTCAATAACTTTAGCCTCAGGTCTATTATTTTAAGTTTGTAAACTCAGAAAACAAGAAAATATCTTCTTTATGTAGGAATTTAACTTACTTATTAACAAATCAGAAAAATTAATAAGATCAAAGTTATATCAAGAAAATGTCTCTGGTTATCTTGGTGTTTTGTTTCCCATTGAATGCTGGGAAGTCTGAAACTACTACTGAGTAACTATTAAATATTATTTGCATGTGTGTGTGTATATATATATTTTTTCTCAATATTATCTGATACTCACACATACATGGCCCCATAATAGTTCATGTTCAACTTGAAGTAACATCCATAAACAAGGAACTTCTGACCATTGGAAAATTCAAAGCATAAGGTTTCCAACTCCATTGTGCATGAGACCTACATATTACTGACTACAATTATATTTTCTTTTAACCTACTCATGAATGCACAAGGTCCTACTTTAATGAACGGTGGTGGCAAGAAGTGCACTGAGCTGAACAGTAGTTGAGCTTCAGTCCTGTCTTTTGCTAGGTGTACATGTTGGAAAATATCTTAATTATTCCGAGCTTCCCTTTCCTCATCTCTACCACAGACATAATTATCTCCAACACTACCCCCCTACCCCCGGCCCCACCACTGCCTGCCCTCACTGCATTAACATCCTGCCAGTTGATGACAACAAGGGAGGATGATGCCGTCACTGCCTCTGATGAGGATAGTAAAAATAGCTCTTACACATGAGGACTTAATTACATGTTGGCCACTGTCCTCTATACTCTATATATACTCATTTAATTTTCACAACAACCTATGTGGTAGAAACTCTATTTTCAGTTTAGAATAGAAGTTAAACATTTGGCCTAAAGTCCAAGAGGTAAGTAAGTGGTTGGTATCCAAATCCAGGCAGTTTGACTCTGAGCTCATACTCCTAAGTGTCATGCTACTTTATGAAAAATGATGTCTATAATGGAACTATAAATTGTGTTTTTAATCAATAAATTTACTAATCATTCCATTGCTGCTGACCTGAATCTAAATCTTTAATTGCTATTTTTGTCATTCTCTGCTTATATGTGCAACATTTTAAAGGGATTTGAATCATCAAAAAAATGTGATCCTTAAACTTGTGAAGAATATTGAATAGTTTTTTTTAATTTGAATTTCATTTGAAAAATTTTAGAATTAAGACCCAGACATTGAAGAGACTTCCTAATTACAAAGTTAAGTTGCTTTTAAGCTCTCACAGAATAAGGTAGAACTTGCTAGTCATGGAGCCAATGGACAACATAGCCAGGTTAGAAACTTGGGATGCCTGACTTCTACTCTTGTCTAAATGTTTAGCATTCTCGAACCTTTTCTCCAACCTAGGTCTCTCCCCTAAGGTCTTGACAAATCATATTTAACAAAATGAAATAAAGGTTATTGTTTTGTCGCAAACCTACACCTCCTAAATTCCTTCTTCTGATTAATGTTACCAATAATTACTTCCTTAATCAAAAATCTATAAAGTTCTTTTCTCCCACAATCTCACATTGTCAATCAATTCCATAAAAATCTACCTTCAAAATACTGCTCAAATCTATTTATGTCATTCCTATCGAAATAAATCATTTGTAGGATATAAAATGTCCTCTGTGATTAAGGACCATTAACTTACCCACATCATTTCAACTCTTCCATATTTAGGCTACAACTTTCACAAAGATCCACTGCTCCTTATAGTTTAGCACAAGTTCCATGCCTTTGTGTGTGAAAAGTTCTCTGCTTGGAACTCTTCCCTTTGTTATGAACACCTCCCTCCTTATCCTACACACTCCCTCCTCTAAGAAATTTCTCCTTACCTGTCCCCGTCTTCGAATTCATGACTCTTTACTTTCTTGTCAATGCCTATATAATAGTACCTTTCATGTTGTAGGTTAAGGGTAATAAGTACATTTCTTTTGCGAGATTTAGATCTAGGCTTTGTTCATTGAATAGGTTTTGTTTAATCGACAAAAAAGCCCATGTGATGAAAGTATCATCCCCATTTTACAGATGAAATCCTGGAAGCAAGGAGAGGTTAGAAGATTAATTCAAAAGTGATGAAGGTTTTAAATTTATTGATCTCAAAACCCCATACTCTTCCTATTTTACCATAGTACTTTCTTACATGTTTATATCTGGCTGTTCTACTGGCCATTGAACTCTTAAAATGCAATAAACCGATCTTATTCAACACTGAGGCCGTAGGATCTGGTACATGGTCTGGCGTGCAACAAATGTCTGGTGAGTAAATGAATGAGCCCATGTATTGTTTGGCTAAAATCCCATTGTTATTAACTACCATTTAAATAGAAATGGTCGCTTCATGAATATGACTAATAGGGAAAGAAGATTTGAACAATGTTTATGAGTTTTTAATGTAATTTTTATTGAGTTTTTTGTATCCTAATTCATTAATATAAGAAATAAAGAATAATACTGGTATGCTTTATCTCCCAACATTATTCAAATCGGCCTTTTCTTTTCAATAAGATGCTTAGGATAAATTATTAATTTCTGTTCTTCCAGAAAGGTCCACCTGTTTTTTCACACAATAACCTAAGCCCTAAATGTCTTATAAAAATATTTTTTCATATAGTCTGTATACATTTGTGCAACCATATTTTGACCCTTCAAAAAGCAGTATTGGCGGGATCCCTGGGTGGCGCAGCGGTTTGGCGCCTGCCTTTGGCCCAGGGCGCGATCCTGGAGACCCGGGATCAAATCCCACGTCAGGCTCCCGGTGCATGGAGCCTGCTTCTCCCTCTGCCTGTGTCTCTGCCTCTCTCTCTCTCTCTCTCTCTCTGTGACTATCATAAATAAATAAAAATTAAAAAAAAAAGCAGTATTGGCAATCACTAAGTGATTTTTAAGGAATACAATAAAATCTGAAATGTCTTTAAGAAGGCAAATGTGTTCTTTGTTTTTTAGCCTAAACTTATCTTAAAGATAAGCTTATCCTAAGAACAGAGGCATCCTATGAAATGAATTCTCCTTTATTGAAATTACCTATTATGAAACAAGCATATTAAATTGTCATATATTATAAAGGACAGAGAGCTGCCTACCACTGCAGAGCACCAAACAAAGTGTGTAACAGTCTATCCCAGGAACCCCTCTGACTTGGAGCGCAAAATTGAAGGAAAAAGTGAATGCTGTGAAAATTAATGGATGAAAAAAATTATGAAGATTTTTAAAGTGGCTCAGAGAACCTTTTGGTGGAAGACATTTGGTATAGATCTTCCATTCTCGAAATACTATGGCTGTTCTTTCACAAATATGAAGATCAGAGAGCATCAGAATTCAACCCTAGAGGTCAGTTAGATATATTCAGGCTGAACTCTTGTCTCAGACACTTCTATCAAGCCAGTATTTAGTAATTTCTTAGAGAATGCTCTGCTGATGGCATCATACAAATACATGAAGCAGTAATTCACTTGTCCAGCTGATACTTAGCATATAAGTCATGAGACTTAGCATTATCTCAACAAGTATCATCACCTCAATTTTTTTAAAGAAGAAAGCACATGTGATAAAGAATAATAAAACAGTGTGAAAAGGTATGAAGCAAAAAGCAAATGCCCCTCAACTATCCCGTTCCTCAGTCTCTCATTACTGTTTCCCCAATACAACTCTGGATCCTGGTTTATGGCCATTTAGCTCTATAAAGAGAAATATGCAAATTATATACATAATGTAATCTTATTAAAAATAATTCTCTGGATCTTTAAAAATACTGTCATACTTTACTACCTTGAAAATATTTTCATAAGTTCCACATAAATATGCATTTTTAATACCTATTTTTAATGTCTGCAACATATAGCTACCTTACTGTATAGGTAGCCTATTTAACCTGCCTCTATTATGTATTTTTTTTTTTTTTAAGATCAAGAGGGCAGGGGTAAAGGCAGAGGGAGAGAAAGCATCTCACCCAGGTTTCATGCATAGAGCAGAGTTCAATATGGGGCTCAATCTCATGACCCTGAGATCATGACCTGAGTCAGATGCTCAACCCACTGGGCCACCCCAGGCATTCCCCCTATTTCCTTTTTTGGCTGTTACAAACAACATTGTATTACATTGCTGATTCAGTGACCATGTGAAGTTTTGATAGGTATTGCCAAAATGTTTCCAAAGAGTTAATACAAATTTACACTCACCACAAGCTTAAGAGAATGCCCATTTGCCCCACATCATCTTAGGACCCCTGCCTACTCTTAATAATGAAAGAACTCTGTTTTTATTACATGAGTTTTACCTCCTGGTATTTAACATATTTGAAATTAGAGAAATTAAGCATTTATCTAAAATGAAAATTATAACCATTATAATCATTTTTATGATCAGTAACCATAATCTGAACTTTCAACTAAGGTTCATAGATTAAGTAACCTAGTCAAAGCCAACAAAAAAATTAGTGAAAATAGCTTTGTTTTACATTTTTCTGCAGGTTGGCTTTAATATCAGCCTCAACAGAAGACCCCTGGATTTTCCTATCTGCTCCAGCTTTCAATCTGTTGTAGGATGTTTTGCTTGAAGTATACAAATAAAAGTGACCTCACACAGCAAATATATAGTTGGAAAAGGGCAGAGCACTTTAATAGCCCTTTCGCCTATTTGCAGATACTCTTCTTTGATACTACACCAAAATTTGACAGTAGTAATTTCTAAAAATCATTGCAATATAAAATCTGAAACCTTATCAAAACTCTTAATGTAATAACTCTTGCATTAAAATTTATTAGTGAGACATATCCATCTTGTACTTTGAAGGGATCTTTACCTGTTCAGGACTTTGTAAACTCATGTACTGGTTAAACACCAGTCTTAAACTATGAAGATCTTCCAAATATTATCTTATTATACAATATTCTAAAATCCCATTTATATCACCACCCATTTTTCAGAAAAGTCTAAGTACTGAGAAGTTCTCAAGCTCATGGTAGAAGATACAAGTTTTCCAACATTTGCAACATTGCAAAAAAGCTTAATTCTATAATTGACAACAAATATTAGTTATTTTCCTTGAAGTGGTAAGTTCATTTCATTAACTTTTGAGAAGATATCTGTCAAATACCAAAGTCTGAATAATTATAATGTGTTAGTGACTCTTCCAAGTTAAAAATAGCATTACTAGAAGCAGTGGCTAGTTCAGCTGGCAACTCAACAACACTAGTACTTTAAGGCCACAACTATACTTCAAAATGTAGCAAAATGGATTTATACATATTTCCCATTTCATCACACAAAATATATCACACTGTATCTAAAGGTTGAAACTTACAATTAGTAATTTTACTCCTTCATCAAGGAAATTCTTAAACTAAATGACAGGCTTTTGTTTTTCTGACAGTGTATGATGAAGAGACAATAATTACTATTGGTTAAACTTGGTATCTTTACTTGTGCAGAGGCACCAAGAGCTTCCCTACCATTGCTCTTGCACTACCAGTGAAGCTCAGTTACAAAGGCAAAAAAGGTCTTAGTGCTCTTATAAAAATAGTTTTGACTTCCCAGACTTCTTAGAAGCATGTTAGGGATCCCCAGGGTTCTACCGACCATAGCTAAAAATTGCTACCTCTATCACTTCCACTTCAAAAGACAAGGAAACTGAGGTCCATACATTAGGTCATCTACTCAAATGGTAAACAGCAAAGCTAAAGTCAAACCCACGCATTCTTACCTCGAGTTCTGGTCTCTTGAGGACGGTGCAGCTTAGAATATCTTTCTACCAGTTGGCAGTGCTGTTGCAAAGTTGTTTGTACTAAAATGTCACACTGGTCCTTGCTTTGCCCTCTCAGATTATAATATATGTTCATTCATCAATCATTTAGATCTACTATGAGCCAGAGACTGAGCCCTACGATGGGGACGCCAAAATGAATAAGGTATTGTCCTCACTTTCAAGGATTTCACCATCGATTGGGGAGACAAATGTGTGAACCACTACCTGTAATTCAGTGTGATAAATGCCATAATAGTACACTGTACAAAATATTTTGGAAGCACAGGAGAGTGATTAATTCTGCCCCAGAAAGGGAAGGGGGGGGATCAGGGGCTTACCAGCAGAAGTGCATTTTAGTTGGACTTGAAGGACAAATACATCAAATCCCTTTTTTCACAGGATAGTCCTTCACATACTTGGATACAGCTACTGTGCTTCCTGCTAAGTTTCCACTACTTCGTATTAAGCATCCATTGCTCTCAAAATATATTATGAGGACAGGAAACAAATCCCTGTATTTTGGGAAAGGCCTTCTGAACATATGTATTGACCTTTCTTTTGCAAGCATATATTCACATCTGTTAACAGTAATCTGTAATTAATTGTGAGAGCCAAAAAATTTTGCCTAATAACCAAACAGCTTATACTAAATTACAATCAGGACCAAATGTACTCAAGAAGCTGTTCACAAAGTGCCCCAATCAGACCTTTTAGTCACCTTTTTTTTTTCTTCTAAAGCAGAGGGCAGCAAACTTTTTCTGCAAACATAGTCAATATTTTACACTTTATGGGCCAGATGGCTCCTGACTCAACTATTTAGCTCTGCACTTAGAGTGTGAAAGCAGCCATAGACAATATGCAAATGAATGGGCAAGGCAGTGTTCCCATAAAACATTACAAAATAGTCTGCTGGTCACATATAACCCATAGGTCACCGTTTGCTGGTTGCTGCTGATTTAAGCCGTGTTTCTTTGTGTATCCTTTTCCTCACTGCATACTGGAATGAACATTAGACTTGGAATTAGGACAACTGACTCTTAATTCTGTCTTGCTAAAAACCAGATGTGTGATCTTAAGTCAGCTGGTTTACCACTGTTAGCTCCTTCTTGATCAAATCAACTATCTTTAGATTTTATGATACATAATGACCCTTTACACTAAAATCTGAAGATTCACTGCAAAGTAACTTTGTCCCCCCAGGTATTCCTACTTTATTCCATCATGGGATCAAAAGAGTGACATTGATTTAAAAAAAAAAATGAATACGACCTTAGGTGATACTAATAGAAATGTTTATCTCAAATGAAGAGACCCTGCTTCACCCTACAAAAGTATAATTCTGAGTAAAACACTAATAAGACTGTCCAGGGGAAAGCAACCCACGACCTAAAAAAATTTGGAAGTTTTAGCAAATCAACTATCCTCGAAAGAACAGGGCAAAGAGTAGAAAGCAGAAATTCAGCAGGCATAATACTACTTTTTAAGTGCTTGGAATCAAGGATTAGAGCCTAATTAAAATATTCTAGGCTGGAATGATCACTCTGGTTCCTGGATTTTGACCAATCAACAATTCTATGCCTTCTGAACTGTAACTCTATAAAGTTATTGCTAATAACAGTGTTGAAATAACATGATCACTAATCTCATATTTGTATCACTGTGGAGTTTACATGCTTAAGTGTTCCATCATTTGAGTTTCCGGCCCCATAAGACTGGAAAAGATAAGTATTACTACCTTTTTGCAAGTAAGACGGCAGAAAATTCAAAGGCTTATATCGTCTCCCTAGAAGATTCTTGACTTAATGTCCTAAAGAGGGGCAGGGCTAGAGCTAAACTCCCAAATCAGATTAGACAATGTAGACTGAATCCTGAAATCAGCACCAAATATTTTGTACAACATGGTCTCTTTTATATCCTCAGGGGAAGGAGAGCTTGGGGGCAGTGGGATTTAACAGCTTAACAGCTTCAAAGCACTTCAAATTTGGAAACAGTTGTTTAGCATTTCACTTTAGCTGTTAGTGTTCAATTCACCTAGTTTTTCTGTTAAGTGCTTCAATCAAATGTAAACGCTTTATTAATACACCTCATAAAATGTACAAGGGGGGGGTTCTATGCTAAAACAAATTCCGCTGGTAAGGGCTCTAAAAACATAAGGTATTCCTTCAATGTGACTGGCCTCATAGATAAAAGCCATATTCTTATAAAGATAAAATATAAGTGGCTGTGGATAATTCAAATTGCTAAATGGCATGAATGGATTAATATTTTAATGCTATACTTGCCTTTTATCCAGACATAACTTTGAACATAATAAATTTGGTTTTAGAATGGAAATCCTCAAAATTCTGAATTTGGTTTCTTCTTTTTTCTTCTTTTGATATGTATAATTAAATCCACCTTTGAAGCCTCCTAAAGGTTATGGAGGGCAGAAGAAATGTATTTTTATTAAAATGAGTCTATCTGTGGCAGACCTACAGAGAAAACTACAAAGAGATTTGAGAAAGCAGCAACAAAGAAGCTAGATCATGCAACGACCCAATCTATTATGGATGAGGAAACTCCTCTTCACTGGCTTGTTGTTCCCTGGCAAAGAGGACGCCAGGGTGGAAACTACACTGGAGTAAATCATAGCTCGTGATTCCATCCTCTCCCTCATCCTCCATTTTGTCCATAGATTGGGTCAGGTTACTTATCACTAATACCTCAGACTACCTTGTCTGGGGCTAAAAGTAAAAAGGAACCATCAGTGATGCGTTTAGAAAAGAGACACGTTAGGGTCTACTTTTGCTTGGAGAAAATTGAGGGAACTCATGTGCTGACCTTGTACACAAATCTCAGGACTTTCTAGCAACACAGGGTGAGCCTCCTTCACTTTCCTGGGGACTGCCTCCTTCTAGAGCTTCAAATTCTCCAAAAGCTGTGGCTGGGAGAGAGCATGTGGGACAATGGTGTATGTTACATGTGAGTTTGTTTCTAAAATCAGCCTATAAGGCAAAAGTGATCTAAAAATCAAGAGATACTTGAAGATCCCTTATATTTTCCTTAAGGCACAGCAGGTATGGTTTTGCAAATACAACCTTGTACGTAACATACATAAATAAAATGCACAAAATGTACAGTTTATAGTAAAGAAGGCCATCTTGTAACAACAAAAAACCATGAAATATTTAAGTGTTAGAAGTACACTCAGTCCTGTGACAGACTAATATGAGGCATGCAACAATCCATTTGGTATCAGTCTCCTTAAGAAAAGTGGAGGCTAACTTGCTTTCATTGTTCTTCCTGTTAGACCCCTTCTCTCCTTTTTGTTCTCATTCTTTCCCTCTTCCTCCCTTAATAGATCTCTCTTCCTGACTAGTTACAGTCAAATTCAAGTAACAGTGGACACTGAGGTACCCCAAGGCATTCTGAGTCTTACATGTATGTGTTTTTTATTGCCACTGTAACTAATTACCACAAACTTAACTCTGACCAAATATACACTTGAAACAACACAGATCTGTTATCTTACGGTTCTGTAGATCAGAAGGTGGGAGGGGCTGCCCTGAGTCATCTGCTCTGGATTTTCCAAGGCTGAAATCAAGGTGCCAGCAGACAAGGCTCTTGGAGGGAAATCCATCCGAAAGGTCATTCAGGTTGTGGGCTAAATTCAAGTCCACACAGCTGGAGGCCTTGGTCTTATATTTCCTTGCTGGCTAAGTTCCAGGGGTCTTTCTCAACTTCTAGAGGCTCCTAAGTCCCCTTTGTCCATTTTTTAAAGCTAGCGGTGGTGGGTTGAGCCCTTCTTATGCTTCAAAACTCTCTGCTTTCCTCATCAAGCACCTCTCTCTGAATGGTGTTCCATCCCGCCAACCCAAAAACCTCTGATTTTAAAAACTTTTGTGATTTTACTGGACTCACCTGATAAAACCTAGGCTCCTTGCCCTATTTTAAAGTCAGCTGATTACTAACCTTCATTTGGTGTGCAAAATGCTTTCATAGCAATTTCTGGGTGAGTCTTGGTTAAATAACATGAGATGGGAGTCTTGGTCTTCAGTATTCTGCACCCCCCACCACCACTGTAAGGACAAACTCTTGGTCTCTCAAACATACTTCCTTATAGCCCCGAAAATGTATCACACATCTAGGCACAAGTTGCAGGCTTTTAGCACAAGTTGCAGGCAGCCAAATTGGTAAATGAAAGTTTGTTTGCAAAATGAAGAACCTGATGAAAGCGTATCAAAGGAAACATTTTGAGACATTACAAATATTTCAATAAAACCATAAAGAGGTGCAATATCAAGTGTAAAAATAAGCACACACTAAAGGAAGAATGCCCTGGCCTGACAAAGACAACCACAGAGAAAGAGCCTGCAGAAGCTTCATTGTTCTCTAGACATTTGGGGTCACTGATTTATTGAGAGGTGCCCAGGTGTTCCTTCTTGTCAGGTGAAACCTGAAGTGCTTCATGCTTTCAAACAAACAGCACTCCGAGTCTTGTTGGAGGCCTCACTGAAAGTCCCTAATTGAATCTAAAGATCCCAGCTGGAGTTTGAGAAACTTGCTTCCAAACTGACTTGACTTCAAAACCACTCTGTCATTCTTAGTGAGTGTTCGCACTGCGCTGTCTCTATCGTGGCACGTTCATGGGTTTTGCTAAGTAACGTCGGAGCAAAGTAAGCCATCCAAGAATTCAGGATTCCCAGCAGTTAATATATTTCTTGTCTAGTTGCCAGAGGTTTGTCTCCTCTTTTCAGACAAATCAGCCTCCCTTTATTGTTTCATTGTCTAAAAGGGGACTGCTGGTGATGGTTTGTCGCTTTACTTGGTCTGGGTGCCACTGGTCAACTCAGAACATTGTGAAATCCAAGTGTTGCACGATGCAACCTCCCCCCCTCACAGTCACTTGGAACTATATATCTATCATGTGGCCTGCCAGTCAACCCTGGACAGGGATTTCGCTGAAATTTCACACTGACAATGCTGAAAAGTTTGTTTTCTCACAAGTACCACCAACCAACTAAGAATTCTTCATAGGGATTCCAGAAACCAGAGATTACTACATAGTAAGAGAGTGCAGAGAGGGAATTCAAATGATACACCATATGTAACCTGGAGATGACTTTTTTTTCTGACCTGAAAAGCTAACTTTAGGTAACCAGGCCAGTAGGAGGGAGGATTAGAGGAGGCTTTTCTGATCCTTCTAGTACATTGTCTGATCTGTTTTCCTCAGGGAACTTTAGAGATGATGTACAATGCTCCTCAAACACAAGATGTAATCAATACCCCTTGAATGGCATTGCTTCTTATTTAACTCAAGGGCTGCAGAAAGTTTTTTGCATTGTTAACTCCCAGGAATGGGAGATATTCTCTCCAGCACACGGAAAACAGGAGCTCTTGGAAGTGCTCTAATCACCAAATCGAAGTATCCTTAATTAAGTGTGTCCTGCCACCTAGGGGCATTCTTAGGCCACTCTGGGGCATATTCAATTTCTAAAGACTTCAAAGTATAGTCAGTAAGGCAAAACCATAATATTAAATCTTCAGCTTTTCCAGAAGTTCAACTTTAGAAAGACCCTTAAAAGCAACGACCATTTCTGGGCTTTTCCAATAAAATAACTTATGCATTGTCCATTGTATTTTATGTTATAGGATGCCAAACAGACCTGTGTGATGCATTTCTTCTAGATTTCGATTGTAGTGAGAGTTACTAATTGATTTCTCAGGTTTTATTCAGCCAGCAAGGATTTTCCTCCAGTTTGGTTTTAGTTTGAATTCCTTTGGACGGTACAAAAAGAGGCTGGACCATTCTCTCTGGTTCACACCTAGCCTCGTTACCTACTTACCTACCATCCTGGGCCCTGAGCCCCCAGAATAAATAAGGAAGCTCTCTTTAGTCAAACAATGGGATCTAGATAAGGTGAAATATTTTCTTTCTTTCTTTCTTTTTTTTTTTTTTTTTTGGCTTTAGCTGCCAATAACTTCAGAATTCAGCTTAGTGCTCATCTACATTAATAAATCCATTTGAAGTTGCTTCTATATCCTTTCTCCTTATACTTTCATTGTTCTGAATTTATATCAAATTTTCTGTTTTATTTTACTGCAATTTATTTTTAAAGCTTTCTCAAATCTTCTTTATAAATAATAAATAAATCTTACTTGTGTTTTTAAAATAGGGGCTTATACAGAAATATACCAGATGTGTGTTTCTTGCCTTAATAGAGGCTGCTCCTATCCTAGCACAGTTGTCTATAATTCAAGACACGGCTGCTAGATGTAAATCAGACTTTATCCATCATATTAATACAAATATCTAAGTGTGGTTTAAGCCTACATACCCATTACATACTGAAGGAGATTGTGACATGTCACCCCCCAAAATACCACTTTGGCATATTGAGTATTTTAAGCAGAAGACACTTAAGAGACAGCAGATGCAGGAAGGGCTCTCTGACCTCCCCCTTTCTACCTAAAAGCAGGTCAAAATTATCCCATAAGACACATCCACTCTCTGTAACAGAGAACATTCTTAACGCTGGAGACTGGGTATCTTTGGGAAAATGGATCTATAAACAAACAACCATAAACCCTATTAAAACAGCCCTTTTCTTTCATTAATTTTCCCCATATATATCCTAGTAATGTTCCCACAATTTACTACCCTTAACCCAAATTCTTTTGCTTGTCAAATTTGTCATCCACTGATTGGGGGGGAAAAAAAGTATATAAGCTCTAAGTTCTAGCTGCTTCTTTGAGTCTTTGATTTTTCTTATGAGGACTCTCCTGTGCCTGTCAAAGTATTCAATAAAATTGGATGTTTTTTTCTTGTTGATCTGTCTTAGGTTAGTTTAATTCTCAGGCCCAGTCACAGAACCTAAGAGAACAGAAGGAAGATTTCCCTCCCTCACAATACATATACATTTACATAGCATATATGTATAAAAATTAGCCCAAATTAGTCCTGCAAGGAAGTGTCTAATCATTGTTCTTGCAACCAGTCATAAGGGAGAGTGACAATAGAACAAGAGACAACTGCTGGAGGGAAGGAATCTTTGTCTTCCTTCTAACTGTGTTACCAGTATAACATTTTGGAACAAACAACTGTAACTTTTGTGCTTTGGTATTTATTATATAATCAGAAACTTGTGAGTACCACGCAGGTTGAAGAAAAGAAAATTATAGCATGTGACAGCACAGGGCAGGAAAGTAGACAAGGATTAGGGTTTCCTCCTACAAAGAGAAATTGTAGAAATTAATAAAAAAAAAAAAAACAACAGAAAGCACTAGAAGAATTGATTACAGTTAGCAGTGGTGATCTCAGAGATCCTGACATTATGGAGCAAAGCAGAACCTGGTTCCGTGACATGAGTGCCTTTTGCCACCTGCCAGAAGGCCATGTGCTTTCCATGGAACCAATCAGCCTCAAAGAACAGACTGAGAGCCATCTGTTAGGGGTGAGCTTCAGGTAGAAGGCCTCACGTGGAAATTTCTTCCTGGATATGGACATGTCATCAGGGCTCGTAATGCCACCATAAGAGTAACTCAGAAGGAATAAGTATGTCAAACAGGTAACACATCACCTCCAGCACACAGAGCAGGAAGAGCAAAACGGATTCTTGTCGCAAAAGCTCAAAAAAGATATGGCCCAGGGACCCATGTTAGGGAACACTGTGCAAGAATGTGTCTGGATAAGGTTAGTGTGATCTGTCATTGTATACTGAAGAATACAGGTGTTTATTACCTGAGACCAAAGGTCTCATCACCTACCTAATGTGGGGTGTGGCCGAGCTTTTTATAAACTGGATATTTTTGTCCTCGGAAGTCTTGGGTTATCAGACAAAGACTTAGAAAAATGCCAAGAAGTTAAACGTCTCTGGCTTATCAACCTGTTCTCCTCAATGTAGAGAACCCTGGGGCCATGCACAAACAGAAACCGAAGCAAATGACCAGGGGTAGCAAAGCCAGAAAAATTAGGTTATTCGGCTATAAATTTCTAATTATTTCTCCAACTGACACATTTGCCTTTGTTCCTAAAGATAGTTTTGTGCTAAAATTAGCAGCTGTTTTTCTTTTCCTAAATAGTTTCCCCTACTTTGTGAATTCAACTGGATAGGAATGAGATCTATTATTTTTGCATATATGAAATTATTTGACAAATGCTAAATAATAGAAGATTAGAATTTTGTTTTGATTAGAAATTTTTTAATATCCCTGTTTATTATTCTCATGGTCTATTTTCTCTTGTTCTTCTCGTTTAACAAATCTTTCTTTAAATGCATCACATTGGGGGGTTGCTATCTACCCGGATGGGTCATTGACTTTGTAGAGCATGGCATATGCTGAATTGAACACTGTAATTACATTTAGACCTAGGGCAACACCCAATTGTTCATTCTCATGTGAATCTGGAAGCACCTACAAATGACATATATTAATGAATTACAGATCCTGTGGTGAGTTAATAGGATAACAAATCTCAGTCAGTATTGGATAAATTGGAGTGGGGAGAAGCTGAACTCTCTGTAAACATATGAGCTGGTGTGATGGAATTCCTCTGGAAGCAGTTAAGAAATGATAAGTTTGAGTTAATATCAGTCTCTGTGTTCTCATTGTTCTGTCAACCTACTCGATTCATATGTTCCAGCTGGTTGTTTCCCTGAATTTCTCTTAGGGTAAGGCCTGAATTTACAAGTATTATTGTAATTTGGGGAGAGGGAGCACACACATAAACACACATGGCAAAATTCTCTCATGCATCATAGACTATTAAAGATCCCCTTAAAAACCTCTGTGACACTAGACTTCTGTTTACTATGCTCACGTTTCAGGTGGCTGATATGGTATGATGAAACATAAAGCATTAATGGAAGTCTATTTTATTTTTAGCCATCAAATTGGAAAAAAACATGGAAGAGATTGATAACATCCAGAACTAGCAAGGATAACTAGGGACACGGGGAAACTCTCATTCACTGCTAGTGGTCATGTTTACCATCACCATGGTATAGGAAAGGGATACAGTAACACATGCTATAATTAAAGGTAGAGATACCTTTTGAATCAGCAAATCTCAGGTTGGGAGATGTTTTTGTACATATTTAAAGGAACATACATAAGGATTCACGTCCAAGGTTGCTTATTCCAGTACCGTTAGTAATGGCACAAAACTGGAAACAGGCTGGATGTTCACAGTAGAGGAATGATTAAATATAATACACCCGTGTGGAATATTATACAGCTATTAAAAAGAATGAATTAGATCAACAGGTATGAGCATCAGGAGAATGTCTATGATG
Organism: Vulpes vulpes; assembly: GCF_048418805.1. Taxonomy (NCBI): domain Eukaryota; kingdom Metazoa; phylum Chordata; class Mammalia; order Carnivora; family Canidae; genus Vulpes; species Vulpes vulpes. The sequence goes on from NC_132786.1 coordinate 115,720,597, forward strand.
CACTGTATAAAGAGAAGCCAGTTTCATGATGCATGTATAAACTATCATTCCAATTTAGGAAGAGGAGGGAGAAGGAGTGGGGAGGAGAAAAGGGTGGAGAGTAATGGGGGAGGGAGAGAAGAAAAGAGATGAGTATAGGAAAACACAAAAATCTGTTTATGTATCTATTTTTATATGAGCATAGAGAAGGGATGCTTAGCTGCAGGTAACCACCTAACACTGGGCATTCAGAGTAATAACACAGTAGGAGAGAAGGTAAAGTTATAAATGTTTCTTAATACAGCTCTGTAGGGCATTACTTGGCTACAGAGAACGTGAATAATCTCTGTTGTCTTTGTTTAAAAATAGCAATAATATAATGTGAAAATGACAGAGTGATTATGACCATGTACGGACCCTCAACTACCTGGTGAGAAGGAACCAATTTTTGGTTCAGTGAAGCTTTAAGATGGCCAGAGTGGAGTTGAGGGTGAAGGCTAAAAGCTGCTTTCCTTTCTAGCAGGAAGTCCAGCCTGGTCTGGACATGAAAAGGCCTGGAAGGCCTGGCAATTGAGTCTTCAATTTCTACCTGTAAATTTCAATTTATAGATTAGGGAACATTCCTGTTGACAGGCCAGCAGACCATGGAAGACCATACTGCTTCCTTCCCCATACTAGGGGCACCCACATTGTTTTTGCCTAATAATCCCTGAAATAATTGAATGCCACTGTTCTTCCAGAACAAGCCTTGGCTTAAGATATATGCTTATTGTCTTAGGAAGAAACAGTAGTTAGAATTTTTTAAAGACTAGTTCCTAGCTCCTTTAATAATCACTTTCAGTGAGTAGCTATCTGTGCCTTTAATCATATATTCCTGGAGTATCTCTGAACATGCATTCCAAATAAATGTAAATTTATTTATAACTAATACATATGTTCTACTGTCAATCAATAATTTAAGTAGGCTCCACGTCCAATGTTGGGCTTGAATTCACGATGCTGAGATCAAGAGTCACATTCTACACTGACTGAGCCATCCAGGTGCCCTGTTAATCAATAATTTTACTTAATATTTGATGAGGAGAAATAGTAGGTATTTTTTAAAATTTTTTTATTTATTTATGATAGTCAGAAAGAGAGAGAGAGAGAGAGAGAGAGAGAGAGAGGCAGAGACATAGGCAGAGGAAGAAGCAGGCTCCATGCACCGGGAGCCCGATGTGGGATTCGATTCCGGGTCTCCAGGATCACACCCTGGGCCAAAGGCAGGCGCCAAACCGCTGCGCCACCCAGGGATCCCAAATAGTAGGTATTTTATTATTTTTTCCTAATGCATCCCTGATGAATTGTTCTTTTTGTGTGTGTGAAGTGTATAGCCCTCTTTGGGATCTATGGCTTTTTGGTCCTAATTATTTATTAAATACATTTATACTTTCCATTAGAAACAGTTAATTCATTTGACTCAGAAATTATATCATAAGGATATCTGCCATTCAATTGTTGATCTTAATGTAGCCTTAAATGTTTTGAAAACTAGTAATTTTATTTCCCACGAATACTCAACATTTTAGATCTATTAAGATGTCCTTATTAATATGGCTGATAAAACACCACAATTACTGCATTCTTCAGAGATCAGGTCTACTATGGTTCAACAAGTCACGTCAGTGCTGTTGTTTGACCCTGAAATCCCTTGAGTTGAGCCATCCTGATACACAAAAGTCTAGACTTAAAAAATAAATTAGGAGATAAAGGTTCACATTAAAGGATTCTTTTGTTCCGTGAAGAAAAGATCTTGGGATATCTCTAAATAACTAACTCCATTAGTTATTTGCAAAATGATGTTATTTATATATGTTAGCTATGGATAGACAGCAGTAGAAACAGCATTCATTAGGTCTCATAAACAAGCCTAGGTAGTCAAAACAAAAACAAAAAAAGTCTATTAGACTAATCCAGGTTATGTCAAAAGGCTAATTTATTTTCAATTTAGGTTAATACAAATGTCATTCTCTGTTGACCTGGGTACATATTTATCAGAAATCATATTTATGACAGCAAAGATCAGTCCCTACAAAAATATGATGGGTATGCCTCCCAGAACTCCTGTCTCCTCCTATTGTTTATCCCCTTTCCCAAGTATTCAAATAGATACATGCTCAAATTAATGGCGTGAGAAAGAACAATGAAGTTTATTTAAGCCCTTTATGCCCCCTACACCATCAACCAGAATTAAGCAAATATATTTTAGTAAGTTGAAACCTTTAAAGACTTTATCATTAATTCAACATCTCTGAAGCTAGGTCATCCCTGTTTGCAGGAGTGTCTGCCTCCCGCACATCCATCTCCTCTCTAACTTTCTCCATCTTGCCCTATGCTTGTGGCTGCAATCTTTGACAGAATATGTTGACTGACTTCTTTGCCTCTGGTTTTTGTTTGGACTTAGACAATGGCTGGCCGATGAAAAGCAGTGGGAAGGCATCAGAGGACGAGGCTCCCTTTCTTCTGGGCTTCAGTTTTGCAGTAGCTGAGCTCCTCTAAAGGCCACAGCTCTTACCAGCAGTTCCTTCCATTAGCTACAACTCTTGCAGATCTCTTCCCAGTTCTCCCCCTCCGACCAAGGCACAGTAACAGCTCCCTGCTTTTGCTAGCCCAAGAATACTTCACAGTCCTTGTTCTCCCTATCTCAGCTTCTACCTTCATAAACGACCCCCTTATTAAACACCCCACAATTACACCAATTAAGCATGCCATCTATTTCCTTGTGGGATCCTGACTGACCATACATTAGAAATCGATTCCACTCAAACAGTTTAAAATCTGGTGTAGGAGATGAGTGTGGTTCTTCTGATATCATTGGTTAAGGTCTGTTCAGATACAACTGAGAAGGTGATAGTATTGTCACATTAATGTAGGTGATAAAAAAGAAAGAAAATTCCATGGGATGACTTGTTATCTCCAGATTGGAATAATTCATGTTTACATATGACAGAATGAAACTGTATGTAGAAGCACTTTAACAATACTTTAAAATGTCTATAAAATTCAGTGTGATATTTGAAAGGGCAATTAAAAATTATGTGCCTTGCCCCAAATAATAATTTCATATAGACTTACTTTATAAAAAAAAATCTTGTTTTCTATATTTTTTTAAACTTCCGCATATAAGCCCACATACTAAAAGTTACTTTTATAGGATTTTTAAAATAATCTGGAATTTAAAAGGGATACATTTTAGCAATTTGGTGGGGATATGTTCAATTCTGTTACTAATTTGAATGTAGTAAACAACTGGCTGTGTTCTTACAGTAAAAGACACTAAGCTTTCAAGCAAAAAGGATGCTATTTAATGCTTGTTTAATTCAAGGGTCCCTTCAACAAACTGGAAAAAGCAGCACATTTACATTTATAGTTAGCTTTAGATTTTAAAGCTCTAGAGGTAAATTAGCTGGGTTAATAAGTGTATAACACCTCTCAATAGAACATTTACTTCAAAAATTTTAACCGAGATTTATATTTTGTCAATATATAAACAATTTTTAAAAAAGAGATGGCTCTTATCCTTACAATTTGTAATGGGAAATCTTTGCATGGAAATTACTGATAGATTACAAAGTGGGATCATTTCTCTATAGGTATTTCTTTTTAGACAACTTACTAGTTGTCTAGGCTAATCTAGAATCATTTAATTTAATTGGAGTTTAGACAAATATTCCTACATGAAAATGCTCATGCTTGCCTTACAGCTTCCTCCAGTTTTTCTTTTATCATAATAGATTTGTCATTCATACTGCCTTTCAAATCAAACTTTACATGACTTCAATAGATACAGTAGGAAATTAAAAATATTGAAATACTATCCTTGAAGTTTTCTCTTAAAAACTAGAGTTTAGGAGAAAATTAATGTGTAGGTAAGAGCTACTGAGTACAGGTTGGATTATATCTGGACTGGCAAAGGAATGGTGCTGAAGTATTTGCACAGGTAAGTGTAAAAAACGAGCACATGATCAAATCCTCTAAGAACAGATATAAGATTTTAAAACTTGCCTCTGTCCCAATGGCCTGGTTTTCAAAAGGGCACAAACATAAATATGTCTCAGTGAAAATAAACACTGGGTCAATAAATCTCAAATTCATAAAATACACTCAAAGCTTTGAACTGTTTAGCCTCAAGTGATGCATTAGCAGTACAGACATACATTAAAGCATTTAGCATGAAAACCATCCACTATAAAATAGGGCAGAGACACATTAAATATTCTTATCAATCTCAAATCCAAAAGGATTACAATTTAGAACATATGCAGGATCGGTTATGCAAAATGGACTCAACAGCTTCCCCAATAATTTTCTCACTATTTGGGGATTTTTTTTTTCCTCCTCTACTTCTGAATCAGCTGAACAGAACGAACAGAAAGGAAATATTTCAATAATTTATTTTTGTTTATTTGGCTAGAATAGCAAATCATGAAACACTCACTGAACATAATTAGCTCCTCTACACTGTGATTCCAAATCTCTTTGAATACAGGGCCAGCTGACCAGATGGTGTGCTGTAACATAATGCCTTTGAAATAGAGGCTTGAGTTCAGGTTCACAGGCCACAGGACAACAGAGGCAGATTGCGACGTGCAAGTGATATATTCAACTAGGAAGGACCTGGGCTGCCAAGAGCTGCCGTACTTTGCTGCCAAAGGGCAAATCAAATGCCATCTTCCTTATGCCCCTGCTCTATCTTAGTATGTGGCTGCTTACTGTGTTTTTAACCTTTTGGGGGTGGGCAGGGGAGGGCAACTTGGAGAGGTCAGAGAGACAAAAAAGGTGGGGAATCAAGTCCCCAAAAATCAGTTTCCAAAATACTCATAACCTGTTATGCTGAGAAAGAATATGTGGGCATTTGAAAATGATGGGCCATTCCTCTAAATTACCTTGTATACAAAGGGATTTTCTTAGAAATCTTATATTGCTCTTAATTAATGAAACTGATTGGTTAGCAGTCTGCCGTATGACTAAGTCTGACAGAGCTTAATGGAAGAGAAGCTTAATTGCAGAAAAGCAATGGAAGAAATTCATTAGAGAAGTCTTGAAACCTGAAAATTATGGGCAAAGCAGGCTACTCGAATGGAAATTGAGCAATTTAAGATGTCTTAATTAGATTTAAAACCAGAGCTTAGAAAAACTAAATTAGCTCTATCGAATCAGATAAAAAAAATCTAAGATAAAATGCATGGTTATTATTGGATTACTCAAGATAGTCTGTATAGCACTGTGTTGGTGATTCTACAAGTTAGCTTTTATGAGGAATAATATAACAACAACAAAAAGACAAAGAAGATACCAAGCATGAACTTTTAAAGTATTGCATTTATTCCTAACCTCACAGTATAGATTTTAAGATGTTTTAATAACTGCCTCCTGCCAAAATATCATTAAGAAAAGAAAGAAAAATGGGATGCCTGGGTGGCTCAGTGTTGAAGCGCCTGCCTTCAGCCCAGGACCTGATCCTGGAGTTCCCAGATAGAGTCTCACATCGGGCTCCCTGCATGGAGCCTGCTTCTCCCTCTGCCTGTGTCTCTGCCTCTCTCTTTCTCTGTATCTCTCATGAATAAATAAATAAAATCTTTAAAAAAAATAAAAAAAGCAAAGGAAAGTTTAATTTCAACTCAGCTGGGCAAAAAAATAGAAGAAACAAACCAAATATTCCAATTTATTATTCATTTGAGTTAAAATTTATGCAAAAGACTCCTGATTCAACAAAGGTGGTAACAGTATGAGTATTGAGAGGGCCAAACAGTCTAAGAATAATATATTTAGTAGATAAGCATGGGGCATCAGGATTAACAATAAAGGGAGTGGAAAGGAAGAGAAAACTATCTACAGTATGCACAATTCTAGAGCTTGTCACTCATTCATTCATATTCACTGGACAAGTAAGTCTCAGGCAGCATGCTGAGAATACATCTTGACACAAAATATTGAAGGTTCCTGCTCTAATGGAGAATAAAGGCTGGTAAACAACACAGGCATTAAACAAAAATAACATAGATAAATATAAATTATACCTGGAAATGAGTACCATAAAATGTATAAAGTCACCAGTATAAGGTGATACTAGGGAAATGTGACTTGGAGGCGGGCCTGGAAGAGGGAGTGATGTTCAACCCAAGACCTGAAACTAGAGGAAGGAAGAGCTAATCACTCCAAAGGGAAGAATGCCCCTCTGAGGGAGCAGCCCTGTGGAGGTGCCATATATTTGAGGCGGAAAGGGTGGTCAGGGTGGCTGAGGCATGCTGCATGAGGTGCATGGAGGAAATGGAGCACAGAGGAGCCAAATGAAGGGTAGGGGCAGCCGGGTGGCTCAGTGGCGTGATCCCAGGGTCCTGGGATCCATCAAGTCCCATGTGGGGCTCCCCGCAGAGAGCCTGCTTCTCCCTCTGCCTATGCCTCTGTTTCTCTCTGTGTGTCTCTCAAGAGTAAACAAAATCTTTAAACAAAGGAGGGGTGGGTAACAAACAAAGGGACTGCAGGCTAGTAAAGGCTGTGGATTTTATGCCAAGGTTTATCATCTACATGAAGCATGGAGCCTGGATGGGTTTAAGCAGAAAGGTGACATGATTAGATGTGGGTTTTTAAGAGAGTGCAAAGCCAACAGTGAGCCAATAGTATTGCAAAGCAGAGGTCTCTGGATTCCCAGAGCACACTGGTTAGTGTATTCATTTAATACTCATTTAAGAACCATTTTTCAACATCTATTGTTTGTCGGTTCCACTGAAAAAGAGAGAAATACAAAGACTGATAAGGCTTGAGAGTTTGCTCTCAGGAAATGTAACAAACCATTAAATAAATATTATTAGAGGTAAATGCATATTTAGAAGTATGTACAAAATGCTAAGGGAGACCAGGGGAAACACTTCGCAGAAGTGATAAACTTTGATCTGGGTCTTGTAAGGCAGGAAGAGAGGAAAAATATCCCAGGTAATGGCAAAATGATGCAGGCATGCAAGAATATGGAATGAGGGCACCTGGGTGCCTCAGTCTGTTAGGTGGCCAATGCCCGACTTATGCTCAGGTCACGATCTCAGGGTCATGAGACTGAGCCCCATGTCAGGCTCCATGCTCAGCGGGGAGTCTGCCTGAGATTCTCTCCCTCCCTTCTGCCCCCTACCCCTGCTTGTGTCCTCTCTCTCTCGAAAATAAATAAATAAATCTTTGTAAAAAGAGAAGAAGAGGGACGCCTGGGTGGCTCAGTGGTTGAGCATCTGCCTTCAGCTCAGGGCATGATCCCGGGTCTGGGGATCGAGTTGCACATCGGGCTCCCTGTGGGGAGCCTGCTATGTCTATGTCTCTACCTCTCTCTCTCATGTCTCTCATGAATAAATAAATAAAATCTTTAAAAAGAGAGAGAAAAGAAGAATATAGAATGGAATGGAAACAAAAAAGGTTCAGGAGTACTAGATCTAGAGAAAAGTATGGAACAGGAGGATGGGAAACAACTGGATTGGGATATTTTAGCTACTAAGGGATTTGAATTTTATTCTATGGTTAATGAGGAAACTGAATGAATTCAAGCAGAATTCAAGCTAGATGACATATTGTATTTTAGAACGATAATTCTAGACCCATGGTAAAGGCTGATGGAAGAGGAAAGCATTAGGGAAAGGAGTATAGTTTAGAAATTTTTGTAGTAGTCTAGAGAAGAGATGCTGTTACCAACTGAGTATGTAGTAACCAATTCATATGTTAAAATCTAACCTCCAGTGTGATGGTATTTTATATATAGATACACATTTATTTACTTATATTTTTACATATATATATATGCATACTTTACATTTTTATTTATTTAAATAATCTCTACACCCAATGTGGAGCTTGAACTCATGACCCTGAGACCAAGAGTCATGCACTCCTGCAACTGAGCCAGCCAGGTGCCCCTCCACTGTGATAGTATTAGAAAGTGACATCTTTGAGAAGTGATTAGATGAGAGTAGAGTCCTCACAAATGGGATTAGTGCCCTTAGTAGCTCTCTTTCTGCCATGTAAGGACACACCAAGAAGTTAGCAGTCTAAACCCTGAAGTGGGGTTCTCACCAGAACCTAACCATACCAGCACACTCGATCTCAGATTTCCAGTCTCTGAAACTGTGAGAAATAAATTTCTCTGATTCAACCCGGTCTAACGTAACCCGGTCTACGTTATCTTGTTACAGCAGCCCCAGCTGATGAAGACAGGAAAGGCATGACCCAAGGGAAAGTATGGAGATGCCAAGGATGGACAGAATTGCTCTCAATTCCTTCACATTTCTATCTTGGCTCCTCCCACGATGAACCTATAGACAAGAATTTTACAGGAGAGCCACGAGGTTCAGTAATCTGCACACCAAGGGCAGTATAAGAGCCTCTGAGGTCAGTATGTAATAAGGAGGAATAGAAGAGGGGTCCCAGAAAAGGAGACCAGGGAGCCCGAAGCATGGATTTCCGACTTCCTCATTTTGTCTACAAAACTGGATGGCTTCAGCTTCTATCTGCAAACTCTCATCAGCTGAGATTTTAAAGTGGCACGTGGCACAACTTCTTCGTTTCAACCTGGCATCCAAGAAAGCAGCTGCTTCGCTGCCAAAACCTGCCCAGACTTCTCTGTCTCACCTTCCTTTCCCCCTTCTCCTCCATTAATTGTCTATCATTTATTTGCATATCTGTCTTCCTCAGCACCTAGCACAGTGCTTAGCAAGTAGTGTTCACTGAATTAATATTGGTTTAATGTTTATTTATGAAGATAGTAATTGATGACTGAACGGATGAATGGAAATACACATTAATGATTTATTTTTCTTTCAGTCCAAGAGCTTTTGAAAGTTCTGCTCCCCAATCCCCAGATTCTGATTTAATTTAATGATCTAGGGTGGGGACTGATCATCAATATATTTTTTTTTAAAAAGTCCCAGGTCATTCTCCTCTGCAGCCAGGTAAAGAACTCGTGTCCTATAAAATGACTGACTTTGTTGAGAGAGAATCAGTAGGAAAGCTACTAGAACCACATAGAATAATGCCTAATAAGGAAATAAATTCAGGGGAAACAAGACACATACCAGTTAAAACAAATCTGGAGATACAATATAAAATAAAACATAAGACTGAATGCTCAAAAGTTAGAAACTACACAACAAAAGACAGATTTTCATCCTCTGACAAGGGAGATGATAAAACAAAATTAAAAGATGAATGAAAACTGAAAAATACATTTGCAAACTTAGACAAACCCTTCTTATTTATAATCTGTATAGTAAGTGAAAACATCAAAAAGAAAATACCCTCTATAAGGAAAACAGAAAAAGATACAGAAAACAATTTACTAAAGGGAAAATGAGGATGATCCATAAACATGTGAAAAGATGTTCATCCTGACCAAAAGAAGAAAGAAAGAAAGAAAGAAAGAAAGAAAGAAAGAAAGAAAGATCAAAGAGGAAAACAAAAAGATTCGTTTTTTTATTTGCCTATTAGATTGGCAGTAATTAGAACACTGATTAAGTCTGGAGTATGAGATTAAGTTTTCTTTTTGGTTCCTTGGTAGAGCATAAATGTGTATAAATTTTGCAGAGGGAAAATAAGTAATAATTGTCAATAAACAATAAAATGTAAAATATATATTCAATGATCTTGAGACTGTGATTCTTTAACTTATTTTCAGTATATAATTTGTTAAGTCCACATAGATTTATGTAGCCAATCTTTCCACTATAATTCATGATGGTAAAAAAATAAACGTTCAATGCATCTTATAAGCCACTTTAGGTTTACTAAGTTTAATGCAGAAGAGGCATCATCCAAGTACTGCAAGATGCAGAGAGGAATGAATGTCTGATGAGAACACTTTGGCCGATGGGAGATGAGACTCAACAGATGAACTACTCTCCCTTCCCTCCATGTCCTGAGACAATATTTATGCTGCTTCTTAGGAGTTCTGCAAGACTAGCAATCAGTTGGATACTGAGTGGTTAACTCAATGAATCAACCTCATTTTGGTTCTTCTTGTCATCCTTGTCTCACTCCCTTTCTCTCTCTCTCACTTACCCCCTAGGACTAGACTAACCCATAAACTCATGGCACAAAATCTTTTGTCTCATACATTGCTATCTAGGAATTTCCAGGTTAAATGGAAAGTCTAAATGTCCATCATGAGGAATTGAAATATGCAGAAGTTAAAAAGGATGAGATTCCTCCATTTATTTTCATATGTGCAACAGATTGAATTTTCCAAAAATGGCCTACCAATATTTTGATTTCACATTCTCTTCTAGAATATTGATCCTGTCCTATTAAGGATTAAATCTACTTCCTCTACCCCTGAACCTATCAGGCCTTTCGGAGTGACTGACTCGTGAAATCCAGCAAGACCAATACAGTGTGGCTTCTGAGGCTATTCTATTAAAGGGGATACAACGTCCACCTGGTTCTGTCTCTCTCTCAAGACACTTGCCTTTTGAAGAAAAACACCATTTTTTTAAAAGATTTTTTTTTATTTGGGAGAGAGAGAGAGGCAGAGACACAGGCAGAGGGAGAAGCAGGCTCCATGCAGGGGGCCTGATGCGGGACTCGATCTCGGGTCTCCAGGATCAGGCCCTGGGTTGAAGGCAGCGCTAAACCGCTGAGCCACCAGGGCTGCCGGAAAAACACCATTTTGTGAGGAAACTGTTATGTCAGAAACTGTGAAGGGTCTGAGATTTTACCTACTTGCAAGTAAATGATTTAGTCTGGCACAGTATGTGTGTCTGCATGCATGCATGCATGTATATATACAGATATACCCGTGTATCTAATATTATAAATATTATCTGATACACATACACACACACCACACACACACACACACACACACACACACATATACACATACACGTAGAGACAGACAGAAGACATGAGGCCTCTGGGTTAGAGATGAAAACTATTATAGCGAAAGCATCAACCAGAACAGCATCTTATGTGTTTCCCAGCCCTAGTCCCACCCTGCAGGATGACACAGTAATGGCCAGATGGTACCTGCATAGGCAGTGGAGTGTATCATAGGATAGAAACCCGCAAATTAGGAAACTCTGATCTTAAAGAGACCTGCTGGTGATGTGCCAATCCTCCCTTCAAGAGAGAGAGATTGGCTTTTTTTCTGTTCTGGAACATAATCAAATCTTCGGGGGTGGAGAAAGACGAGTTTTTATATTTACTACCCTGATTACCTCCATGGAGAGAGAGAGACAGAGAGATACCTTGAAGCTTTACCATCTCCTGGAATATCCCCTTATAAAAACACTTCTAAACTGGCTGTTATGGTCTTTGTTCAGAGGACCAGGGCCATATAGAGACATGAGATATTCATGGATCATCATCTCCCAGGCCATGTGGAGAGCCCAAGTGGAGATGTTCCATGGGGAGGCACAGCCAAGAGCCATCATCAATTGCCAGATACATGAAGTGAACAAGTTTTTTACTTGTTGGCCTTAGACTCTGAGCCATTCCGGCTGATGCTGGGTACAATAGAGATGGGCTGTCTCTGGTGAGTCTTCCCCAAGACTGAGGATGCTACTATTGTTTTTAATCCTTAACTAAATCTTCAGCTGGTTTGTTAGGCAGCAATAGATTACTGGAACAAAGGAAAATGTCATGACAAATTAAACAACATAAGCAGTTGCAGAATGAAATGAATAACTTGATTTTGATTAAGACATATACCTGAGTATGCATAGACAGACATAAACGGAAAGCAGATGAACACAAAAATATGATGATGATATATCAAAATAGTTCATTTGGTGGGACTTGAAACTTCAACTTTGTCCATATTTGTATTTATTAATTTTTTAAACAAAGACATGTATTAGTTTTATCAGAAAAAAAGATTTTTGCTTTTGTAAAAGAGTATGTATATACCTTAATCTCTGAACTGTGTGTTCATATGTCTTTGGTTTTCCTTGTATTTTCCACCCACCCTCCCCACCCCACTAAGTTTCTATAAAGAGTAGGCATTGAGTACATATATAGTGATGTGAGGTAATTAGGATAGCAGTGGGAATGCTTTTAGACAGTAAAAGCTGGTTTCTTTTAAAGTAGAAATGTCAGGCCATTTTTCTACAGCCTTGGTTACCATGTGAGATGATAGGACCTTTAGAGAACTTTAAGAAGAAAGTGCTCTCCCATATATGAAGATAGATAGCACTGGTTCTATTATTATTTCAAAACTTGATCTTGACTATCATGTTCCTATTTTTCTCTCTAGAAGTACCTGTTGAGAAAAGACTTAAGAAATTCTAAAAATTGAAATGATAATTCTTAAAGATAAAATGCTAGATACAATGACTTTACATAGCATTTTTCATGAAATAAAAATTCAATTAAAGATACTTTAGAGCAAAGTAGTCAATAATGACTATTTATGTAGGTTATCTAGCAAACTTGTATTTCATTGGACAATGTACTTTATTATGAAATAGCCAAAGAGATTATGACTTCTATTGTAAACAATAAAAAATCTATATGGACTTCAGTACACCTTATAAATGCTGTCCTAACATTAGACAGAATTGTTTTCCTCATTAAAAGTGTGACTCACTGGGGCATTTGTCTGGCTCAGAGGGCAGAGCATGTGACTCTGGATCCGCAGGTGGTAAATTCAAGCCCCATGTTGGGTATAGAGCTCACTTAAAAGAAAGAAGGAAAGAAGGAAAGAAGGAAAGAAGGAAGGAAGGAAAGAAGGAAGGAAAGAAAGAAAGAAAGAAAGAAAGAAAGAAAGAAAGAAAGAAAGAAAAGAAATGTATATTAAAAGTGTAACTTATTATTTACTAAGAATCTTTTCAAAACAAAATGAAAACAAAAGAATATATTTCTTATAATCATCAGTAAATAGTCCCAAATTCTTAAAACTAATTAGTTTTATTAGTGAGGTGCATATGTTTTTTAAACACGTTCATTCTAATATTCTACAGATATATGATACTACTGTAAATTTAGAAAGAAATAATTAACTACCTACTTTTCCACTTAGCACCCTATACTTAACTTTCTAAAAAAATTTTGACAATGGTTATGAGTCAGCAAGAAAGAATAATTTTAATAGTATACCCACTATGCTTTACTACATCCCTCTGGAATGGATCCTGTGGGACAGTAACAAGGAACACATATTTACTCTGAGTAATTTTGGAAAATCCACAGGAAAGAACTATGTAGTCTTTCTTAACATTAATATAAAATACTGCTCTCTGAAACTGTCATACATTAAGGTTCATCTGTCAAAATAATACAACTATGCTATTTGCTCCTCCATCCTAATAATAGTAAAACTTAAGAAGTTCACTGGAAACATTACTGAATAGAATATAATATTATTTGACCTTGAATTCTATGACAAATAGTTAATCTGGTCAAATGAAATAAAAAGAAAAGATAATTGATATGTGAACATGCTATGATTCCAAGACTATCATTACTTTAAAAAACATATCGAAGTCACACAGACTCTGAAGACCAATACATAAGAATTGGCTAAGGGGATTTTTATCAAATGATCAGACGTCAAATTACATGACCCATTCTTGAAATACAATGGTTTGCCTGAGTTCCTGGTATCTTTTGGCTTCCTTAGACTATTCCCTACCAGACTGCCATGTTCTGGAATCAGTGACCACATACATCTTTGTATTCCCTGGACTTAGACCATGCCTGGTATATAGCAAATGCAAACAAACAAACAAACAAACAAATCTCTTGAATAATACCAAAAAACAGGTTTCTAGAATTGTGGAATTTATTCTCTAAAAAACTATGTATTTTTTTATTCCCAAACTCATGTTAATGATGAATCCTATGAAAGGATTATTACTTTTCTTAAGGCCAGTTCCACCACAGTTTAAGAAAATACACCAAAAAAAAAAAAATACACCAAGATGAGAACAGTCGAAAGATATTCAATTTAAGAATACACACTAAGATAACAGGGAAAATATACAACTGTAATTGAAGATCAATCTTATCTTAAATGATTACTAAAGCTTTTGCCCAAGAAGAAATAGCTTGAAATAGGAACAAAGAAGATTAAATGGGTAATGAAAGTTATATAACCTAAAGTCCTGCACACTGGACACTTCTATCTTCTAAGTCTACAATGTTTAGAATAAGAGAGATTCAGTGCCTAGGGGGTATATAGGGGTGTAACGTAGTGTAATGAACTGTTAGAAACTGGACATTCCGGCTGCACCTCAAATGCTGCCAGTTGTTTGGCCTATAGAAAGCCAGCTCGCTTATCAAGGCTTCATTTCATAAGGTACAATATGCAGGATAACTTAGCCGATCTTCCAAACACTTTTGATTCTACATTAAGAATCATCCTGAGCAGAAGCAGACCCTGAAAAAAAAGGGAGGTCATGCTTCATCATCCTAAAGAGAACACCTAGTATCCCTTGTACCCTTAGCCATCTGTCAGTTTGTTCAACTGGGATATTTCTATTTTCTCAGTCCAAACTTGCCCCTCCTCTTTCAAAATCTGTCAAAACTCATCTTCTTCAAGATTCCTTGCCAAACATCTCACCTTTATTTGATCACTATAATCAGTCCCACAATAGCTCAATTAGCTGTGCCACTCCTTAAAGTTAAAATTAAACAGGCACTTGTCAATCTGTGTCTTAATTTATATAGGGGCACCTATCTGGGTAATCTCTTCACAAATTATACTTAATATAGGAGCATTAACTAATCAATCAACTCAATGCTCAAAAAATAATGTGATAGGCACAACAATGGAAAACTGTGTGCTTATAGTACAATACGTTTTAGAAAAAGTTTTGAAAATATCTAGTCTCAAATTGCCTCTTCCACGTACTTCTTATGAGGTTTGAGCTGCTCATCCACTACAGTACCATTTTTCTGACTTTAAAGTAATCTTTTTCAAAACTATCACATTTGTAAAACTTTCAGAAAAAAAAAAAAAACAGAACTGTATCAAAACTACCACCTAAAAATACTCATAAGCAAGTCTGTTAAAGTGAGATTATAGGGGAAAAAGGCAGGTGAAGGGTTTATATCTTTTTAAGACAAGGGTCCTTTTTGTGCCAATTTTTTTTTTTTAATTCCTCAACTAAAAAGCCTGTATTGATTCTGGAAGTTTATAAGTATACTTAGTTAAGGGCAGAGTACAGCCATGCCAAGATAGGTAGAAAACCCATGTTAATTTCTAGAAGAGAAACCAATCACCTAGAGCATGAGGCAAGGCATCTAGAAATTAAGGCAAGACAAAAGCAGTCGTCCATAAGTCTAGTGATGTATAGTGGAAGTGACATTATTTTATCTGATACAAATTCATGAAAAGGGAAAATAAGGATACTTTCTTAGAAGAGATCAAAAATTATATGTGTCTTGAGCAGCTAGCGAGACCTGACATGTCAACTCAATCTTCCACTTAAGAGAAATTGATTTGAAAAAGGGAGAATGTCCATCTCATCTTTCTTTCTGATACAAAACATAATAGTGGTGTTTAATGAACACTTACAACCCGATATGCTTTATAATGTTACCATCATTCAAAAGTTAACCATCAGCAGCTGGGACCAAGGGCCTTTAATGAATAGGAAATAAAGACTCTGTATTTTAGCTCTCCTAAATGCCGATGAAATGGCTTGATGTTCATGAAACAAGAGTGGTCTGAAGAGACAAGGGGTTCTGGGATCCACCAGCTGTTTAGAAGAATGATTCATCATTAACCTTGATGAAACAAAAACCACTGCCTCTGGCAGACATTTCCTAACATTCCTCTGATCGATATTAAATAGCACGATATTAGAGGTCAATGTGTTCAATCATCTGGGTGAACATTTAGCCGTTCAACTCATCCTGGCAGAAGTATCTGGAGACTTGTACAGGGTCATTGTTAAGGCTTCCTGGACAGCTATGATGTTACATTGGTAACACTTTTTCCAAAGATTTCCAAACAAAAACTATCTCTGACTGGTTCTAACCTGACATTTGAATTCATTAGTGACCTAAGTGCTGGAGCAAACTCAAACTTGTTTCTTGAGGGAAATCTGGCCTTGACCAGGAGACACCTATGGATAGATGATGGCCTCTTATCTAGTCAACGGTGCAGGCCTGGCTCTGTAAGTTTTATAATAGAATAAAAGTCCTAGCATCTGCATGATCTCTGTATCAGCACTATACAATACCTGTCGTCTAGGCTGTCTTCAGATAGTGTCACACTGAGTTATGTGTAATCTAATTTCTATAAAAATTGTTGACTAACATAGAAGAAATCTGAAAAAGAAAGTCCAAGATAATTGTCTTCAAATGCTAGTTTGACTAGCTGAATTACAGTTGTATCATGACAATCCAAACTCATGACTTAGAATTCAGCAAAAATATAGAGGGCTGAATCTTATCTCAAACTGACTAAACTATACATTCCAGGAAAAGAGCCCAAGAATCTGTATTTTAAACAAGGCCTTTATTAGATTTTCATAAACACTCAAATTGAAGACACCAGTTTAAGGAATTCAGAATTCAATCAGTCTTCAAGGTACCTGAGGCTCTTGACTTTGAGTTGCATTAAACCACTGCAGAGATTAACTACAACTTCACCATATGAAATACTAGTTTGATTTATAAGTGTTTCAATGTTAAAACATCAGCTTTTTTATTTTGCTCACTATCACAAACAACTGTGATTTCTGCTTCTGTCTTTGCTATTAAAATTGTTAATAAGGGCACTAATATAACACTCAGTGTTAACTCTGTAAGAAATCGTTTGAATTCATTTTCCTAATTATAAAAACTGTTATTCGTAACATCTCCTTTTCCCCCTGGGCTGCCAGGAAGCTCAGGACCAAAACATTGCCTAGCTACAGCAGTCACATTAAACTCTACTATAAGCATGGTTGTGTTGTCCTTCTTTTTGATCTCTTCTCCCTTTCAATGATATTTAAAATAATCTTTTTTTTCTGTGAGTTCAAAAAGGACAAACTCATATTTCTCTTGGAAAGAGGCAGCCCACAAATTTCTGAATTATAGTGATATTATAATTTTTAACCTCTTTGATTTAGAATATTCATTGGTATCCATTTGGTGACGGGCTTGCTCTATTTTTCTCCAACACTTAACTGGACAGAAATGTAGTAGGTTGAGATTAGTCATAAGGAATCCTTAGCTCCTAATAAGAACTCTAGAGTGATATCACTGTTTCCACACTAAAGTTTTCATAACATCCAGAAATAAATAAAATTCCTTGGAATAGTAAGGGGAGAGAAAATTAAAACTAACCATTAAACTGTTTGAAATCCTACAGTCCACTGCCAATCCAAACTCATGACTTAGAATTCAGCATTGTGCTTTAAAAATGCCTGAAATTCATCAGATTGGCTAGAGTAGACTTGTGGGAAGTTTGTATCAATTTGAATGAACTTTCAAATTACTCCTTTCTGCTTTCTAATCGAATCTTTTTGAGATGATTAGATCAACTCTTTCGGTGAAAAAGATAGGCCAAAACAGATAAATAACTGGTTGATGTTTTTTTTCTTTATTGTTTCTTTCCTCTTTCACTGGAAATGACTAATTGATTAGACCCTTTGATTAGTGTAAAATGTTGATTTAGAATTCTATAGGCAGAAATGACAATTTCATGATAAAACTGAGAATGCTCATCAAAATTCTGAGGATCTCAAGGTCTCTTTAAAGCCTTTTGACTGAAGGAACCGTATTAGAGAACTTTGAGCTTTTGAAAGTCATTTTTTTTTTCAGTTTTTAACTATGGCAGTCTGATATCTGCTACACAGAAAATCATAAATGCAAAAATAGAAGAAATTCAAATAAGGTTCTTAGAAAACATTTCAGGGTAAAGTAGGATATTGAAATGTTTAGTCTACAAGCTGATTTTTGCCAATAGAGATTTGATATTTCAAAACATGGTGCTCAGACAACTGGACATTCACATTTATAAAAAATTAACTAAAAATGGATCATAGACCTAAATGTAAAACACAAAACTATCAAAATCCTAGAGGATAACACAGGAAAACATTTGGATATGTCTGGGTACAGTAAGGACTTTTAGATATAACACCAAAGCCATGCATCATCAGTGAAAGAAATAATTAAAAAGCTGAACTTCATTAAAATCAAAACTTTTCTGTGAAAGACACTGTCCAGAGAATGAGAAGACAAGCCACAGCCTGGGAAAAAAAATATTTCCAAAGCACCTCTCTTATAAAGAACTGCTATCCAAAATCTATAAAGTACTCTTAAAACTCAACAATAAGAAAACAACCTGATTAAAAATCGGGCAAAAGACCTCAATAGACACTTCCCAGTGAGGATACATAGATGGCACATAAGCATATGAAAAGATGTTCTGCATCAGAGTCATTAGGAAATTACAAATCCAAACGATAATAAGATACCACATATCTATTAGAATGGACCAGATCTCAAACACTGATAATGTTCAAATGCTAGGACAGGATGTGGAGCAAAGGGAACTTTCATAGTATTGCTGGTGGAAATGAAAACTGGTACAGCTGTTTTGGACGATAATTCAGCAATATTTTTTTAACACTAAACATACTTGTACCATATGATCAAGTAGCACACTCCTTGGCATTTTGTTGAATGAGTTGAAAAGTTAGTGTCCACATAAAAACCTGCACATGGGTGTTTATAACAGCTTTACTCATAAATGCCAAAACTCAAAAGCAACCAAGATGCCCTATATCAGGAGAATGGATAAATAAACCATGATACATCTAGAAAATGGAGTATTCTACAGCAATAAAGAAGTGACCTGCAAACCAGGAAGAGACATGGAGGAACTGAAAGGAATATTACTCAGTAAAAGAAGCCAATCTGAGAAGGCTACATACTATATGATTTCAACTATATGACATTCTGGAAAAGCCAAAACTATGCAGCTGGTAAAAAAAAAAAATCCGTGGTTGCCAGGTGTTAGTGGGGAGTGAGAAATAAATAGGTAGAACAGAAAAGATGTTTAAGGCAGTGAAACTATTCTGTATGATGGTGAATACAAGTTATTATACATTTGTCAAAACGCACAGAATGAATGCACACCACCAAGAGTGAACCCTGATGTAAATTGTGGCTTTTGGACGGTAATTATGTGTTAGTAGAAGTCCATTGATTGTAATAAATGTGCTGTGCTGGTGTGGGCTATTAATAGTGGGAGAGGCTCTGAGTATGTAGGGACAGGGGCTTTGGGGGAAACTTCTGTAACTACTGCTCAAGTTTGCTGTACACCTAAAATTGCTCTAAAAAACAAAGTCTATTAAAAACATGTCTTTGGGGAATAAAATGTCATACAAATACAATCTTAAAAACTGTCCCCTTCGTCAGTGGTATAGTTTTTCAGTTTTAAACTTAGAAATAAATGCAAAATATCTAAGTTATTAGAGACCATCCTTCATAATCATACTTCTATGGAATTCTGAATTATAAATTTATTACTTGATCTTATCTACACTGGACTTACATGCCTGCTATATTTTTGGTTTAAAATATTGATATTAGGAATTCATGAACTAATCTGCAATGCATATTATTGTTTATTTTTGCCATTGTTATATTCAGCAGTTAGTCTGTTCTGAACTGATTAGGCTGAGATCAACCTCAGTGTTCAGTATGGTCAGAGCAAACAAATCAACTGCTGGGCAGCATTATGTTCCATTGTGTAGTGTGGGCAAAGTAAACAAACTGCATTGGGTTATAAAGACAACTATTAAAGGATTAAACTACCTAACTTTTAAATAACACATTTTCCACTTTCCCTCATATTTCTAAGCTGTTTCAGTCATTTGAGTATGCTATGAATAGAGGAGTAAGCTGATAGAGAATAGTATCTCCAATAGAGAGGTGTTTGCATATATAGTGTGTTCTTGGATTCCCGAAGATTAGTTAAAAAGCAATGTCAAGTTGAGGGTAATATTTTTTATTGGCCAATTTAATTTTGACAGACATACTTATAGAACTGAAAAATATATTTCCTGGAAGCCACAGAAAAGATATCTTCTTCCCTGAAAGCATGTCTTTCGCTACTGTAGAGTTAGTGCAATGAAGGTATTATCAGAAGCTTAGCTTAAAGATTCATACAGCTGGATTAGTGCTAGTATCATTTGCTATACAAATGGGGAAAAATAATTTATCCTTCCATTGATGCTACAATTCTACTGACAGTTTACTAATATAGAGATTAAATTTATAGCAGCAGCCTTTACATCTGTCATCAATACCTCCAAAATCACAAAGTGCTCTCTTCCAATCACACTTTGTAAGTGAAATCACATACTTCTTTTTGCATTTCTCAAAGCCATTTTGGGGAAAACAACAACACAACAACAACAACAAACTAAGAAAACTAAAACAAAAGTTAACTTCCTTTGTTAAAGTTTAAAAAAGAATCAAAACAGTGCTTTGAATTTTGAAAGCTCAAATAGTTACACTTACATGAAATTAGTCATATTAGAAATATTAAGCAATTCAAGTGTATATAAAGAACCCAAGCAACTATGGAAAAATACTGACATCAATATTTTCATTCTTTTCTGTTTGTGTGTGTGAGAAAGGTAGGGGGAGGGGCAATGGGAGAAGGAGAAAGAGAATCTCAAGCAGGCTCCACATCCAGCCTGGAGCCCAATGAGGGGCTCGATCTCACAACACTGAGATCATGACCTGAGCCAAAATCAAGGGTAGGACATTTAACCAACTGAGCCACGCAGGCACTCCTGACATCAGTGTTTTCTGATTACAAGAAACTTACAAATTATTTGAAGAGATTTGTTTCATCTCAAAGTCAAGAGCAAAAAGAATGATGAACATGTTTTGGGTTGTCCCGCTGATGGATTTATTGTGTGTGAGGAAAGGATCTATTGTAGAAAAAAGAGAAGACAACTGAGCTAAAATCAGTTTGGCTAATTTAGTTTCCATTAGGAGAAAATCAACTATATTTCTACCAGTATAATGCTTTTCGGTGGTTTTCATTAAGGAGAAAAATCATTAAAAAAAAAAAAAAAAAAAAAGGAAAGGCTTTACATACAAAACCATTGGCAAACCTTTGGAGAGGTAATTTTCTTACACTAATTAAGAGCTTAAATTTTGGTAAGCTGAAAACACAATTCAAAATTCTCCAAAGATGTGACTTAACCACAGGCCAGAAAGAAGAAAAAAACAAACAGAAATCTGTATTTCTTATTTCTCAATTAACTCTAGAGTTTGACCAATTATAAGTATATTTCTAAGAAAAAATTTAATATAATGACCAGAGTAAAGTAATGTAATGTAAAAATATATTTATTGTAAAGTCCAAATGCCTAGAGTACATTCAGAGAACACGGAAAATAGAGTTATTAATTCAAATTAACATTATCATTTTACAAAAATCATGTTACGTCTACATGACCAACATGATTTATTTCTAAAACATGTATTTTATGTGGTACATACATACATTAACTTATATTTTTTTAACTTTTTTTCATTAACTTATGTTTTAGAAATTTTTTAGGGGATCCCTGGGTGACTCAGCAGTTTAGTACCTGCCTTTGGCCCAGGGCATGATCCTGGAGTCCCAGGATCGAGTCCCACATCAGGCTTTGCATGGAGCCCACTTCTCCCTCTGCCTGTGTCTCTGCCTCAATCTCTCTCTCTCTCTCTCTCTCTCTCTCTCTGTGTCTATCATAAATAAATAAATAAAATCTTAAAAAAAAATTTTTACACCTCCAGTATACCGTGTGTCTTTTTAAACAAATTGTGTGTAGTATAAACAGCATACATTACACATTCATACATACATATATGCAGATTTTTACACAGTCATTATTTCCCCAGGGGGTAGCTGGAATTTCTTTAAAGTAGATTTTTAAAGTGAAAGTCAATAGAAAAAGAAAACCTTTAATTTCGATTCTCAACATGATTAATCTTTATTCATTATTTCAGTGTCTATAAATACCTCTGTATTTTCTGAACATACTAATTCATTTTAAATAATTTTTTTGGGGGGATGCCTCGGTGGCTCAGTGGTTGAGTAATGGCCTTTTGGCTCAGGATGTAATCCCAGAGTTCTGGGATTGAGTCCCACACTGGGCTCCCTGTATGGAGCCTGCTTCTCCTTCTGCCTATGTCTCTGCCTCTCTCTCTGTGTCTCTTGTGAATAAATAAATAAAATCTTTAAAAGTTAATTAATAAATGTTTTTTCGATGAGGATCAATTATATTTTTATTATTATATATTTAAATGTATTTAATAATAATGCAAAATAATGACAAATATCTAAATTTTGTCATGAGAATATGACAATTTTGAACATATTCTTCTTAACTGATTAATGTCATGGTTTGTTCTGCATCATTGCTGGAAAATATATAGAGGATAGAAAAGAAAAAAAAATTATATTTGGTCCCAGCCTTCTGAAATTGTAAAAGGAAAGAAAACAGTCTCAATGCCTCTCCTTATAAGGGTTAGGAGACACTACCATCGATAGATGGTAGTGTGTATGCCCATTTTATCTCTTCTTACTAATCTTTCCCTAACTTCTCATTAGAATGGAAGGTACTTGAGGGCTGGACTAGTTCTCAGCACTCAACACATTATTTGTTGACCCAATTATTCAAGAGACTCTAACCTTCAGGTTTACAGGTTCAAATTATTTCAACAACCTAAAGGTTCTAGAAAAAAATGCTCCTGCTCTTCATTGCATAGAAATTGTGATGATGTTTGTTTAAATTGGTGATTTTCTGGAATACAGATGTCTGTGGGAAAAAGGCCATTTATCTACGGCATATTTGCTGTATCCAATCCTCTTTACCTGTGGATAATAATTTTTAAAAATAGAAACTGAGTACCTTCCCCACAGACACTGGTTCATTTCCTTATTTTATAAATTCTCTTGGCATGATGTGGGCTTTATTTTGTAGCATTTGTTTTGGTTATCATTTTATATACTATTTATGAATGTCTAATGGCTTCTGTTGGCCATGTGATCCATAAAGGCCGATCCCACTTCTGTATTGTCCTCCTCCTAGCTTAACATTATATATAATACATAAATAATTACATAATAAATATAATTAAAATATATATTAAATATAAATACATACATACATATATACACAGAAATTAACTTGTTTGAATCAGGCCCTCAAAATTCCATATACAAACTCTCAATAGAATATACACCTATATTCATTTAGAAGTTTATTTTGTTCCCAGAACAGATCATGAGATTGCTATTGGGGTGTGCTAAATACCTATTCCTTAGTTTCTTTTGTTATGAATCCTAAATCAGTAATGGCAGTGTTCCAAGGGGTCTAAACTACAAGCAACGCTCAACAACCCAAATTTGCTTAACAAAGTACATAAAAGTTCTGAAAATGACGGTCCCAGAAACCATGGGTGCATATACAACCACTTAGAAAGGCAAGCATGGTTTAAAGGGGCCAACTTGTGTTTAGTAAGAAAAATACAAGAAAATACATGCAATGTAACATGTATTCTCTTTTGTGATAGGGCCACTTGATGGCTAGGTTGAGCAGTTTGGCCAAAATCCCCTCACAATATCCTAAGGCAAAATGAAAATGTGAGGGATGGATGACAATCCAGTTGGGTGGATTCATAGGTGGTTAAACACTCATACCCAAAAAGTTGCTGATGAGGAAGTAGATCCAAGGTACAACAGGAATTTTTCCTTGGCTCATTTCTTGCTGATGGTTTCATCAGAAAGACTTGGTAGCATATTTATTTGATGTAAAATCACAGCTTAGTGGGAAGGACTGACTTGAGGGACACAAGTGTCCAAATCTCAGCTCCTCAGATTAATAATAGTATCACCTTGGGCAAACTATTTAACCTCTTTGGAGTTTGGTTTTCTCATATGCAGAACAGAAATAATACTACTACCTAGCAGACAGAAGTTATATGTTTCAGTTCCTAGTACTGTGCAGGGCACTTCTACAATGAGCACTCGATAAATTATTGTTATTCTTACACAACAAATGAAGAGTCCTTGACAGATAGGAAATGTTTTATTTCCAGTATGGTGTATGTGGTGGCTTTTGCTAGATTATACTGAACTAAGAATTGCTGGGAGACCATTTCTCATAGGTCTCTTGCAATATGGTGCATCTGCTGGGCAGGGACATAGACTATCTTCATTCCAGGCTATTTTTCAAGGACGTTTGTAGAGTAAACAGCCTTGGAAAATGAAGATAATGTCTTCCCCGCCAGCAAAGGACAGGTTTGCTTATAGCCTTAGAAGACGGAGATATCTCCCTCAGAAGCCTTGGGCTGGCATACGTACCTCTCCTCATAGAAGATTCAGATTCCCTAAGCTCAGGATTCCTCTCCTGTAACACAAGGCACTATGTGTGCGGTTGCCACCTGGCCCACTTCACATCGCCCTGTAGAAATTAGAGCTAAGGGAACCAGCACGAATTCTGATCGTCTAATCGCTAGGGTTGCTGTGAGTAGTAAACTACCCTCTGTCTCTGGGCCAGGAGTCTGTAGTCCTCTGCCAGCATCCATGATCCTAGTGCAGACTAACTCATTAGCTTATAAGTAGGGTAAAATTTCAGACCCTCTACAGCTCTTAACAAGTATCTCCAACTCTCAGGAGTTTATCATGGCATAGGTTTATTTCTTACTTTCCTTACATTTTGTTCACCATAGGTCAGCTTGGCTCTGCTCCCCATATCTTCTTCCAAGGCGAAAAGAACAGCCCCAGAACAGTCTGGGACATGTCTGTTCTCAAGGCACAGAGAAATGAGCAATAAAGAAGCCATATTATGGCGAGTTTTTTTTTTAAGATTTTTTAATTTATTCATGACTGAGAGAGAGACAGAGAGAGAGAGAGACAGAGAGAGGCAGAAACACACGCAGAGGGAGAAGCAGACTCCATGCAGGGAGCCCGACATAGGACTCAATCCTGGGTCTCCAGGATCAGGCCTGGGCCAAAGGCAGGCGCTAAACTGCAGAGCCTCTCAGGGATCCCCCATATTTTGGCTTTTAATGTGTTTATTTGGTTATGGCATCCACCACTTTCTCTTATACTCCATTAGCTAAAGCAAGTCACTTGACAAGCCTGATATCAATAGAGTGAGGAAGTCTATCTTCCCACAGAAGGACTAAAGTATTCTCATCCCATGTGGAAAAAAAGCAATGATGCATAATCTTCCTACAAGGAAGGAGAGTGAACAGTGGAGATATACTCAGTAATGATAGTTACATTAGGACTAGTTATATTAGGATATGGCATAATGTAACAACTAATTGTATTAGGACAAAACAAACACCTTAAGAGATCTAAATATTTCAAAATTATTACTACTTGTTCTGTATTATACTTAGGATAGTAAAGAATGTACCAAACTTCAATGATTATTTTTCTAAAACTTGACAAGATAGAAATGGGCCCAATAAGATAATATATAAATTGGAATAAATGTAGTACAATTTGTATGCATGTGTTCAAACATGCACGGGGGATTCAATCCTTTTAAAAGGAATGAGGAGAAATAAGTTTGTTATAAGTTTGTTACTATTAACAGAATATGTATATAATGCAAAGTTTTAACCAAACTATAATTTAATAATCACAACCAAAGCTCTGAGAATTCTTTAAAACTGTGCTTAGCCTCTCCCAAGTTACCTTTTAAAATTTTCTGTTGTTTTTCTCAAGTTACAAGCAGGAAACAGAGGGTGCATAAAGGGTTATTTATCACTTTTCCCGTAAATTATTTTAGACATAATCATCCTCTGAGCCATCTTTTCATCAAATAAGATCTTTGAACTCATTACCTGTGCATTGCTACATATTATACTCTAACTGGGCATGAAATAAACATGTTTTAATTTGAAGCCAATGAACTAAAAATTATCTACTTACCTGATACAATTTCAAATCATAAGTCATAATTTTGGAATTCAAAGACCTATCAATCAACTTCATTCTACGCACCACCCCCTCTTTTCTAACCTATAAAGGTCTTTTGCCTTCTCTTCAATTTAACAGGCCCCTGTACCCTGGTGTATTGATTACAACAAACATTTTTTTCTGTAAGTGGCTATGTTCCACTCAAGGGGTATTTTCTAAATTATCTAAATGATTAAATATCTAAATATTTATCTGTTATCATGCTATTTATCTAACATTATCTGGGATATTCAATAACTTAACCATTCTCATCCACATGTATCATAAATGTGTTTGCTGTAGTATTTGAAATCTATATTTTAAAAATAAATGTTATCTATTTTTATTACTTATATGAGATTTCGAGTGGCAAGAAGTGCATATACCTCTGTGTACACACATACACACACATACACGCACACATAGGTTTCTTCACTCATTGTTGAGACAAGTATGCATTCAATGAGTGACAAGACAAATACACTAAATTTTAACCATCTTCTTAAAGAATTAAGATTGCAATTTTTCTGATATTTTCCCAAAAAGAAATGTAAACACACTTCCTGTCCACATCTTGTCTCAGCTCTGCAGTGTTATCCTTCGTTTCATTCTTATCAACTACATTCAATCAGCGTTTACTCTGAATTCTATTTCTTAATTATGAACAATTGTTTGAAACTCTAGCTATAGCTGATGTATTTTTACCTTACAAATGCTATTCTCTTGAACTTCCTGCCGCAAGAATGTTAGTAACAGATGGTGGAGCTTCTTGAGATATAAAATGAGACTTTGCATATCAATGCAAATCTGACAAGTGACTTAATCACAAAAGACACTCTCCTTCAAAAAACAATCAGCGAGGCAGCATTGATGAACCCGAAGGAAAAAAGTCATCTTAGATATAGACTTTTCTGTATTTTTCTCTTTTCATTAATTGAGCAGGTTAACATTTGAGGTAGCTTTCCATTTATAGTGTTTAACCTGATTTCAGCTCCATTTTTAATGAAGGACATTAAGAACCTCGTATTAGTTTCTCAAATAAATTTTTTCAAGGAGTGTGTGGGCCTTGGTGCACTTAAGTATAGATGAATAATTAATCAAAGCAGAATTACTTCAAAAACCATCTAGGTATGTCAGGATGCATCTAAGCATTGGGTGGTGTGGGAATAAAGGAGTAAAGAGAAGGCGAAAGTATCTCTGAGAAAAATTAATTTAAGGATTTTGTATAGCCAAGAGATTTCTATGATTTCTATCCTTTGGATAATATTTTAAGAACATAATTGACACGTTTTAAAAATTGTGATTTTTTTTCAATAGCAGAAACCTAATCACAAATCCTTACCCACCATAGGACTTACTATATTTGTTGTTTTGGCTTGAATTTCAGGCTCTCTGCTGTTACTGTACTTTGGGTAATTTCTTATTGTGTAAAGAGAAGAAAAGATGGAAACCATTAATTTCAGCAAGAAATCTTAGTGACAGAAAGGGAAATGGGAATAAGCAAAATGTAAGGGTCATATAACTAGTCTGGGGTCTGGTACTTAGTTAACAGAGATGGGAGCAAGGATTTAAAAAAAAAAAACAAAACGACAGAGGGCAGCCCGAGTGGCTCAGCGGTTTGGTGCCTGCCTTCAGCCCAGGGTGTGATCCTGGAGACCGAGGATCAAGTCCCACGTTGGGCTCCCTGCATGGAGCCTGCTTCTCCCTCTTCCTGTGTCTCTGCCTCTCTCTCTCATTCTCTCTTTCTCTCTCTCTGTCTCTCATGAATAAATAAATAAAATCTTTAAAAAAAACCCACAGAGGTAGTGGTTCTAGAACATTCAGATTATAGGCCAATGGCAGAGAGAAGGGAGACTGAGCCACAGAACAGAGAGGACAAAGTAGCTCCTCCTCCAGGCACATTCCAGGTGCTTGGTTCCATTGGTGCTCCCTTTGTCACCTGAGCTCTCCCATGAAGCACTCTTCCCCTATCTCCCCGTCCCCGTCCCTGTGGCATGTCATGTGCCCTCACTGTGCAACTCCCCTATTCTAATCTCTTCTCCCTCAGCTGCTTAACTCTTCTTTCTAAAATAACAATTTGCCAATCTTCAAGATTACTCTAATCTTGGAGAAATTACTTGAGAAAAGTAATAGCAAAGTTTCAATTTATTATTCTTTGAGGAATATTTACATTTTACCAGGGGTTTTCTGGAGACACAAAGGCTCAAACCTAAAGGAATGAATCTCAAATCCTGGACATTTCATATTCATGGAGCAGTTCTTAGGACATTTCAGTGTTCCCTAAGTCAAGCCATAGATATGCAGTTGCCTGCTCTGATGTACACCAGCCATGGCAGGATTTTACAAGATGCCAAAGAATCTAAAATGAGTGTAAAGAACCTCCAACTACAGTTAACCAACTACTAACACACCGATAAATTTTAATATACAAAAAAAAATCACACTTCTGTGTACACTGTTGGCCAAAAGAAATTTTATTTAGGTGAGTCTTGTTAGTCACACCCTCCTCAACCAGTGACCCATTTATATGGTAACTAATTATTACTATGTGAGTGTATTAGTCTACTCAGGATGGGTTAACAAAATACCATAGCCTGGGTGGCTAACGGAAATCTATTTTCCCACAGATCTGGACACTGGAAGTTAGAGACCAGGGCACCATTGTGGCCCGCCTCTGATGAGAGCTCCCTTCCCGGCTTGCAGATGGCTGCCTCCTTGCTGTCTTCACATGGCAGAGAGAGCTCTAGCGTTTCTTCCTTTTCTTCTAAGAGCACTAGTCCATTCACGAGGGCCCTACTCTAGTGACCTCATTTAAAACTAATTACTTCCTGGAGGCCCTCACCTCCAAATGTAATCATGCTGGGGGCCAAGGCTTCAACATATGAATTATGGGAAGACGTAATTCAGTCCATAGCAGTGACAGAGGACTCCTAAGAAACCCTTTTACAATAAAATGTAACGGAGTAATAAAACAATGTATGTGAATGTGGTGGAAATGAAAGGTGAGGGAAAAAAGCACAATAATTACCAGAAAAATTAAAAAAAAAAAACCTACCTTTTTTTTTTTTTTTTTTTAAAGAAGTTTCTCTGAGTTTAATTGTCCCTGCATATCTTTTCTTTACCCTCATCTCTAGATTTCACTTTGGATCAAGTTGAATGGCAATGCTATTCCCTGGCATGTGAAAGCAACCACCAATCCGGATTCCTCCAGGCTTTTGTTTGAAAGCTCCTTATTTTAGCAGGTGAGCCTCAAGCTCTTATATTTCAAAAATAAGCATGACTACACTTGAGTGCTGTTCTCTGAAGCTGGTTGGCTTCTGAAATGCCTGAACTCATTATCCTCATGTTGAGCTTTCTGACGGTGACATCCCCCAGCCCCTTGAATGCACTGCTCAGTCAAGGCCCTGCCACATTAGGGACGACTGACACCCCTCCCACCCCCTACACTCCCGCTCTTTAGGGCTCCAGATGAAAATAACACACAGGCAACAAAAGAAGAGCAATTAACTAAAAAGTCAGCTGGCCTTTAAAGACACACAAACTCAAACTGAAAAGTTCCTATCTGAAGTTCCTTTTATTTTAAATATAAAGTTCTTGGGAGTTAAAAAAAAAATGTGTAACCGACTTTAAAATTCAGTGATACAGACAAGCATGAGGTAGTGGATGAGCAAGACTAACTACATCAAGCCGAGAAAAAGAACACCTGGTGTGTATTATTTTGGCTAAAGGTTTGTTTGTTTTTCTTATTCCCCTAGCCAATTTTTTTTCCTGTTTGAAACAAGAGGCATGAAATTTGTAGATTCAGTAATTACAGAAATAGTAACTATGGTGGATCAAGACAAGTCTCTGAGCTGGTATAGCCACAAGAACCAAAATCAATGACCCTAAGTCTACCAGCAGCCTAGGAGGTCACCTAGTTATAATTTTGCTCATCAGATGTGGGCCCAGGGGCTCAGGGGTCCAAATGACAGCACAATTATTGCACACCATATTCCAAACTGCTCCAGTCAAATCTAGACAGTCATTAACCTTTGAGTGTCAGGCTTTGGTATGGGCAAAGAGACACGAAGATCGCGAAGCCTTTTCTATCTTCAGAAAATCTCTAACCATAGGATATATGAAGTGGTATAGGGCAGGCACTGCTCTGTTTATACCAGCAGTCAGCCACTGTCTTTAAATGAGTCATTGTAATGCACAGAACACCTCACTAAACACTGTATTTGGTGCTTTTTACACATGCAATTTTCCTTGAATCAACTCGCCTATCCCCATTATTCTTTCTACAATCTAATCAATGCCTTACTCTGGAAAATAGCCAAGTTTTAACAGTTCTTGACTGAATGCAAAGAGAAACTTCAGAAAAAGGAACAACATTTCTGGGGAAAAAAAGGGAGGGGGGAAGGAGCAAGGAAGACTATTTTAACATTCTCTTGGAAAAGTAGCTCTACATATTTCTAAGGCAAGAATGTTTCTCTCTAGGGATTGCAATCATTTTTGCCATTTTTACAATTTAAATAGTTTCTTGGGGGACTTGGGAGGCCCAGTCAGTTGGGCGTCCAACTCTTGGTTTTGGCTCAGGTTGTAATCTCATGGGTGGGGGATCAAGCCCCACAGTGGGCTCCGTGCTCAGTCCAGAGTGTGCTTGAGATTATCCTTCTCTTTCCCTCTGCCCCTCTGCTCGTGCTCTCTCATTCTCTCTCTCTGAAATAAATCAATCTTTTTGGGGGGATTCCTGGGTGGCTCAGTGGTTTAGCACCACCTTTAGGCCAGGGTATGATTCTGGAGTCCTGGGATCGAGTCCCGCATCAGGCTCCCTGCATGGAGCCTGCTTCTCCCTCTGCTTGTATCTCTACCTGCCTCTCTCTCTCTCTGTCTCTCATGAATAAATAAAAAATCTTTAAAAATAAAAAAAAATCTTTTTTTTTAAGTTTCTTTAAGAGCACCTGGGTGGCAGAGTTGGTTAAGCACTGACTCTTGGTTTCAATTCAGGTCATAATCTCAAGGGGGTGAGATTGAGCCTGGACTCTGCACTAGGTGTAGAGCCTGCTTAAGATTCTCTCTCCCTCTCACTCTGCCCCTCCTGCTCATTCTTTCTCTCTCTCAAATCAATAAATAAATCTCTAAAAAGTTTTTTTTTTCCTTCAGTTTTTACTTGGTCATATGTGAACTACTTAAGTAAATACCAAACAGTGGAAATTTTGCTCCCAGAGTTCAGGAAAATTATGTTGGCTAAAAGCAATTACATGTGGGGCCATTAAAACTTCTAATAAGAGAAAATACATATTTAATTAACATACTCTCCCATTTGTCCCTTCTAATTTCCTAATTTAAAGTCTGATTCTGTAAATTCAAATAATTTGTAAATTATCTGAAACTAATTACATTTTACAAAACTCAACCAAGAAAAAAAAAAGGCAGAGTATGCATAAGTGTAATAAAAATGAGAACGTTCAATCCTTAGAATGAGATGTGTCTGGAGTTCCGCTATAGCTATATAACCAACAATGACAAACACACACACATACTTCAGCATTCCCAGTATTACTGAACTCTGTTTAAATGCTATGTGAAAACAGATAAAACTATAGGCTTCTATAAGTCAGTGTTTATCAAGGCATGGCCTGACCTTGCATTAGAATGGCCTTCCAAGTCCAACTGACTTGGAAAATACTTGCTAAGACGCACCTTTCCAAAACCCACACAAGTCCTACTAAATCAGGATCTTAAAGAGGCCAGAAAATCTCTATGGTTAACAAGCACCCTCAGCTGTTTCTGATGCACACTAAATTTTGAAAAACATTGTTATTTTAGTATGGATCATAGAATTCTGTTGAGAAAGCTTCAGAATGAAATCAGAAGCTTTGGTTCCATCCTTTCTACTTTCCGAGGGATATTTTATCTACCCTTAGATGTCAGGTTATCCTGCGCCTTCTTGGCAACCCAGTGATATCCTGATAGCACCAATATCTTATAGTCCTACTACTTATACCTTAGATGAGGAAGTTAGCTTTCTGGTGTCGCCATAGATTCCTATCACCCCCATTTCTACTGAGTCCCTCTCTTCCAGGTCTCAGCCAGCCTGGTCCACTGACCTATTACAAAAGCCCTATGTGCCACTTAAAATAAATCCTTTCCTTGGCCCTGTTTTACCTTGTCCTGTTTGCTTTTGAATGAATCTCTATCACCTGTTTTTTTTTTCTTTGATTGTTTTATTGTTCTTTTATTGTTAGTTTAGAGCATGAGTGTTCTAGAGCAAGTGCCTATTGAACTAAGCTTTATTTTACCCATTGTCTTCTATTTTTCAATTTTTTTCAGTTTTATTGAGTTATAATTGACAAATGCAATTTTTAAAAGATATTTAAAGTATACATTGTGATAACTTCATATATGTATGCACTATGAAAGTATGCTGCCCATCTAGTTAGTTAACCCATCCATCACTTCAACATTATTTCTATATATATTTAACCACTGTCACCAAGTTACATGTTACATTCTCAGGCCTTAATCATCTAATAGATGATACTCTTAAACTTTTACCAACATCTCTTTATTTCCCCAACCCCTAGTGCCTGGCAACCACTTTTCTACTTTCTGTTTCTATGAGGTTTGATTTTTTTTTTTTTTTTTTTTTTTTAGATTTCACCTGTAAGTAATATCATGCAGTATTTGTGTTTCTCTGGCTTATTTTACTTAACATAATGCCCTCCAAGTCCATCCATGTTGTCCTAAATGGCAGGATTATCTTCTTTCTCACAGCTGAACTATATTCCACTGTGTGTGTGTGTGTGTGTGTGTGTGTGTGTGTGTGTGTACACAGAGCTAAGCTCATTTACAGAATGAAATTCACTTACCGATTTAAAAAAATAGATGTTAAGTGCCTATTACGAGCTAGGCACTGTTCTACAATAATGAACCCAAAAAGACAAGGTCTCTGATCTCATGAAGTTTAATTTCTATTAGAGGAGATAAAATTAAAAAAAAAAAAGTAAATAAATAAATGAAATGTAAGATAGTGATAAGAATTATGAAGAAAAGTAGTGCCTGCGTGGCTCAGTCAGTTAAGTGTCTGCATTTAGCTCAAGTCATGATCTCAGGGTCCTGGGATGGAGCCCCACATGGGGCTTCCTGTTCAGCAGGGAGTCTCCTTCTCCCTCTCCCTCTGCCCCTCCCCACACTTGTTCTCTCTCTCTCTCTCTCTCTCTCTCTCTCTCTCTCCCCTCTCAAATAAATAAAATATTGAAAAAAAAAAGTTATGAAGAAAATAACAGTAATGATAGTGATGGCAGAGGTGTGTGTTCCATTTTATAATGGGTATACAAACAAATCTTCTCTGATGCACCCTCTCAAAGGAGCCAGCTATACAAAAACCTAAGAGAAGAGAATTTAAGAAAGCAGAGTCATTTAGCACAGAAAATCTTGGCTTGCTCAAGGAACTGAAAAAAAGACCAGAGTGGTACCAGCACTGGGAGGAGAACTACGCAGGGAGGCCCCTGAAGGCCATGGTCAAATGAGTCAGAGAAAACTTTGTGAGGGAGGCCTTTCATTCCAATAGGCAGAGAGCCACTGAAGTGTTTCATGTAGGGAAGGACCCATTTGAGGTACAATGACCTCAACTGCTATTTAGATATTAGAGTTGAGAAGATTAAGAGGGAAAGCCCGTAGGCCAGTCAGGAGGCTATTATGAGAGATATGACGATGACTTGAATTAGAGAAGCAGCAGTGCAGATGGAAGAAAGCAGAGGAGTTTGGTATATATGATGGTGGAAGAGCTGATAGGCCTTGATGGTGGGCTGCAGTTGGGAGTGATGCAAAGTGAGACATCAAAGAGGCCTCCTAACTGCTTGTCTTGTGTAACTGGGTGGATGGTGACGCCCTCTACTGAGGTGGGGGAAGTCTGAGGAAAGAAGATGGGGGCGGGAAGAAACAGAACAGAGAGTTTCATTTTAGACACCTTCACTTTGAGACGCTTACCGAACATCCAAGTGTGATAAAATCTAAAGATATAAATCTGAGCACCAGTGCATAAGAACATCATTGAAAGACCTGGGATCGATTTTCTTAGGGAGAGCTTTAAATAGAGATGGGAGTTCAGGACACAGCTCAGGAGCATGCCAAATTTACAGTGCTGGCAGGGAAGGGTGGAAATGCAAAAAAGGCCTAGAAACAGTGGCTGGTTGTACAGGTTCGAGGAAGCTAAGGGAAGAAAAAAAATCTCAAAATGTTTTAAAGAGGAAGTGGTCAACCATATCGAATACCGCTGAAAGGCTGAATAAGATGAATACATGGAAACCATCACTGGTGTTGGCAACAGGAACGTAACCCTGACAAACCCTGAGCCAAGTGAATGAATTATCTTTTCAAAGCCTAGGCATCTAGCTGAGCTGCAAAAGAAAATTACGGAAGAAAGGTAGAATGGTGAAAAGGAAAAAGAAGAGGATATGAAGAAAATCTTACCACGGTTTCAGAACGTTAATAGCTTTTAATCTTGGATAAATTATGGTGAGACATACATAGCACGCAAGAATGACTTACAGTAGAATAAAAAAATACTATCTGGCACACACATGAAATCCATCTAAATTTGGATCTTAGAATTTATCAGCACAGAGTAACCATGTTATTGCTCCTAATTCAGGAGACATAAGGAGACTTTTTAAAAAGATTTATAATTATTTAACAAAGAACAGCCACACAAAATCTACTAATACACCTTTCCTATGTAAGTATTCCTGGGAGTACTTAGCACTCCTCCCTCTCCAGAGCAAGACTGCCAAAAACCAGATGATTAATACCAATTTCCCATGTGTTAAACAGCCCAAATCACCCTTTGTCATTTAAATTGCACTGAATTTGAATTTGCATAGGTTGCAAGTAGAGAACAGAATCTTGAAGCCACATAAAATAATCACACTTAGTCTTAAAACAGAATACATTAATCTTTTCTGGCACTGCTCCCCCACTGTAACCACAGAACTCAGTGCTACTCTTCGAGTGAGTCATGCTGTAAAATTTCTGGTTGACTTCTCCACAGAGAGACGGCACCACGTGAAACAGAGCCCACGTAAACTTTAGAGAGAAGAGAGCCTTCATGCCTTCAGCTTTCTGCGTGGCTCTGTGTACGACACCAAGACCAAGGCTGACTTCCAGAACTCTGAAAGCTCAGCAAGTTGCAAGGGTGAATAAGGGCTCTTTAAAGCAGCAGGCCTAGACATCTGCATTTTATTTATTTATTTTTGACATCTGCATTTTTAATAAGCTACCCAAGTGCCTCCCAGTAGACTGAAGTCTGATCTGTTTACTGTGGATTATCCTGTAGATTCTGTAGGTTCAGGATTTTCAGCTTGTGTTTCTTCATTCTCCAACTCATTTTACACAATACTGCCAGATGTTGCTCTTAACTGGCTGTTGTAATCATTTCTCCACTATGCTCAAAAGCCTTCTGGGTGCTTCATGGCCCACAGGATAATGTCCAGACTTCTTTGTGTGACATTCAAGGTCCTTCGTCATGGCTTCAGACTTTGCCCTTTCCATAGCTGAACTTCAACCCACATGAAACTGCTCAAATACTCACTATATGTCCTAAGCACTTCCACCTCCCTGCTTCTGCTAATTTGCCTTCTACCCCTAGAAAGTGACTTTCCACTTGCCCACAACCCAAATACTACATATTCTTCAGAGTTGAACTCATGGAAGCCTTTCCTGCTGGAAATAACCACCTCTATAAACTTGGTACTCTTTTATCTCTGTCTCTGTTGTGACATTGATGCTTTCTACTTTCTTTTTTTTTTTTTTTTTTATATTTTATTTTTTTTTATTTTTATTTATGATAGTCACAGAGAGAGAGAGAGGCAGAGACACAGGCGGAGGGAGAAGCAGGCTCCATGCACCGGGAGCCTGATGTGGGATTCGATCCCAGGTCTCCAGGATCGCGCCCTGGGCCAAAGGCAGGCGCCAAACCGCTGCACCACCCAGGGATCCCTCTTTTTTTTTTTTTAATTAATTTTCATTGGTGTTCAATTTACCAAAAACATACAGAAAAACACCCAGTGCTCATCCCGTCAAGTGTCCGCCTCAGTGCCCGTCACCCATTCCCCTCCAACACCCGCCCTCCTCCCCTTCCATCACCCCGAGTTCGTTTCCCAGAGTTAGGAGTCTTTATGTTCTGTCTCCCTTCCTGATATTTCCCGACATTTCTTTTCCCTTCCTTTATATTCCCTTTCACTATTATTTATATTCCCCAAATGAATGAGAACATACACTGTTTGTCCTTCTCCGATTGACTTATGCTTTCTACTTTCTATTATATGATAGTATGGTCTATTCTTTGGTCTGCCCAGCACTCTATAGAAACAACAACCTCCTTCTCTATGCTGGCACCAGCAAAATAGGTTTTCAGGGAACTGCCACACATTTTATAAACCCTTGCCCCCTGGCCATACTAGGTGGTCTAGAGGTAGATATCTGATCCAAACTACAGTTACCAGAGCACTCCACCCTTGACAATAATTGTGCCAGGATGCACACCTGACTCAAGCGAGGCCAGTCATAGTCCTTTCTTACCTAGATCTTGCTCCACTGGTCACAATTAATTGGTTCAGGATTGGCACATAATCTGAACTGACCCTGTAGATTGAGAGCCAGAGGTTATCCCCTCTCCTCTGGCTCAAACTGGGAAGCTGTCCAGAGGAGCCATGGCCAAGGGATCAGGCTTCTTCACAGCTTCAGAGGGCCTTGAGACGCAGGGAGACAGGCATCTGGTCAGCATGAGGCTTTAGCTCTCACAGTACAAAACACTCTCAAAGCACTATTCACCGCTGCCTTCAGAGACAAGGGAGGGGACCTGGTGATATTTTGAGAGAGTATCACCACACAATTCCTCTGCCCACTAGTTGATACCTATATTATTTTTAAATTTTTTATGGTGATGCTGAGTGGAAGAGAAAGGTTCATGCTACATTTATAAAAAGTTAAAAGTAACTCACTCTGTGAAGGTTATTAGATCTCCTCCTATGGGGGGAGGAGCAGAGGAAGAGGATTTTGAGACCAGGAGAGATCAGACTCTTGAGGTAGAAGGAGGGGGTTTACTGCGGGGTAAGAGAAATCAGGAGCTGGGAACACAGAAGGTATGATGAGCCTTGAAGATGTTAAAATTTACTCTAGGCCTAGTTTACTTTCAATTAAGCATGAAGAATGTACAAAGCGTATTTTTCATGCATTTGAAAATGATTCTGCTTTGCATGATTCACGATGTTTTGGGCTGGTTTATTTTTAAACTGGACTGAGGTTAGAGAAAAGCACATTTGAACAGATATACTCATCCAGGGATCATGGTAATAGTCCCCATGGCCATGTTGGAGATGTTTAGAAATTAAAAACAGAGAATATAGAAAATAACTTTATAAAATTTTATAATTATTATCCTAAACCTAAAGGATAATAATACATCACTTCAGTGTAATGTCCTCATACACAGGCATATCCTATTTAAACCCCTTCCTATAAAGAGACATCTTATTCATAATCTTTTTTAAAATAAAATACCAAATTTCTTTTGGTGAGATAAAAAAAAAAAAAGATATTGTGAATAATGAACTCCAAAAGAATGAGGAGTGAAATAGGGGCGATGACAGAGTGTAGAAACAAATAATAAAATTTCACATTAATATTACTGTTATATGACACATACAAAGGCCATAGAGGGAATTTCCTGCAATCAAATAATAGTTTCATCTAAAGGGGAAAATACTGCGGCTAACATGTGATGATTTTTTTTTCAAATTCAAATACAGAGAAGTATTATTTGACTATAATAAAATCAAATAAGAACTTACTCTTGAAATTTTATTTAAAGTTCTTATAAAGTATACTATTATGTGACTCAACAGTGTCATACTCCTTGAAAAGATATTGCAGTTTAACCAGCTATGTCCATCTGGGCAAAAAAGGTTATTCAAATACCATGCACTTTGATGAATGACCTTTTAAATGGCCTTGCCCATTTTGTTCTATTAGTTTGCAGTCAGTTCAGGGTAATGTATTAAATCTGGAACAGCAGCCCAGTGAAACCATACCTGTAGATGTAAAGAATTCATTCATTTAATGGCATTACCATTCTCAAATCAGTACTTAATTTTTTCTTTGTCTGAAAGACTGAGCAAATACTTATATTTTTATTTGGGGGAGGTTTTTTTGTTTTGTTTTGTTTTGTTTTTGTCTTCAATGTCAGAAGAAGCACACAATTAAGTTTATTTTAAAAACCTCTGGACAGGGCAGCCCGGTGGCTCAGCGGTTTAGCACCACCTTCAACCCAGGGCCTGATCCTGGAGACTCAGGATCAAGTCCCACGTTGGGCTCCTTGCATGGAGCCTGCTTCTCCCTCTGCCTGTGTCTCTGCCTCTCTCTCTCTCTCTGTCTCTCATGAATGAATAAATAAAATCTTAAAAAAAAAAAACCCTCTGGACAAAATATTTTAAGATTACAATTTTTCCTTGACCAGATTTACAAAATTCCATAATAAATTGTAGAAATGACATAATATATAAGCTCATTAGCCTTTCTTGTAAATGTAATAATTTATATGAATGACCTAAATATAATCATGGCTCATTTAAAAGGGATCTTTCATTTGCCTGCAGTTTCCCAGTAGATAGGAGACAGATAGAATTTAAAGCCTCTGTAGGGAATAGCAAATATAGTTCACAACAAGAGATATTTAAGTAGCTTTGAAAATGGTTTGGTTAAAGCTCTTCAATTATAAATAAAGTCACTGGAAATCTATGTAAAACTTTACCCTAATATAGTTGTTAGTCTGAAAGTAGATTCTAATTAATAATTATTATGGTAATAGAAATCAGATTTAGTATCAAAAACTAAACCCCAGATTCCACAACTTGATGAAGACTTATAATTTCCCCTTTCCCTTCACAGATCACAATATCAATATATGTTTTAATACTACGATTTTATTTAAAAAACAGATTAGTTATTATAAACTGAAATTAGTGTGAATGTTTTCTATATTATTCCATCATGTAAACAAATAATTTCTTCTCTTTTTTAAAAACACTTTAAATTTTGAAATATATAAATTTATATTTTAAATAATAATTTTAAATAGTAATAATATTGGAAAGGAAATCTTTTTTAAAGAGAATGAGAGCACATAAGGGGGAGGAGGAGGGACAGAGGAAGAGAAAGAATCTTAAGCAGGCTCCATGCCCAGTGCAGAGTCAAATGCGGGACTCTATCTCAGGACCCTGAGATCATGCCCCGAGCCAAAATCAAGAGTCAGATGCTTAACCAACTGAGCCACCAAGGAGCCCCAAAAGGAAATTTTTTTAAACTTGCTTTTCTGTCAGCCAGTTTAATAGTAAAAATATTTACTTTTCCAAAATATATTTCCTTCTCCGTGTCTACATTTCTAGGAATTCCCTTCTCCTCTTGAAATATGTGAGAACTTTAGAAAAAGAACAAAGAAGGTCTGTGAAATGGGTGGGTAGTGCATCAGCTGGGATGGATGCTAAGTGTATGGGGACAGAATTTTGATGGAATAATACTTTGCTCTAAGTTTTAATGAGTCATGAGCACGACTCCATTATCTCTCCCACGGTCAGGACAGCAAGTGTAATCATGACGAGGCACGATAACTCTGGTCAGGTAGCCAAGACTGCTCACTGGAATCTCTTTCCAAGTGCTCTGCAAACTAAAGGAGCTTGGATACATAACTTTATCGCTTCCATCTTTTGATCTTCAACATAAAAATGATCACAAATATATGGTTATTCTTAAAGCTCTTCATGCTTAATTTTAAGGTTTGATCTGTCATAGGTGAACATGAAGGCAGTTCAGTACTTCAGCTTGTGAACTTCTCTAACAGATATGGTGCATTAATTCCAGGCCACAGAATCTAACATGTATCCAATCAATTCTTGGTTCCCAAGGACTCTCAAATCAATCCACTTCTTCATATTTTTATTACAGCCATTTTAGTCTAGGGACTAATCATCTCCCACTTGAACCAATGCTATCATCCATAATTGCATTCTCTACCAATAGCCTGTTTGCAATCTAATCTTTCACTCATAATATTCCCAAATAAATCTTCCTGACATGCCTCTTCTTATTATGCTCCAGTCCAAAAATTTAAATAACTTTCTAGTGCCTCTTAAATTTGTATGTATGTAGTTCAGGATGTAACATGCATGAAACACAAGACTGACTCTTTACAGGGACAACTATAGAAACAGACCCTTAACATGTACATACCTTTATTTTTATAACAACATATGAGATTAATAGATTTTTCAAATATTTTAAAATTCAGTTTTATTCCAATAATTTTGATTTTTTATGTCTGTTAGTAGTCATTTTATCTTGCCTTTTGATTTTAAAGGGGATTTCTGATATTTTTCCAAAAAAGGTTTTGGAAAAATTCCAAAAAGAAGTTACTTTTGTTTATATTTATTTTCACTTACATATTGATAAATATATATTCAGATTTTCTCCACCACAAATGAAGTTAAATATTATGTTAATCTCTTATATAACTATTATAAATACAATTATGTGAAAATCTGTATATAACAGCATAGTAATTTTCCTGAAATGGAGACCGGAAAAATTTTAGTGATATATATAAAATAAATTTTGAATTATATGTGTTTTTATTATATTACTCTTCCAAACATCACAAGCCTTTCAACAGAATATGCAGACTAGAAACAATTAAATTCAGTCATCTTTGTTGTGTTTGCCAGTTTTAGCCATCTGAAGGTACATTTATCAAGTTAAGAGAAAGGAATATATTTCATTTAACAGTTTTTTAGCTTGATTTATACCTGTTAAATATTTAAATATATAGTGTGTGAGCTTCTGTGCCGTAGACCCCACAAATATTAGGGGAAACCTGCCATGTGACATATGGCCACTGATACCAACTTTTAATATTTTTGTTTATGTAGTTATTAACATGATTATCACTCATAATCAGGGAAATACAAATCAAAACCACAATGAGATATCATCTCACACCTGCCAGGATGGCTAAAATTAACAACACAAGTAACAATAGGTGTTGGTGAGGATGTAGAAAAAGGGGA
The DNA here is from genome assembly GCF_048418805.1 of Vulpes vulpes. Taxonomy (NCBI): domain Eukaryota; kingdom Metazoa; phylum Chordata; class Mammalia; order Carnivora; family Canidae; genus Vulpes; species Vulpes vulpes. Next base: position 115,761,610 of record NC_132786.1, read on the forward strand.
ACCCTCTTGCACTACTGGTGGGAAAACTGGTGCAGCCACTCTGGAGAATAGTATGGAGGTTCCTCAAAATGTTAAAAATAGAACTATCTTACCATCCAGCAATTGCACTAGTAGATATTTACCCAAAGGACACAAAAATACTGATTCAAAGGACACATGTACCCCAGTGTTTATAGCAGCATTATCAACAATAGCCAAATTATGGAGAAAGCTCTAATGTCCATCAACTGATGAATGGAAAAAGAAGATATACATATATAATTGAATATTACTCAGCCATCAAAAGAATGAAATCTTGCCATTTGTAACAACATGGATGGAGCTAGAGTGTATTGTGCTAAGTGAAATAAGTCAGCCAGAGAAAGACAAATACTATATGATCTCACTCATACGTGAACTTAGAGAAAACAGATGAACATATGGGAAGGCAGAAAAGACAAAAAAAGAGAGAGGGAAAGAAGCCATAAGAGACTCTTAATGATGGAGAACAAACTGAGGGCTGAGGGAGGGAGGTGGGAGGGGAATGCACTAGATGGGCGATGGGTGGTTAGGGAGGTACTTGTGATGATGAGCACTGGGAGTTGTATGTAAGTAATAAATTGCCGAATTCTACTCCAGAAGCCAATATTGCACTGTAGGTTAACAGCCCAAAGTTTAAATTAAAAAATAATAAATTCTATCATATTTAAGACATAAAAGGCATAAAGTATAATATCATGAACACCTAAATACCTCCCCCAACTCAAAATATAAGACTGGACCAGTAATTTGGTATCCCTATTCACCCCTGCCTAATCACATTTGCACCCTCCCCTTCCAGAAGCAACTACTATCATGAATACTTTATTGCTATTTTAAATGGCAAATTCTTTAAGGGTGTGTTTTTATTTGTTGATGATGTCCACACAGGGTTAATGTTAATGATCGTGTATGATATGATACTAGTAAAGTTGCAAGACTGTCTTAATAATTCTGCTGATTTTTCTTTGGTATTCTAAGTAGACAGTAACATACTGAAAGGGGAAAACAGTTTGGAATCCTCCTTTCTGAGCTCTACATCTTTTGTCTCTCTCTCTTGCCTTAACTTGTACTAGTAATGACCTTTAGCACAACACTCGACAGAAGTGGTGAGGGTGGACCTTCTTGCCTTGTTTCTGATTCAAAAGGGAAGACTTCTAACATTTGTTCGTTAATTATGATAGGTGCTGTAGGCTGATGATACTGCTTTAAGAAGTGGCATGATGTGATCAGAGCTCTTCTCAGAAAAATTCTTAGTGACAGGATGGATTGGAGCAGAATTCTCAGGGAGTTGCTGGGTCAGAAATCACTTATTGAGCACAGAAGCCTTGGTGTCTCCAAGGTCCTATCAATAGGACACGTGTTTCTTGGCTCTGATTCTGACCACCGTACCAGAGAACTGCCCTTTCACTTGCTCGATCCACCAAGTTTGACAAATTTTATTATACCACAAACCCACATGGGTCTTCCTATCAATAATATCTAAAACTGTGGTTACTGTGATTCATTATAGGTTCCACACATGGTTCTATTACACAGAAAAAAATCACCCAAGTCACTGACAATCAACTGATCTTTTAATTCTCTTTCAAGTCATTTCAATAAATAGAACCTGTAAGATGCTGACACAAAGCAGTCATTTCTTTATATTATCTTACAAGCTTTAGGAAAATTTAAAATTTCCAAAGGAAGTTATCTACCAGAATCTCAGTCAAAAGACAAAGTCTTTTACATAACTCATTGTTTGCATACTTAGAGAAGTGGAGAGCAAAAAATTATCTGGTAAATATTTTATAAGTAGATATCCATTGAAATGAGGAAATTCACTCTCAAACTTTGAATCACTATATGTAATAGCAGATATTTTTCTCCTTTTATTGTCTAGACTAGGCAATAGCAAGTTTGTCTCCTCTTCTGGACTCCTATTTTCCATTTTATTTTTCTGAGAAGGCACCAATCATGTAGACAGACACCAATTATGTCTTACAAATAATAAGATAAAGGTTTCAATTCCACTTTAAAAAATTCTAAAGGCTTATGAAATTGCTAAATTAATAACACTGCATGGATTTCACCAAATCTTGGCTCCTGACCCACTGTCAGTAAATATACATTTCTAATAAAATGAACATGCTTAATTCTGTAACTAAACAGCCCAAAGGAACGGTATCTGCCATAGCAATGAAGTCTAATGACAATTCTGCTGACATTTCTCCTATCTGAAAATGAAGCCATGTGGAAAATGATTTCTACACCAGCAGAATAATTAAGATAGAAGGCAAATTTTGATTCGGTGGAAATGGAAGCTCAGATTGTCCGTGTTCTCAGTGGGGTGCATGGGGAAGATGATATTATTTCCATCACCACTGTCTTTAGTTGGCATCATCTTTCCACACTCTCGTTTTTAAATCATATTTTTTGATGTTCTAACTGTACAGTAACAAATCCAACTAAAAGCAGTGCTAATCCCAAGGGACCTTGGTTTCCTTTTGTTGGACATACCTTCCTCTATTCTGAACATTGATCCAGAGAACAGGCTCTTTACTGACTCTTTACTGACTTCATCTTTGGCTATACAGATGTTTTAATTAAAGGGTATTTCTTTTAGCTGGCTTTGGAGTTTTTATGAAACACGTGCCTTTGTTGACATCAGCCAAATGAAAATTGTACCTAAATAAAAGGTGAAGTTGTTCAGTTCCAGTACTACTTAAGGGGAACTGTTAGAAACAATGGAAGGAAAACACCAAGCTATAGATGTTAAGAATCATTATTTTTCTATAACACATAGATTATTTTAGTTCCTAACAAAAATTTTTAATGAACAAAAGCATGTACTACAAGAAAACCAGAAAATATCACCAATTAAAGTCTAAGCAACATGTTTCAAGGAAAGTGTGAATAGAATACTTTATTTGGATCCTGTCAACATAGTCTAATGACCTTCTTCTCTATTTGAAAATGGCTGATTTTAAATAAAAGTTACTCTAGCTGCTCAAGAGAACTTATGCAAGGAAAGTGCTACACTTCAACAATAAATAAAATGAAATGTCAATTCATTCTCATATGTCCACAAGATTATTCTGTATTGTATAAGCAGAGTGTTTTCAATGCAGCTGAAACCAATTAACCACTCCAGGCATAAACCACTTCATTCACAAAACATGCAGCATCTAAAGTGTTTCATGCAATATGAGATTTTAACCAAACAGTTATTATTTCACAGATTTCAGAACACTCTGTTCTATCAAATCCTCCCAGGAAATTATCCAGTTTTTTTTTTTTTTCCTTATGGGTTTTTAGTACACAAACATCTACTCCTCTAAGAGGCCCCATCACATTCCTACTTAGATCACCTCTTATACTGTGTTGTGACTGCCTGATTGTCTGCCTCCCCTCTAGGCTATCCCTCCTTAAAGTAGAGGTTAAAATTTAGTCATTGTTGTATCTGTTGACTCTCATTCCTGATTCCTCCAAGTATCCCTGATGACAGACACAAAGGTTTGGGAAGACTCAGAACACTCCTTATGATCCAGAACGTGAATCTCTGTCCTTATAACCCCTGAAAGTCTTTAATGTCTCCCAAAATACCATCCCAATTCCTCCTTTTGTGCTGTGGTTTTAAAAATACAAAAACTTCCCAACTGTTATCTTTCTTTCAGCCTTCTTGCATACTAAGAATCTTGTTTTGTTGCCCTAATCACCTATTGTATTTCTCTTTTACCAAAAATGTGTAATGTAAGGGAAAAGTTCCAAACAGGCAAGGCTAGATAGTAAACTTCTTAAAATGTTCATTTCCCAAATGTATTATGTAATCTAGCAATCTATCTCTAGTTAATACAGTCCCCATCTCTGCTAATCCATTCTACCCATCAGAATCCAGGCCCAAATCAAATCTGGACTAATAGTAGATGCTCAAAATGTGCTCTGATGACATAAACAAAAGGTTCACATGATATAAAAACAGAAAATTTGCTCCTCTCCGTTACTTTTTCACTAGTTTTTTTAATGAATATTTTATATTTTTATTTGAGAGACAGAGAGACAGAGAGAGAGAAAGCATGAATAGGGAAGAAAGGGAGAAGCAGGCTTCCCACTGAGCAGGGAGCCCTATGGGGAGTTTAATCCCAGGGCCCCAGGATCACAACTTGAGCCAAAGGCAGACACTTAACCTACTAACCATCCAAGTGCCTCTCACCAGGTTTGTTTGTTTTTTTTTTTTTTTTTTTAAGTAAAAGACTGGAGGGCAGGGCAAGATGGTGGAGGAGTAGGGTCCTCAAGTCACCTGTCCCGACCAACTTACCTAGATAATTTTCAAATCATCCTGAAAACCTATGAATTCGACCTGATATTTAAAGAGAAAACAGCTGGAATGCTACAGAGAGAAGAGTTTGCGCTCCTAACAAGTACAACTCGTTTTTAGCCACTCTGCACTGAGCAAAATGACTAGAAAGAACTAACCACAAAAGAAAGAATCAGAAACAGTCCTCTCTGCCACAGAGTTACAGAATTTGGATTACAATTCAATGTCAGAAAGCCAATTCAGAAGCACAATTATAAAGCTACTGGTGGCTCTGGAAAAAAGCACAAAGGATTCAAGAGACTTCATGACTGCAGAATTTAGATCTAATCAGGCTGAAATTTAAAATCAATTAAATGAGATGCAATCCAAACTGGAGGTCCTAACGACAAGGGTTAATGAGGTAGAAGAAAGAGTGAGTGACACAGAAGACAAGTTGATGGCAAGGAAGAAAGCTGAGGGAAAAAGAGAAAAACAATTAAAAAACCATGAGAAAAGATTAAGGGAAATAAATGACAGCCTCAGAAGGAAAAAAATCTATGTTTAATTGGGGTTCCAGAAGGCACAGAGAGGGACAGAGGACCAGAAAGCATATTTGAACAAATCATAGCTGACAACTTCCCTAACTTGGGGAGGGAAACAGACATTCAGATCCAGGAGATAGAGAGATCCCCCCTAAAATCAATAAAGACCGTTCAACACCAAGACATTTAATAGTGAAACTTGCACATTCCAAAAATAAAGAGAAAATCCTTAAAGCAGCAAGAGACAAGAGATCCCTAATTTATATGGGGAGAAATATTTGATTAGCAGCAGACCTCTCCACAGAGACCTGGCAGGCCAGAAAGGGCTGGCAGGATAATTTCAGGGTCCTAAATGAGAAGAACATGCAGCCAAGAATACTTTATCCAGCAAGGCTCTCATTCAGAATAAAAGGAGAATAAAGAGCTTCCAAGATAGGCAGAAATTGAAAGATTATGTGACCACCAAACCAGCTCTGCAAGAAATATTAAAGGGGAACCTGTAAAAGAAAGAGGACCCCCAAAGAAATAATCCACAAAAACAGGGACTGAATAGGTATTATGATGACACTAAATTCATATCTTTCAATAGTAACTCTGAACGTGAATGGGCTTAATGATCCCAACAAAAGGCACAGAGTTTCAGACTGGATAAAAAAGCAAGACCCATCTATTTGCTACCTACAAGAGACTCATTTTAGACCTAAGGACACCTACAGCCTAAAAATGAAAGGTTGGAGAACCATTTACCAATCAAATGGCCCTCAAAAGAAAGCAGGGGGAGTAATCCTCATATCAGATAAATTAAAGTTTATCCCAAAGACTGCAGTAAGAGATGAAGCGGGTAAAGGATCTATTCAACAAAAGGGCCTAACAATTATGAATATTTATGCCCCTAATGTGGGAGCTGCCAAGTATATCAATCAATTAATAACCAAAGCAAAGACATACTTAGATAATAATACACTAATAATGGGAGACTTCAACATGGTGCTTTCTGCAAATGACAGATTTTCTAAGCACAACATCTCCAAGAAACAAGAGCTTTAAATGATACACTGGACCAGATAGATTTCACAGATATTTACAGAACTTTGCATCCAAATGCAACTGAATACACATTCTTCTCAAGTGCCCATGGAACTTTCTCCAGAATAGACCACATACTGGGTCACAAATCAGGTCTCAAGGGATACCAAAAGATTAGGATTGTCCCCTGCATATTTTCAGACCATAGTGCTTTGAAACTTGAACTCAGTCACAAGAAGAAATTTGGAAGAAACTCAAACATGTGGAGGTTAAAGGGCATCCTGCTAAAGATGAAAGGGTCAACCAGTACATTAGAGAAGAGTTAAAAAGACTCATGGAAACTAATGAGAATGAAGATACAACCATTCAAAACCTTTGGGATACAGCAAAAGCAGTCCTGAGAGAGAAATACATCGCAATACAAGCATCCCTCAAAAAAATTGGAAAAAACTCAAATACACAAGCTAACCTTGCACCTAAAGGAACTGGAGAAAGAACAGCAAATAAAACCTACACCCAGCAGAAGAAGAGAGTTAATAAAGATTCGAGCAGAACTCAATTAAAAAGAGACCAGAAGAACTGCAGAACAGATCAACAAAACCAGAAGTTGGTTCTTTGAAAGAATTAGTAAGACAGATAAACCATTAACCAGCCTTATTAAAAACAAAAGAGAAAAGACTCTAATTAATAAAATCACAAATGAAAATGGAGAGATCACAACCAATACCAAGGAAATATAAATGATTTTAAAAACATATTATGACCAGCTATACACCAATAAATTAGGCAGTCTAGAAGAAATGGACACATTTCTGGAAAACCACAAACTACCAAAACTGGAACAGGAAGAAAGAAAAAACCCGAACAGGCCAAAAACAAGGGAGAAAATTGAAGCAGTCATCAAAAACATCCCAAGACTCAAAAGTCCAGGGTCACATGGCTTCCCAGGGGAATTCTATCAAACATTTAAAGAAGAATCAATACCTATTATACTAAAGCTGTTCCAAAAGATAGAAAGGGATGGAATACTTCCAAACTTGTTTTATGAGGCCAGCATCACCCTAATTCCAAAGCCAGACAAAGACCCCACCAAAAAGGAGAATTATGATGAACACAGATGCAAAAATTCTCAACAAGATATGAACACAGATGAACACAGATGCAAAAATTCTCAACAATATACTAGCCAATAGTATCCAAAAGTACATTAGGATTATTCACCATGACCAAGTGGTATTTATTCCCGGGATGCAAGGCTGGTTCAACACTCATAAAGCAATCAATGTGATAGATCGTATCAACAAGAGAAAAAACAAAAACCATTTGATCCTCTCAACAGATGCAGAGAAAGCACTTGACAAAATACAGTATCCATTCCTGATCAAAACTCTCAGAGTATAGGGATAGAGGGAACATTCCTCAGCATCTTAAAAGCCATCTACGAAAAGGCCACAGCAAATAGCATTCTCAATGGGGAAACACTGAGAGCCTTTCCCCTAAGATCAGGAACAAGACAGTGATGTCCACTTTCACCACTGCTATGCAACATAGTACTAGAAGTCCTCGCCTCAGCAATCAGGCAACAAAAAGAAACAAAAGGCATTCAGATTGGCAAAGAAAAAGTCAAATTCTCCCTCTTTGCAGATGACATGATACTGTACATAGGAAACCCAAAAGTGTCTACCCCAAGATTGCTAAGACTCATAGAGCAATTTGGCAGTGTGGCAGGACACAAAATCAATGCCCAGAAATCGGTGGCATTTCTATACCCTTACAATGAAACTGAAGTAAGAGAAATTAAAGAGTCAATCCCATTTACAATTGCACCCAAAAGCATAAGAAACCTGGGAATAAACATAACCAAAGAGGTAAAGGATCTATACCCTAACAACTACAGAACACTTCTGAAAGAAATTGAGGGAGACACAAAGAGATGGAAAAATATTCCATACTCATAGATTTGAAGAATTAATATTGTGAAAAAGTCAATGCTACCCAAGGCAATTTACACATTCAGTGCAATCCCTATCAAAATACCACGAACTTTCTTCAGAGAGTTGGAACAAATCATCTTAATATTTGTATGGAATCAGAAGAGACCCCAAATAGCTACGGGAATATTGAAAAAAGAAAACCAGAGCTGGGGGCATCACAATGCTGGATTTAAGGTTGTACTACAAAGCTGGGATCATCAAGATAGTGTGTTACTGGCACAAAAACAGACACACAGATCAATGGAACAGAATAGAGAATCCAGAAATGGGCCCTCAACTCTATGGTCAACTAATATTCGACAAAGCAGGAAAGACTATCCACTGGAAAAAAGACAGTCTCTTCAATAAATGGTGCTGGGAAAATTGGATAGCCATATGCAGAAGAATGAAACTAGACCATTCTCTTAAACCAGACACAAAGATAAACTCAAAATGGATGAAAGATCTAAATGTGAGACAAGATTCCATCAAAATCCTAGAGGAGAACACAGGCAACACCCTTTTGGAACTTGGCCATAGCAACTTCTTGCAAGATTCATCCATGAAGGCAAGAGAAACAAAAGCAAAAATGAACTATTGGGACTTCATCAAGATAAAAATCTTCTGCACAGCAAAGAAACAGTCAACACAACTAAAAGACAACCTACAGAATGGGAGAAGATATTTGCAAATGACCTATCAGATAAAGGGCTAGTGTCCAAGATCTATAAGGAACTTATTAAACTCAACAGCAAAGAAACAAACGATCCAATCATGAAATGGGCAAAAGACATGAACAGAAATTTCACCAAAGAAGACCTAGACATGGCTAATAAGCACATGAGAAAATGCTCCACATCACTTGCCATCAGGGAAATACCAAACAAAACCACAATGAGATACCACCTCACGCCAGTGAGAATGGGGAAAATTAACAAGACGGGAAACAACAAATGTTGGAGATGATGTGGAGAAAGGGAACCCTCTTACACTGTTGAGGGAATGTGAACTGGTGCAGCCACTCTGGAAAACTGTATGGAGGTTCCTCAGAGTTAACAGTAGAGCTACCCTGTGACCCAGCAACTGTACTGCTGGGGATTTACCCCAAAGATACAGATGCAGTGAAACAGCAGGACACCTGCACCCCGATGTTTCTAGCAGCAATGTCCACAATAGCCAAACTGTGGAAGGAGCCTCGGTGCCATCGACAGATGAATGGATAAAGAAGATGTGGCCTCTGTATACAATGGAATATTACTCAGCCATTAGAAACGACAAATACCCACCATTTGCTTCAACGTGGATGGAACTGGAGGGTATTATGCTGAGTAAGTAAGTAAGTAAGTCAGTTGGAGAAGGACAAACATTATATGGTCTCATTCATTTGGGGAATATAAAAAATAGTGAAAGGGAATAAAGGGGAAAGGAGAGAAAATAAGTGGGAAATATCAGAGAAAGTGACAGATCATAAGAGACTCCTAACTTTGGGAAACGAACAAGTGTTAGTGCAAAGGGAGGTGGGCGGGGGGTTGGGGTGACTTGGGTGACGGGCACTGAGGGGGGCACTTGACAGGATGAGCACTGGGTGTTATACTATATATTGGCAAATCGAACTCCAATTAAAAAATATATAAAATATTAAAAAAATAAAGTAAAACACTTTTTGAACTTCATTAGGTTCAAAAGGAATTCTATAGAATTTTAATCTTCATTTCAATGATTGCTTTTATATCATTACTTTTAGAGAATCAGTTCATTTAATTAATACGTAATATTTCTATTACTCATTTATTCTAAAACTATAATTTCCTGTTAGGTATATTTTCTTCAAGAAAAAATTCTAGAGGGCTAATATTTTATTTCATTATGTATCCATGAAATAGGTGATTAGATTGCCTCTTTTCCAAATGACTTGGAACTAAAAAGAATTCATATTTAGTATAACTTGCAGTTTCCATTCTTAGATAAAGGCAGTATATCATGCATAGTTTCTACATCCAAATTGTTCAGTTCTGCTTCATGGCGTCTGCACACAAATTGTTCACAAGGTGACACTATGATCACAAACCTAAAAATCAAAACACTTTCATACATTTTTGGAAAGGTTATCTTTGCCTTGAAATGTTTAAGCCAAAAGTTCTCTTTCTAATGCTCCTTGGTCAATGAAGTAAAAATAAATTACTCAATTTAGATACTAAGTAACTAGAATTATAACATATATTCTTTACAACAAATCACTAGACAGCAAACACTAAGAGGATCTCAGTGGCTCATGACTTAGAGCTAGATGGAATGAAAAAAAAATTTCAAAAAGAGAAAATTTATAAACACAATGGAAGACATGGAGAGTCACATTTGTGTTTCACCACATAGAATGAACAGCTCTGAGAATATTTCAAATATAAGTACTGAAAGGATACAATAAATGGAAGAATGAAATGCTATATACATTTTAAACTGATGAAATTTCTGCTAATCTGAAATAGTTAAAAATTTCTATTTGAAAATTCACAACTATGCATGCACACACACAAATACTTGCTTTTTAATGCGCTTTCATTTAAATGTTTTTTAAGATCTTATTTATTTATTTACTTATTTACATACTTATTTATTTATTTTGAGATAGAGAGAGAGAGCATGAGCAGGGGTTGGAGCAGATAGAGGAGCAGAGGGAGAGGGACAACCAGACTCCCTGCTGAGCAAGGAGCTAAACACAGCCTGGATTCCAGGACTGGGATCATGACCTGAGTCAAAGGCAGTTGCTTAACAGACTAAGCCACCCAGGAGCCCCAAATGCACTTTCATTTTCAAGCAAGCAGAAAATTCATCAATATCGATTATAATCAGTTACTCCTGAGCACTAGCAAAGAACAACAACATGGCTACAGGAGAAAATGTCTTAATGTTATCTATGTGGAAGTAGGTACAGTAATTTCATAGAACAAAAGAATTGGTAAGAGAAGAGTTTATCAAATATCCTAAACAATAATAAGCCAATATATCAGAATCATCAGATATCTTTAATATATAACCCAGTAAAATAAGGTAGTAAAAAACACTGGGAAACACTGCGAGATAATTATCATAATTTTAAAGGAAAACCACAGAAGCTATATTTCACACTGGAAATCTTTTTTTTTTAAATTTATTTATGATAGTCACACACAGAGAGAGAGAGAGAGAGGCAGAGACACAGGCAGAGGGAGAAGCAGGCTCCATGCACCAGGAGCCTGACGTGGGATTCGATCCCGGGTCTCCAGGATCGCGCCCTGGGCCAAAGGCAGGCGCCAAACCGCTGCGCCACCCAGGGATCCCTCACACTGGAAATCTAAGGTAAAGTCATACACTAGTGAATCCATATTATGAGAAGATAGGACATTTTCTATCATTGTGTTATGATGATATATTCAGGAGTTTTAATATGATGATATTCCACAGAGATATTTTTCATAATTGAAACATTACCTACCCAGTGACACCTGTGATACTTTTCCCTCTGGCCATAGAACCATAAAACATATTTATAAAACTTAAGAGTCAGGATGAAACTTAGAAGTCATTTACTTAAAATACCTTTATCCTACTTTTTAAAAGTGTTAGTTTTTCTTTTTCTAATTATAAAAATGATAAAAACTTGTTGCAAACCCTTAAAATAAAAAGAAGTACAAAAGTATAAAAAAGAATCAACCGTAGTCATAACATCTGTAGACAATTAATATAATACTCTACATTCATGTCTTTGTGTTTTTATTTAAAACAATGTCATGAATATTATGTCATGCCATGTCACAAATATAATTTTTAATGATTGCATAATATTTCAATCTCTGAATGAACCACACTTTATTTAATTATGCTCCTATTTTAGGTTCCTGAGGATGTTCACTAAAATTGTGATGATATATCTTTTGAATATATATATTGTAGGAGTACAATTAAATAAATTTTATCACTCATTGATAAAATATATACCCATTTTTATTTATTTAAGATGAATTCTGAGAAAAAAAAAAAGAAAAACTCTTCTTTTTATACATGTGGAAATGTAGACCCATACAAGTTAACTGATTGATGAGGTCCATAACCAAAATTATCTGATTTTCTGTTTCTTACTATAATGTCATTCTCTATAATTTAAAAGTACAGCTGTTGGATCTTATTCTGCTGTATGTATTCTATTGCTATATCAATATTGCTATCTTTAAATTCATAATCCATTATTCATCTTTTACTCATAACTATTTCATTCCCTCTTGAAAGCCTACATGGAGTGGCAATAAAACAAATCAGAAAAGCAAATTGAAATGTTAAAGAATAAATAAGAAATAATAAAACAAACAAGAAAAACACCAGTATGAGACACTCTTTCTTATTCTTCTTTAGATTTCAACCGAAAGTCTACCTGAATATGGAAAAAGGCAGCTCCATTATGATTGCTAGTAGGCCACAATTTAAAATAAACTAGGTAGATTCTATCAAAAGTATAATTACTATTCAAAGAGTTAAAGCATGTAAAATGATTTGGATACATTTCTGAAATTATTTGGGAGGCAAATGAAGGGTAAAGGCTTCAATCAGTTTCCACAAAGTCATGATAAGCATCTCAGAGACAATCCTGGCTGCCTTAAGATAGATTGTTTATATCAAGAAAATGTGCATTCCCTACTTCCAAGGGGAGAAATGAATCAACCATCCAGAAAGCCTAAAGTTTACTGACCTTCCACATATGACCTTCAAGTATGCTGATAAGCCAAAAAATGCAACTTAGAATTATTGGAAAAATATAATTTTCAAGTATATATGAATTTTAAAATTCAAGATTATTTTAGTTTTTTAGAATTACCAAACTTAGCTTTTAGTTTTTAGAATTATAAAAACTTTAAAATAATCACCAAAATATTCCAATGACCATTCATTAATCAAAAATGCAATAAGAAAAAAAAATGCAATAAGAGGGATGCCTGGGTGGCTCATTCGGTTAAGCACCTGCTTCTTGATTTTGGTTCAGGTCATGATCTCCAGGACTTGGGACCCAGCCCCATATCAAGCTCCATGTTCAGTGCTCAGTGCAGTGTCTACTTGAGATTCTCTCTCTCTCTCTCTCTCTCTCTCTCTCTCTCTCTCTCCCTCTGTCCCTTTTGCCACTCATGCTCTCTCTCTCTCTCTCTCTCTATATATATATATATATATATATATATATCATATCATGATATATGATATATATAATATAAATAAAATCTTGTAAAAATGTAGTAAGAAAACTCTATACTCCAACATCACAGTTTAGCTTTAAAAAAAGGATTCCAGGGTTTTATTTCACTTCTTTCCCCTTTTGTCCTTTTAACATGTGCTTAGGATCATCAATGTAAATAACTTTTCATACTCATAAGTGCTATTGGTACACAAAACATGAGAGTTCATTGTAAAAGTAAAAAAGATGTACTGTTAACTCATCAAATACAAATAGCTTTATACATGAGATGACAAATGTTTTCCTTTATCCTAGAAAGGTTCTTCACCTAATTATGACAAATAAAAATGAAACTAGTTAAGTGAATGGATATTGATAGTTTAGCCCACCCCATCAACCAAGAGCCTTGTGCTTGTATGTTTACAGAATTTAAAAAGGGAAGAAAAAAAACACTAAATTTCAAATGTTTTTGTGCCTCTGACTCTAATGATCGGTCATGTTATATTGAACAAGCAGATTTCATTTAAAAGCACAATTTAAACCAAATGACATCAAAGTGCTGCACACAATATAAATGTCAATGTTTTGCATACTGTAGTTTCTTATTATAATAAACACAGAGATCCTTCATACATGGTTCTTATTTTCTTCATTTTATTTATTTATTTAGAGAGCATGAATGTGAGCAGAGGAGGAACAGAAGGAGAGGGAGAGAGAGAATATTAAGCAGGCTCCACCCCTAGTAAGGAGCTCTCTGAGGGCTTGATCTCAGGACCCTGACATCACAACCTGAAGAAAATCAAGAGTCAGATGCTTAATGACTCATGTGTCCAGCTCTCTCTTCCTTTTAAAGATACAAGTGACAGAGGATATTCCCAGAGCTGATACATCTTCCTGGGTATACTTATAGTTCAATGGTACAAAATGTTGTTAATAAATGCACAACAGAAGACTGAGCCCAGTAAGAACTGCACAATAGATATGATACATTGAGGGTTACATGCAATTTCTAGTATTCTGGCTATCAACTCTATCCTTTTCTCTCTCAAGTAAGAAAGCATATGGAATAGGATTGATTGACAATAATATTAATCACATAAGCATTATTGCATTGGCTTTATTCATAAAGAAAAAGCAAAGCAATTTCAAACTTTAGTACTTTATTATGAGTAACTAATTATTCACTACACATCCCACACCTGATAACAAAACACAATAAATTTAACATTTGATTTCAGAGTCACTATCCAGATTAATTAAAACCCAAACGAAAGATAACAAAAATTTTTTTTTAATATTTTATTTATTTATTCACTAAAGACAAAGAAAGAGAGAGGCAGAGGCATAGACAGAAGGAGAAGCAGGCTCCCTATGGGGAGCCTGATGAGGGACTTGATCCCAGGACCCTGGGAACATGACCTGAGGGGAAGGCAGACACTCAACCACTGAGCCACTCAGTTCCCCCTAAAGGTAACCAAAATTTTAATGTGGACTTGGTCAACAATTTGATACACTAAATAGATTTAATCTAATTGATGAGAGAGAAATAAAACTGCTTTTAGATTATCTATTTTTGCTTTCAAGTTGTTACTAAATTTTTTCCTAAGTCACTTCTACTACACTCTTGATGACCTACAACATCTCCACTCTGTTCATCCCATCTTTGATATATCCTAAAAAGATTAAATTACATTTTTGTAATGATTACTATTCAAATGCAAAAAAGACCTTAGAAGGTTCTATCATCATTGCAACACCTCCTCCAAAAAAGAAGTAAGAGTAGCCTCCGATAAAGTTTTCTTCCACTTATCCACAACACCCGTCCAGCCCTACCTTTCTTACTGTACTTTTAGCCAAAGGTAAGTCAAAGTGGCTGCTTCTCTAGTAACAATAACAGTGATCACTCATAATATGTGATAGAAATCCTTTTATAGACCACCAACATTTAATTTTAGACTAAAGAATGTGGGTAACTGTTTTTGCAAACATATCTAAAGGTGCTCAATTTTAATTTATACATACATAACAAGGATAGAGAGGTCTGGCTATAGGAAAATGTGCTAAAGATCCAAGTTTTTAAACAGATTAGGTAACTAGAAGTCAGGTTCACTTTCTGTTAACTAATATCTTCTTCACTTTACATAATGATTTATTTCAGGAGTTCATAGAGAACTTCTATATGCATTCAAAATGAAAAAAATTACAAAATATCAATTTAGTCGCATATTTCATAGAATATAAACAAGGTACAAGGAATGTCTGCATTTCTGATATAAATTAAATGCAGACAAAATGGGACTCACTGATATGATTTCCATTATAGCTTTCATTTAAAAAATGATTTAGAAAATTGATGCTTGTAGGTCTTTTACACTTTATATCTGTTAAACACCAACTGAAAACACACGGCACAAAGTGTTTCTGTGGAGAGAAAAACCTCCTACTGGGTTTAGACTTCCTACTGGGATTACTTTCTCAGCTAAAACCATCTTTGGTACTTTACTGACAGTCTAAGTTCTTTTCTATGAAACACACACATACAGCTTGACAGCTTATATTTTCTGTCTAATATTTAAAAGGAACTTTTCAAATATAAAAGCTTCACCATACAATTCACAATCACTCTTGGCTGGACTACCTGAGCAACCCACCTGACATAATTTTGTTCCCACATGTGACATCCAATAATTATCATGAAACAAGACGACTTACCGGCCCAAAAGAATTACTGTCAAAACTGTGTCCATGATGATCACCTTCAACCCAGATGTGACCCCGGGGAACTTTGACATACCGGTTTTTGTGGCCCATGGTTCTAGAAATAAAGAGCATACATAACCATTGAGATAAGAACAGTAAGACCAAGTAGTTGAGCATACAAAGAAACAAAGGGAAAAATGCTATTATAAAAATGCCACAGATATTTACAGGTGACCATGAAACTACCCTATAACTATTTTTAAATAACATATAGTTAGGACCTTATAAACCTATGCACAGTATTTTTTTCACTCTTCTGTTAAATATAATGTACTAGCACCAAATACAATGTTTTACTATCGTATTAAATTCTCAATATCCTAAGTATGTTTTTTATGAAATAAACTCTAACAAAATACAGATCAATTTATTTTCTGATATTTGCTTTTTATGTCAATGTTCAACATGATCAACTGTAACTTCATTTTTTTAGTCAAACTTTTCAAACCAACAGATGGCATTTTTCATGACTTCTTAATACTCTAAAAATCGGCATATATAGAAACAACAACAAAAACACCCCTGGGTGATCTCTTGTCAGATTTAAACTATCAATATCAGCTGAAAATTTTTTATCAGTATTATTTTATTTAGTCAATTATTCTTGAAAATGAGAAACTTTTTAACAATTTTTAAGACTATTAAATATTAATAATCAGTAATACACATTTAGTGGAACATTCTTTACATTGCTTTCTTAAAAGATATTTATTTATTTGAGAGAGAGAGAGACAGGAGAGGGAGAGAGAGAGAGAATCCTCCAGCAAACTCACCACTGAGCACAGAGCTAGACTCCACAATTAGATCATGACCTGAGCTGAAATCAAAAGTCAGACGCTGAACTGACTGAGCCACCCAGGCTCCCCAGGAACATTCTATATTCTTAAGGCTAACATGGAAAAGGAATAAGGAAAGGCTCTCTCATACAGTATTGGTGGCAATATAAAATTTTTTCCCCTTTTTGCAATTTGGGGCTTATTTTCATTAAATTTGTTAAGAGACTAAAATGTATATGCCTTTGATCTAGTTATTACACTGTTCTGTAGAAATCCATTCCAAAGAAATAATCAGAAATACGAATAACTATTTATTATCAGGAGTATTCAACACAAGCTTTCTTTCTTTTCTTTTTTTCTTTTTTTTTTTTTTTTTTTAAGAAGGGCAAACTGCCACATGTAGTGCCTCATTTGGATATCTGGAGCTTGACTACATTACTTTCTACAAATGGACCTGGACAGCTCATTTGGAGGTTTTAGCAGGGGAATGCAGCTACTCCTGTACTCTTGACTGAAGAAAAGTCCTTCCCTATTGGGAAAGGTCCCTCTCTTCTATAGAGCACGTGTCAGGAGGGATGCTGAGGGAGCAGTGATGAGAAGGGACACCCGCCTAGCCAGCCAGATCAGCTGAATCAACCCCGGTGATCAATGGGGTGACAGATACCGCAGCGAGATCTCCCTCATATCTGCAACACAAGCTTTTTAAAAGAAATACATAAGCTTTTTATATCATATATGTATTTTCTAAATATTCTACAACATGGCAATGGTTAAATAAATTATGACATAACCAATTTAATAAAACAAACAAGATTACAATAAAATATTACCTGATTCTATAATAATAAATTATTTTGAAGACAGAAACTATTTTTTTTCTTCTTTTACTCCCCAAAGCATCTGGGAAAATGCCCAGCCTAAAGAAACCTATCAATAAATATTGGTTGAATGAATGAATGAATGAGTAAATCTCACCCCTAAGTGTACAGAGTTAAGCACAGAAACTGAGCTTTGTGAGCTATTCTTTGATGTAGAGTCCCTTTCAGGCCATTTTTGTTAGTTAGCACATTGTATGTGTGCAGAAGAATACATAAAAAAAAAAGACTATGCATAAATTGGTGCTATAGAAATTGAAACTATTCATTATCTAGAATGGTTTTTAATTTTCAAGATAACTTCAGTGTTGAATTACTTTGCTTGAGATCAGTAAATCATTCATGCAAGGAAGCAATGTTGTGGCCATTAGAAGCCCACAGTAAGTTAATGACTGCTGTTTATTTTTAATTACTACTGGCAAGAAGAGTTTCAGCTTTTTAAAGAAAAGCAAAAAAAACAAGCTGAACACATCTCACCGTCATATACTCTGTAATATAAGTGTTCTTCAATTAAAATCTGTCAATTAGTTCTTGACATCACTACTGCTTTTATCATGAGATTGCCTCTAAGAACTAATATCCCACATCAAGTGTTAATGATAGGAGAAGACCCTTTTATTTAATTGTTGGCAAGGCACACTTTCCTAAAAAAGTGCAAATGTTTGTTCACCTTATTAAGCTATTTTGGATAGTTAGAAAGAAAACAATTACTCATTTTGTCTCTTCAAGAAAAATTATGAATTAAAACGAGCATAAAATCATTTCTGCAATGAGATGGTAGATGTGAAGTCAAGCATATTCTTTTGGAAACCAGAATGTTATGAAACTCAGATTCAGTTTCAATGTCATATGAACCAGGGAGTCAAGATACTTGTGATAGAAAATGACAGTATCGTAAAATTACCAGTGACAGTTGCATATTCCCTTGCATTGACCATCTTATCTAGCAGATTTGAATACACCCATCTTCCCATCATTGTCTAGCCTCTTACAATGCCTTATTTTTCTTCATTGCAGCTACCAGCACTTGACATTCATGTATTGGTTTTTTTGTTTATTGCCCATCTCCCTCTCCACTAGAATGTAAACTTCGGAACTTTGTCTTTCTTCTTCCCTTTCTTTGTATCTCCAGAGCCCAAAGGAAAGCATTGTACAAAGTGTTCAACAAATATGTGTTAAATAAACGACCAAATGACTGAATAACTGAAGAATAAAAAAACACTGCAACAAAGGCAGAATAATAGAGTAGAAAGTTCAGAGTCTGGAACCAGACTAAACTAGTTCTACTCTTGCTACTAGGACTCATAAGTAATCCTGTGCAAGTCACTTAGTTTCTACTTCCATCTGCCTATTTTTAAAATAGAGTGAATAAAACATGCCCGAACTGGGTTGAGATGAAGGTCAATAGTTAAATGAGAATATAATGGAGAAGTTAATAGAGAGCGTAGTCTCTGCAATCAGCCTATTTTGGCTTTTCTAGCTGACTGAATGCTTTCAAGTTCATGTAACCTTGGGAAAGTTGATGCAACTCTGTCAGTGTTCTCACTTGAACAATGGAGCAAATAATGGTACCTAACTCAAAAAGTTGTTCCATGAATCAAGTGGTATGTATTAAACACTTGATAAATGGATTCTGGTATACTTGAGACTGTTTTTAAGACTCAGTACCATTCTGATATATGGTAAGAATCCAATAAGTGGTAGTTATTATTGCTATTGTCTTCCTTGGTCCACTATTTCCTTTCTTTTCATAATTCAGAATGTATTCAGCCTCCACTATCTATTAGCATCAGTCTTTTAAAATTACCTGAGCTACGCTTCAATAATTTCTTTTCCTCACAGTTGCACTGTGACTATAGACTATTTTTTATGGTACAATAAATCTTTTTTTTTCCTTTTATTTGTATGTCCTTCTGGGATACTCTAAAACTTCTATGTGAAAACACAACCTATCCGTTTGTGCACATTTAAATATGCAGGAAGTAGTAGGTGAAAACACAAATAGATTGTATTTTCACTTACTAATCACTTGCATTTTTGAATGTCACAGCGCTAATAGGAGTGGTTTACTGTGATACCAGACAGGTGTGAAAGAACACTTTGAGTTACAGAATTCTAATAAAATTCATTCCATTTGCATAGTGCATATTTCTTAGGTTTCAATCTAACTTTTAAAAAAATAACCCAAAGTAGCTTCAAAAAATATGATGTTAAAATATCGAGCTGGTTCCTTTTAGGACTGCCAAAGAAATATAAGACTCCTAATAGAAGTCCTCTGGAGAAGGAATTTTAAATAGCTTTGTGCTTCCGAATTCACATAAAAGAAAGACAAGATAATCTTTCAGGTGATTTAACAGTTAAGTGAGGTGTCAGCATACAAGGTTGTATGTATCTATGGCTTGCAAATAATTTTGGTTTGACAGTCAAAAATGAGTTCTGTATGGTATTTTAACTACCTGTCTACAAAGAGGCATTTTTTAGTACTAGCTTTACCATGACAAGTTACTAGATCTTTTAAATGGAATGAAGAATGATTGCCTCCAATGTGATTTGACCTTGAAAACATTTTTTTTAAAAATTCAGTCCTTTGAGGTCATCAGTTGAATACAAAATTATCAATATAATCCTTGACTACCAGAAGAAGGAAACAAATTCATACTCAAAGTATGTCCCAAATACACACACACACATATACACACATTCTTAACTTAGGTAACTAGTATTAATAATTCATGATTTATTGTAGTATTTTTATTTTTTCAAATAATATTTTTCAAACAATTGCATTGATTCTCATTATGCAAAGTAGGGGCTTCCATGAATATGTTTACTACTCCCTAGGTGCTAGACCCCTGGGATTTCATTGTCCTGAAGGAACTAGATGTCAAGAGTTCAGGACTCGGCTAGATCAGGTTTTTGAACTAGATCTCTTTCACCATCATCATCACTGATAGACTAGACTAGAAAGAAATAATCTACCATCAGGAAAGGAAAACAAGAAGGACACTTGTCTCTCAAGGGTTGGCATCTAGAAGAGACAATAATTCTCCTGGGGGAATCCACATCCTGCCTGTAGGTGAGATGGTGGTTCAAATTCACACTGCTTGTGTGGTCTAAGAAAATTAAGAATTAACTTTAATTGGTCTCCAGGAATCTGGCAGAAGGAAATATGAGTCTCTTTAAGAAAAATCACTCATTTCAGAATTTTCAGGTTTTCTATATGTAAGTACCAGTTGGTAAGAACTCATAATCCAAAATAACAGAACCCACAAGGAAACAGCAATATTAATGAGTCAAGGCAAATAATATACAGCAGAATTAGATCCTCAGAGACTTAAAATACTGTGTTTATCAAAAACAGATTATAAATTATACATATTTACATATTTTTTAAATTAAAAAGGGAACTTTTAAAAATGAACAAGAAACACTACCCTATTTTTAAAGGCCACTCAAAAAAAATCAAATAGAACTTCTAAATTTTATTTTATTTTTTTATTTTATTTTTTAAAGATTTTATTTATCTATTCATGAGAGACACAAGAGAGAAAAGCAGAGATGCAGGCAGAAGGAGAAGCAGGCTCCATGTAGGGAGCCCACTGCGGGACTCGATCCTGGAATGCCAGGATCACACCCTGGGTCAAAGGCAGGCGTTAAACCACTGAACCATCCAGGGATCCCAGAACTTCTAAATTCTAAAATGCAGTGGACCCTTGAATAATGTGGGAGTTGGGTGCTGACTACCACCCCCCCCAGTGCAGTAGAAAATCCTCATAAAAATTTTGACTCTCCCAAAACTTAACTACTAATAACCCACTGTTGACCAGAAACCTTAATGATAACATAAGCAGTCAATTCACACATATTTTTATGTTATGTGTGTTCTATACTGCATTCCTACAACAGAGTAAGCTGGAGTAAAGAAAATGCTATCAAGAAAATCATAATGAAGAAAAGATATATTAATAGTAGTGCACTATGTTTGTCAAAAGAAATCCACATTATAAATGGACCCACC
This sequence comes from Vulpes vulpes, assembly GCF_048418805.1. NCBI lineage: Eukaryota > Metazoa > Chordata > Mammalia > Carnivora > Canidae > Vulpes > Vulpes vulpes. The sequence goes on from NC_132786.1 coordinate 115,783,071, forward strand.
CAGGTCAAATCCACATTATTCAGGGTTCAACTGTATATAATTAAATAGGTGGACAAAAAAGCAGATTACTAAATGCTAAAGAAAAAGCTATTTAGAATTTAGAATGGAGGGGTAAAGAAATAAAAGGAAAGTATAAGAGGTGCTAAGAGACATGGAGGACATTACTAACAAATGTAACATACGTAAGTATAATCCGAGTCTCAAAGGAAGAGAATAAAAGAAAACAAGGGAAGGCAATATTTGAAGAGAAGGTAGAGAACTTTTCAGAATTGATGAAATCAAGAATTCTGAGTGTGCAAAGTGAACCAAACACAAGGAAGATCAATATGAGGAAATCACATCTTGATACAATGTAATGAATCTGTAGAGCCCTAAAGACCCTCTTGTCTCCACTATTTTTTGAGAAGCTGCCAGAGGAAAAAAAAGGTAGATTATCTTTAAACTAACAGTAGAGTTCCCATACAAGGGTATAATTTACATGAAATATAACCCAGTTGTTTTTAAGTATACAATCAATGAATTTTAACAATCTATACAATCATATAACTAGATCAAGATATAAAACACTTTAGGGCAGCCCTGGTGGCTCAGCGGTTTAGCACCGCCTGCAGCCCAGGGCCTGATCCTGGAGACCCTGGATGGAGTCCCATGTTGGGCTTCCTGCAGGAGCCTGCTTCTCCCTCTGCCTGTGTCTCTGCCTCTCTCTCTCTCTCTCTCTGTGTGTGTATCTATGAATAAATAAATTAAAAATCTTAAAAAAAAACACTTTAATGATCCAACAAAGTTTTCTCACACCCCTCAGGAGGCACATCTGTCCTCACTCACATCCATGGTTCTAGGTAACTGGGCTGAACTGCTCCCATCACTACAGTTTTGCCTTCCTAGACTTTCCTTCAGATTGTATCATTCAATATGCATTCTTCTATTCTTGGTGTGTTTAAATTAGTCTAATGTTTTTGAGATCAATTTATGATGTTGCATGTACTAGAAATTTGCTATCATTTTTTTCTTAATAATATATCATATAGATAAACAGTTGGTTTGTCAAGTAATAGTTCATGGACACATGGGTTGTTTCTAGTTTGGGGCCATTATCAACTAAGCAGCTATGAACATATCAGTATATGTATTTGTGTGGGCAAGTTTCTATAAGTGAAATATGGTAACTGAATGCTAACCTGTCTTTTCCCTAATGACTAATATTTCTGAGTACGTATTTGTTATTTGCTTTCTTCTTTGGTGAACTATTAAAGCTTTTAGAAATTAAATTCAGTGGTTTGTCTTCTTATTATCAAGTTGTATAACTTCTTCATACTGGATAGAACTCTTACCAGATGTATGTTTTTGCAAATATTTTCTCCTAATCTGCGGCATGCTTTTTTTCATTTTCTTAACAGTTTATCTTCAAAGAACAAGCATTTTTTTAAATTTTCATGAAGACTATTTAGCAATTTTTTTCTTTTATAATACCTGTTTTTTATGCCATAAGAAATCTTTGCGTAATCCAAAGTCACAAAGCTTTTTCTATTTTTTTCTTCTACCTTTCTAGTTTTAGGCCTTTTTTTAAAAATATGGTACAAAAGAAAGTACATGTTTCTTTCTTCTTCTTCTTCTTCTTCTTCTTCTTCTTCTCGCATATGGATATCCAAATTTTCTAGCCCATTTAAAAAAAAAGATTATTCATTTTTTAAAAAATTTTTATTTATTTATGATAGTCACAGAGAGAGAGAGAGAGAGAGAGAGAGAGAGGCAGAGGGAGAAGCAGGCTCCATGCACCGGGAGCCCGACGTGGGATTCGATCCCGGGTTTCCAGGATCGCGCCCTGGGCCAAAGGCAGGCGCTAAACCGCTGCGCCACCCAGGGATCCCCAGATTATTCATTCTTAATTGAATTACCTTGTGCTATGGACTGAGTTATATCTCCTCAGAATTCATATCCTGAAGCACTATCTCACCTAATTTGCTTAAATTCACCCTCTTTTAATTGTATACATTTATTTTTTTAATTACATGCTTTTCTAATTCAATATAAGCTCCAAAGAAAAGAGTATTGAGTCTTTATACCTTAGCATTTTTATACTATGCAAATATAACAATTGGTAACATTTAAAGTTAGAGGAGAGAATGGGTCTATTGAGCAGCAGAAAAGCTTACCATGTTTATAGCAGAGGTCTTTGGGCTTCCCAGGTGGAAGGGTAGGGCCCTCATGAGAGGATTTGTACCCTTATAACAAGAGATCAGAGAAAGCTTGCATGATCTCTCTCTTCTTCCCCCACTCTCCATCCCTCTCTCACTCTACCACATGATAACTTAATAAAATAACATGCAGAAAAGGAGGAAAGTGATTGAAAATAAATTTTAAGGTTTTTGAATTTTTCTAGTAAAGAGTAGAGATATTTATTATCTTTGGACTTTGGTATATATTTAAATATTCTTTTAGGAATCATAATGGAAATGTAATCTACAACTCCCCAGCCAGTAGACGGAAAATAGAATTTAAAAATCTCAGTTAATGCAGGCCTGCCTGGGTTGCTCAATTGGTTAAGCTTCATCAAACTCTTGGTTTCAGCTCCAACTTACGTGTGTGCTGGCTCTCTCTAAAATAAATAAAACTTTAAAAAAATCTCAGTCAATGCAAAAGAATGCAGAAAATTAAAAAGTAGAGGGGCGCCTGGGTGGTTCACTTGGTTAAGCATTGTCTTAGGTAAAGATCTTGGAGTTCCAAGATTAAGCCCTGCATCAGGGTCCTTGCTTCTTCCTCTGCCCCTCACCCCACTTGGGCTCTCTCTCTCTCTCTCTCGCTCACTCTCTCTCTCTCAAATAATTTTAAAAATCTTTAAGAAAATTAAGTAGAAAAAGCAGGATCAATAGAAAGCACAAAATAAGATGGTATTTAAATACATCACTAATCATAATAAAAGTAGATGAACTATTATAGTTAATTGAAAAATATTACTGTCCAATTGTGTAAAAATTCTAGCTATATGATGTCATAAGAAAGACACATAAAACAAAAAGATACAGAGAATTTGATGATCATAATAAAATGATAAATCAGGAAAATAATAGCTTCATTAGTACCCAGACAAAATAAGATCAGGTCTCTGAGACATGATTAAAATGTTTATGGGACCTAATCATGAAGCCATTGTTGCTTATTTGATCCTATAGAAAGATTTTAAGAAGGGAAGTGAGCTTAAAACTGTTTAACGAATAAAGTTAAATTTTGTACATCAAAATCCATGGTCAGCGCCAATATTCTAAAAAGCCCAAAGACCTCTGCTATAAACATGGTAAGCTTTTCTGCTGCTCAATAGACCCATTCTCTCCTCTAACTTTAAATGTTACCAATTGTTATATTTGCATAGTATAAAAATGCTAAGGTATAAAGACTCAATACTCTTTTCTTTGGAGCTTATATTGAATTAGAAAAGCATGTAATTAAAAAAATAAATGTATACAATTAAAAGAGGGTGAATTTAAGCAAATTAGGTGATACTATTTCTAGGAAGTTGGATCACCTGAGCTACCTATAAGTGAGGACATTTCCTAAGATCACAGTTGGAAAGACACCAGCGATGATCAAATAAAATTCATCTTTGTATACATAAAGCAGAGGCCAAAAGCATTTAGGTGAAGTCACCTAGTTAGTTAGTGGCAGGACAAAGACTATATACAGCAGATTCCATAATTTCCTTTCCATTGCACCATGGATCATAACTATTTGAGATTCCAAAGAATAGGTCCTTAACATATTTTCACTGGAAAAAAATGAAATGTCATCTTCTAAATAGACTGCAGATTGTTGCTAGGTGATTAGAGCAAATCTATTTAGTTCATTTAAACAAGAAGTAAGGTTTATACATCTTCACAATAAAGTCATGGAATTAATTTTGTAAGTTTAATATGAATGCTCTTAGTACAACTAAGATTTTTTATAGTGAATATTTCTGATGTACATTTTTTTTCTAAATTTGGATTATAGGAGCATAGATGTGACAATTTCCTTAAAAGAATGTTTTCTCCTGTTAAATGTGTATCTTAATAATATCTACAGCTAGCCATAAAAAATGCTGTAGTCATTAGTGAAAATTTGAAAAAAATATCAACATTAAACATTAGATTCTAAATCAGGCCACATATATAATATTTAGGCTGTGTTGATTAATCCAGCAATGAATGAGGTGGCAGTTTATGCTGTGTTATTTTGTGAGTTAGGGTTAGTTTATGAGGGTAAGCTTAAGAATTCTGTGAGAATGTGGACTCTGCTTTTTATTTCCTGTTATAAACACACTTTTATTGAGTGACTACTATGTGAAACAGTATAACTAGTGTGCATGTGAGCACAGAAAGGAATAAAATCTTGTCCCTACTACCAAGATTATAACTTATATCATGATTTGAACATAAGCAACTGAAGTCTGTAAAATATATATGACATTCTAAACTACCATAGATGAAATTTAACAAGTTGGAAGCATCGGCAAGAAATATAATTGACTAATTGAGGAATAAATAAATATCAAATGTTGCTAACCACATAGGTGTTCAAAGGATGGTATTTTATTTTAGTCTACAACAGCCAGGAAAGGTATTATGAATATCTGGATCAAGCTATGAGGAAGGGATAGGAGAAAGCTAACAGGTAAAGAAGATAACAACATTAATTCAAATCCCATTCTCTTACAAAAAAAAAAAAAAATTCTCTTTTCCTTAGTGCATTATTTCCTGAAGATATAGCATCATAAATTAAGGAGATATTTTATAAGCCACTTTATAATGAAGATTTCCAGTCATTACAATAGTATGGAAAATTAAGTATATTTAAATTATTTCATTCTAGGGGCACGTGGGTGGTTCAGTGGTTGAGCGTCTGCCTTCAGCTCAGGTCGTGACCCTAGGATTGAGTTCTGCATCAGGCTCCTCCCTCTGCCTATGTCTCTGCTTCTCTCTCTGTGTCTCTCATGAATAAACAAATAAAATCCTTCAAAAAAAATCATTTCAGGGCAGCCCCGGTGGCGCAGCGGTTTAGCGTCGCCTGCAGCCTAGGGTGTGATCTTGGAGACCCGTGATGGAGTCCCACGTCGGGCTCCCTGCATGGAGCCTGCTTCTCCCTCTGTCTCTGTCTCTGCTTCTGTCTCTGCCTCTCTCTCTCTCTCTCTCTGTGTCTCTCACGAATAAATAAATAAAATTAAAAATTTTAAAAAATAAAAAATAAAAAATAAATCATTTCATTCTAAAGATACTATTATTAATTATTCTCTAATTCTCTTTAATTTCTTATTCTTCTCCTATTCTAAATGCTATTATAATACATCCCATATTAAGTTATTTCAGATACAATTAAGTCAAAAGTTTTTATGTAGGTAAATGTATTATTGAGTTATAGCATAATTATAAACATTATACAAACTATCTGAATATAGAAAAGATAATTCCAGATAGCAAAGAAAAGAATGTATCTAACTTGCATATATTCAGAATGAGTTTTTGCTAAAAATGATAAAAACATGAAATATCAAAGGTTTAAGCACCATAATCAGTATAGTTACTGTTAAACTGGATCTTATCAGGAATAAAAAAAGTGACTCATATCATTATTCCATGCAAAGCTTTCTAGCAAAACAATTTAAATAAAATAGTGGGCTTGTAATACATAATTTTATTTTTTTTTAAAAATCAATATTTATTATAAATGGTATTGTACTTGTTTACAAAGTCCTCTCTCAAAATAATTTCCTGGGTATCTGTATCATTCATCATTTATGTTAGTAGGTTTTTCCTACTTTATATTTATACAGGGGGAAAAGCACATCTCAGTGCTTTTTAATGTAAGGTCCAATAATGCTTAGATATTGGAGGAAATATGAACAATTTTCCATCTGTTTGCTTTGATCTCAGTTTTGCAAAGTGAATATTCCTTTTAATATTAATAGGAATGTATGCTATTTTCTTTATTTTCTACAAACAAAATTAATGAGCCTTTGGGTTCATTATTAGTAATTAATCTTTAAATTACTAGTAATTAATTTTTAAATCACTAGCAATTGATTACTAGTAATTAATTTTTAAATCACTATTTAAAGTTTTAATTACACACCAATAACATTTCTAAATACAACCACATCACAAGAAGCAATTGGAATTTGGTTAAATTTGAATTGAGATCCTTCTTTTTACATGACCAATATTGCAAAATAGTAGAGCTACCTAATTAGTGTCAGCAGGGATTTGTTTAATCATCAATCATTTCTTCCAACTGAATATTCCTTAATATATCTTTAACAATTTCATTCAAACAAATAGTATTATACAGAGAGAATATAATGACTTCGTAAAAGTCACTATACTAGATTACACATCCAACAACTACAGATTACTCTTCATAAAATGTAAATGTGAATAAAATTGGTTTTAGTAAGTACTAAATAGGAGCTCTTGCTAATTCAAGCCCTACTTGTTCCAGCCTACACGAATTTATTATAAAACCATAATGTCTAGAATACCAGAATACCATGTAAATATGTAACTGAATTGCTTGAAAGTCAGAAAAGATGTTTTTCTTCCTCTTATATAGGACTATGATGTGGTGACACAATCCTGACCAATGAAGACTCTGGGCTACAGAGCATGAATGAAATTATGGATCAGAATGCCTGCATGCCATATTGTTTTGTTATAAACATAAAGCTTATCTAAAGCTTCCTAGGATATTTTGTTTCATACTTATCTTTGAATATTTGCCATCAATGACCTAAACCCCAAGTAAGCAGAGAGCAATTCTCTCAGCTTCCAAGGAATGTGCTCTCGAGCATAACCCTGACTTTTCCATTTTGGAAGACAAAATTCAGGGGATGTTCAATTCAGATAGGAAGAACAGGAATTCACTTTAGATGAGCTCTTATTAAACTTCTAATGTAACCCAAAATAATATTATACAGCATAAAATAGGCTACTATATCCACTGAGTTTGTATGGGGACCTTCTTGCTTGTAAGAAATCAGATGCATGTGCAAAAAGTGAATTTTGAAAAGATGTGATTTCTTATATTGTGTGCCATGGAAATTGAAAAGTCAGTCCTCCATAAGTCACATCTTCTAGATAGTCTTCTATATAGACAAATTACTGTCCTCTTAAAGTACATTTTTAAATAATATAAATCACTGTGTAAAACTTGAAACCACAGAGAAAACCCATAGCTTAAAAGAAAAAAAAAATGGATTCACTTTTATTTATACCTGAAATCCAACAACTACTTTCTTCTTCCTGAACTATACCACTCAGCCCAAGCCACCAGCATCTCCTACCTGGACTCCTGTAGTTACTTTCTCACTGGTGTTTATATATCTGTTTTCCACGTCATTCGCCAAACAAACCTAATTGTGTCATACTCCTGCCCTGTCGAAAAGTTTCCAATGGCTTCTCATCACACGGAATAAAATCCAAATTGCTTACTGTGAACCAACAAGCCCTTACATCCAAGATTCCCAGGCTTGGCACTCTAGATAGGATGAGCCAGAAAAATTCTTAGTCATGAATTAGAATGTTTATTAACATCCCTGGCTCCCACTCACTAGATGTCAATAGCATCCCTTCCACAGTTTGACAACCAAAAATGTCACCAAGCATTGCTAAATATCTCCAGGGTGGCTGTGGGGGCACAAAATTGCCCCCTCCAGGAATCACTGCTTTACAGGATCTGTTTCCTCACAACACCTTCAGTCTCAACTCCTCTTGTTCATTATACCCCATCACACTAGCCTCTTCCATGTTCTTTCAACATACCATGAGTCCTCTGGACTCTGGCCCTTTTCCATACATGGCTATCCTCTGCATGGAATGCTCTTTGCATTCTGTGTTCCCATTTAAATATTCTATCTAAAATAACTCCTCTTGTCACCCTCTACCCCTTAGCATACCTTTCTTCACAGCACTATCTGTTCCCTGGTTTTAAAATCTGTCTCACGGTATACTTGATTTTTATCTATCTTCTGGACTTCACTGTAAATTCCATGGAGGCAGAGACTTTAAATATCTTGTTCAACACTGTCTTATTAATTCTTAAAATAGTTTCTGTCTATATTCTCAATAGGTCCTTGGTAAACATATATTAACTAAATGGACAGTGCGAAGTTTGGTAGTGGTCCTCTTTATAATACTATTAAAAAATAAGGTTATTCTTTTTCTCATTTTTTACAATAGCATCACATAGTATCTTGAATTTAAAAGGAGTTTATATCTTCAGACAACACAGTCACTTTACAGATAAGAAATTTGAGACTTGGAGAGGTTACTTTGTTAAAAGTAAATTGCCTTAGTTTGTGTTAATTGATCTTTAAAAATCAAAATGGTGAGTACCAAATTTGAACGCTTCTCTCTATAGTCTTCCTCATGGGCATTTCATCCACATTGCTGGAAGCTTCATTTACAAATTAATTTTTAAGAGAATTTGAACCAAACCTAAGTATAGGTATTGAGTATTAGATACTCATTTAAGAAGGCTATCAGTTGACATCTTGATAAGGGAAGAGCATTTTGTCTTAGATTTTTAGATAGGAAATTCCCACAACATACCAGATAGGGGAAAAAATTGATGGCTTATAGTTAATAGAAATGAAATTAACTTATGATCAAAGCTAAAATAATTCAAAATATTATATAAAGGATAGAATTAGATCACTGGCATCAGCACTATCTGAATGGATTAATTTCATGGGCATTGTAGACTAAATTGAACAAAGTGTATTCAGGAAGATTAAAAAGTTAAAGGATGGCAAAGCCTCTGACCTCAAGAAACACAATATAGAGCAAAAGATGATGTACATAGAAGTTAAAACACAAAGCAGAATGCCATAAAAGATGGATGTGAGATAAAGTGATAATGATAATCGAGTACTATTTACTGAGTACTTATCGTGGACCAGGTAGTATAGTAAATGACAATAATTTAGGCTTTGTCAAACCAAGAAAATAGCAAAGGATATGAACCCACAAAGCCTGTGCACTTAATGATTATGATATCTTCCTTTAAAAAAAGATTAATTCTGGGGCAGCCTGGTGGCTTAGTGGTTTAGCGCCACCTTTAGCCCAGGGTGTGATCCTGGAGACCAAGGATCAAGTCCCACGTCGGGCTCCCTGCATGGAGCCCGCTTCTCCCTCTGCCTGTGTCTCTGCCTCACTCTCTGTGTGTCTCTCATGAATAAATAAATAACATCTTAAAAATAATGATTAATTGTGACTGAGTTGATCCTGTTCTAGAAATCAGAAAAATATAAATATGGGCATGAGTGGTACAAAATGTGACCAGAAATATGCAGATGATAAAATATATCAAGGATTCATGTTAGAAAAACCCTGAATTCCCTGGGTTAGGCTGGAATGCAGTTTAGTGGAAGTTAGCAAATGTACATTATAAGCTGGGGATGGACTTACTGTAGAGAAACTTAAATATCAATCTATGAAGTATCTACCCTATGTTGGAGGCAAAGGGGGAACATTTGAAAGGTGTTAATAAAAAGTGACAAGATCTTGTCATACATAATTATCTTCATAGGACTAGCAGCCCAGAGCAAAATGGACGCAGTTGAATGTTGAGCTGTCACTGAAAACTGTTCTTCCACTTCCAGATATATTCAAATCCATGAATCTCTACCATAGTAGAGCCCTTGCTTCCTACACATACCAAGCTCCTATTGATTATAGAGATAATATTTTGGTGTACATGGTGTATGGCCACTTCACCCTTGGGGTAATGGTTCTTATTGAGATGTAACTGCATTCATCTCACCCGCTTGTTTTGGGGGCTTGCTATATAGACAGATCACTAGAGAAGCACAACATTTAAGTACTGCAGCTTCACAGCTCTAGTGCATCTTAGGTTAAATGGCTATTCGCCAGTGAAAGTGAGTCCAAGAGAAGCATATGTTCTCTCTTAAGCACCAGAACCACATAATTAACATAATCTTTATACCTTCTGATTGGATTTCTTCTCATTCTAATAAAAGCAATCCTGTTTTACCCTTATCAAAAATCATCCCACTTAGATAATAAATGCTTATAATTATATCCTCTTCATGATTACAAAGTATCACTTTGATTAGATGAAACAGGCTTACCATGGAAACCACTACATCCACCTGAACCCTACTTTGTTGTTTACTGCTAGTTATATACCAAATTTTGTAACCTGCTTTGAAGTTGCATAACTATTACTAACAGCTTTCCCTTTCACAAATAATCAGAATGATCACGATACTTTAAAAAAAATCAAGTTTTGGAGCTTGGTATTCTTAAATCAAAATTTCGTATGATTCCTTTGTCATATGGGTTCTATCCTCAGCACTGTAATATTATTAATCTTTAAGTCATGGCCAAGTATGTGATTACCCTGTAAATTTATTTTGGATGGGAAACTAGGATTAGAAAGGTTTATTACTTTTCATTCTATTTTTAAAAACCATCCTATCATGTCTTCCCCATAAGAGAAAAAAAAAAGGGTAGAAAAGGCTGAATACATTCATTTCCTCCAAATTTTTAATTACAATACATTTTGTCTCGGTAGTTGCTTCTAATAGACATTTAGAGAAATATACAGCCAATCTTGAAAGGAAGGAAAGATATTGCAGACTTGGTAATATCTAAAACTAACAGATGAATCAGTTAGCAAAAAGAAGGTAAGGAAAAGGCATTTCAGGCAAAAGGGAAGCACGTTCAAAGGCAGAAAATGAGACATCAGAAAGTGCCTCATAGGTAAATACTGGAAGAACCCTAAGTTCTGTGCTTTGGCTAGCATGTGGGTGTGACACTAAGTATGGTACCATATTTCAAAGACAGATATCCTCGCATCCAACACAATCCAGATTGATATTTGTCAGAGTGATATTTTTTAAGTTGGCAAGGGATGGAACTATACTAAAAGAAATTATAAATTCATATTTCTTTTTCTTTAGAGAGAGAGAGTGACTGCAAGTACAGGAGGGGCAGAGGGAGAGTGAGAGAGAGAATCTTAAGCAGGCTCTACACCCAGTGCAGAGCCACACCCAGGGCTTGATGTCACAACCCTGAGATCATGACCTCAGCCAAAATCAAAAGGCAGACCAACTGAGCCACCCAGGCACCCCTCATACATTCATTTCTTAATCATATCATTGTATTACGAAGCATATAATGCTCAACTAATTCAATTTCTTGAGATAAGAAGTCATTCTCTTTGAGTAGACGCTCAAAATTTGAAGCTCTGGTAAATCTTTTCTAAACCATATTCATATAACAGTGTTTAGAATTCCCAGTTAAGCTTCTTTACATTGGAGTAAAAACTTAAAAATCATATTTCAAAATCTGAATAAAGAAGCATTCTAGACTTTCACAAATTTTTCCCAGGCATTTACAGTTGTCTGATCATATGTGACCGCTGTTTTAAAAAAGAAAACTCATTGTACATTAGTCTTTCAAGACACTTGACTCTTTCTTTCTTATTCATATTTCATCAATTCATATAATAATTAAAGTAAATGTGGACCATAATAGGCAAAACTAGCATAAATATGTTTGGAAATAACTACAGCTGATTTTTTTTTTTTTAGGCTGTCCGTTTTAGCAGGTGGGAACAAGAGTACATAGTATTACTAGTGTGTAACCTTTCAGCTGTGAACATGCTGGGTCATAACCTCAGACAAATGTTTTACAGAAGCAATGAAGAGCTTGAGTGAACCAACGTGGTCCAGGAGAAGGATTCATTTACAAGAGCGTCTGTGTAGTTCAGTGTGATAGAAGTCAGAAGAATGCAATGCCAATGGAAACTGAGGTTGGTGAAGGAAAGCCGGATAAGTTGGCGAATTAGGCACTAAAATCAGGGAGCTTCTCTGGAAAGGCAGCAGGAGCAGGGCTTCAGAACATGGACTCTGGAGCTAGTCTGTCTGGGTTTGAATGCTGTGTCTCCACTCATTAGCCATGTTACCTTGGGCAAGATGCTTAACCTTTTGTTAATGATTCACAATTAAGTTTCCACAATTAAAAAAAAAAGTCGTTATTCATAGTGTTGTTAGGATTAGATGAGTTAATATTGTCAGGATTGTCAGGTGTGTGCTGAGAACAGTGCCTGGTCAAAACAGGTACTTACCCAACATCAACTTTATTATTATAGAAAAGTGATGACTACTAACAGTTTCTAGATTTACTGTCTCAGGACACAGTCATGACTTAATATATGTAAAGTACTTTGAATGGTACTGGCATATATTACAATTTTTTTAAATATTTTTTTTTAATTTTTATTTATTTATGATAGGCACACAGTGAGAGAGAGAGAGAGAGGCAGAGACACAGGCAGAGGGAGAAGCAGGCTCCATGCACCGGGAGCCCGACGTGGGATTCGATCCCGGGTCTCCAGGATCGCGCCCCGGGCCAAAGGCAGGCGCCAAACCGCTGCGCCACCCAGGGATCCCTATATTACAATTTTTATATTAATTTGTTGTTGTTGTTGTTATGGGTCATTTAAAGGTTTTAAATGATAGAGTGGTCAGATTTGTATTTCAGAAGAACCACCATGCCAATAGTGAGAGGGAGGGACTGTCGGGTGGGTGGGGGCCAAACCCCAAAGTGAGAGAATGCTTAGTAGGTTGTTGGTGCTGAACATGGACATTCCTAGAATGGAGAGGTAGAAGACGTAACAGTCAAGACACTCCTGTGGCAGAACTGACAGTCACTTCTTGACTGGATGTGGCTCGTGAGGGTGAGGTGGGGAGGTGAACACATTGACCATGTATGCTGTTTTCTAGGCAGCTGTACTCAAACATCGCCTATCTTTTGGTTTATGGGTATACTCAGGAAAGTAGTAAGAAAGTCAAAGCAGATTCTTTCTAAGAAATTCAGAAAATTGGCTATGGAAGGAGAAAAAAGCCTTATCTTTACAAACAGTATCTCTGCATTCGCAACCTCAGGGTCCAGAGTGAACTGACCCCTTTCTTATTAAGCCATCAAACTTCTCTCTCTCCTTCAGAATTATTTATAGTTTAGTATCACTAAACCATGCAGGCATTCCTTGAAGATCTAGGCATAAGAAGTCTTGTGGAATAATTCTTTGAACATCTTGCCTTTAATATGAACTTGCTGGATAACTGATTTAGTGTTCACTCTACTGAGAAAACTCTGTACAACAAAGTAGAGTAGTAAAAGCATTATGCTCCCTCTATTGAAATGTACCAGGCTTTGAGGATGTTTCAGACATTTCTGTGTATATTCTTCCCAGGAACCAGACAAATATTGGTACTTAAATTGTATTTAAGGTTTCCAAAACCACATGGAGGAAGGTACTCTATCCTTAAAAGAACTGTCAACATACCCTCTTTATTGTGGAAAATACAAAAATTAATATTTGGCTAGATAGGAAATTATGTAACAAGCAAAGCCCTGTTTTCAACTATTTATGCTTAGAAGTCTTTTCACATGTATTTGGATTTTTTTTTTTTTTGGTATATTAGAGGGTTTAGAGAACAGGGATAACAATGTTACAGAAAACTGTATCTATGGAGTAGTAAAATAACTGGGTTCACAAGTGAAATTTAAATTCTCACTTCATTTATTATACATTTACTGAGTACCTTGTAGATACTGTGATACAAAAATGAGCAAAAAATAGATACAGTCCATCTTTTCAAAGAACTTCAATTCTAGTGGGAAAGATGGACATTAATCAAGTCATCACCCAACAATGTGTTAAGAACTTAGCTGTCCTATGAACTATGTGAAAGGTACCCGAAGCCACAAATATTTCTAACAGAGGAATGTGACCTAGCCTGGGAGAGTGAAGAGGACTGTGTAGGGAAGGGACATTTCAGGTTAGATTGAGAACATACACGAAAGTCCTGTGTCCAGAGGAAATCTTGGGGACTTGAGTAACTCAAAGAAAGAGTAGTAGGAAGGCAAGGAGAGTGGGGGAGTAGTACGAAATGAGGGAGAAGTTGTGAGCAGTAACCAAACCGTGGTGCACTTTGCTGGCAGAATTAAGAATATTAATGCAGTGATTTTGTTTATTCAGCTGGTTAGGTGCCTGAATAAATAGTTTAGTCAAGGTAGATGAGATAATTGCATACTCAGTCTGAAGAAAAATGAGTCCATTTTATATAGAAATTCACTTATTGACGGCCCTAAAAGAAGTACCTTATGAGGCATGATAGGGTGTAATGAGGTTATACGACTTTCACCTACAGGTTCTCGAACAAACTTCCAGTGCATTAATGGCCAGAGTACAATGCCATTAAATTACTCTAGTTCTGCAGCCCAGGAAACAGGCTTATACTAAAGCAAAATTTTGCAGAAGGAAACATTCATTTCTAGAGCTTTTTATTTTGGTGAACTTCCTTCTCTTTCAGAGGCTACTCTCTGGGTGTTACAGGAACTGTCCCAGCCTCTGTGCCTTCTTGAACTCCCCTCTACCCTGATGCAGTCTACAATAGCAACCTCCTGTTCCATTCATCCTTCTCCATCCTCTATCTGCAGAAACTCAGAGATTATAAATTCCACCTACCATTCCCACTGTTCAGAAAGCTATATCTGCATTCCTCAGGGGAAGAGAAGAGTACAGAAGATTCTTACTGTCACGAGTTAGGAGAAGCCTAGTATTCAAGAAAAATGGCAGTGTTAAAGATGAGTGGTACTTCCTTGGGAGCACCAAGGAAGGAGATACTAATGTGGATCAAAGCTGATTAGGTGAACTTTTAAGCATGGAAGTTAAGCCTTTGGCTTAGAGGAGAATGGACAGGTTAGGTGATTCTAGAGTATACAACCCTGGCATCTGGCATGAAAATACAGACTAAAGGAACAAGGCATGATAGACCTGGGATGAAGCATGAAATATTAGAGCCGGTTTAAAAATTAGCATGACTGCAACAGAACATTCAGAGGAGAGTAGCGATAAAAACAAAACAAGGACAGCAAGTTCTCAATGGCTCTTAACACTACAGTGAGGAGTTTGGTCTTTCCCCTGCTGCTATCTGAGATCTACCAAGAATTTGCAGGCTGCAGAGTAACTTGATGAGAGTTGTACTTTAATAAACTATTACAATGAATCTTTGTAGGGTTTATCCACTCATTCAACATATATTTACTTAGTTCCTATAATGCCCCCAACCCAGAGCTAGGTGCCCCGAGAGTAGACAATAATTCTACTTCATTATTCATTATTCATTATTGCAAATGCTGAAAAGTTTGATGTGAGACAACAACATTGTGAAAAGAAGTAGCTCCAAGACTTTGCCATTTTTATCATAGATTAATTGTTGAGCTGAGAAAAGGGCGTCAGAGCTGACTCCATAGTTTGAAGTCTGTGAGATGAGGAGACTGTTATATCAAGCAGAAGACTGGGTCACATTTGGGGGAAAGGTGATGAATCTCATCTATCAAATTTGCTTCAGGTGATGAGTGACTTCATCAAGTGGAGACATCCTCCTGACAAATGGAGCTCATGATAATCTTATCTTCTCACTCATTATTTTTGGTTGGCAATACATAATTCTAGTAGTTTGGACACATAATATTAATACCTAGTCACTGAAGATGATATTTTTTTGATTCAGGAGAAGCTTTTATTTCAACATTCTCCCTGCAGGCTCATGTTAATGAGATTTAATATAGAAGATACCAAATGGGAGATGGCAGGATGTGTGAAAATCAAAGGTATTTAAGAAAAAACACTATAATTTACTCTTAAGTACATGTGAAGCATGTTTATGTGTTTATGAATATACATAATCACTTATATATACATAAATATATGTGTCTGTATATATACGTATACATATTTTTATATATACAAACATGTGTCTGTCTGTATGTGTGTATTAGCCATTTCTTCAAGACACCACTCAAATAAACCATCAATAATTCTGCATATATAAAAGGAATTTTTGAATGCTTTTTACTGAAGACAAAGCATAAATATGAGCAATTAGAAATTAAAATTAGAATATACACACAGCCACAGGACAGGAAATTACACAACCACGAAGTACACACTTCTTCACAGCCATTTACCTAAGCTATCGTGTATGGTAAGAAGTTTAAATCTAAAAGACAGAAGTTATAAAAATGCATGAATTCAAATTCAGCTCTAAAAGTAAAGTTAAAAATACATTACAAAATGTAAATCAAAAAGCATTAATTTATGCTAAAATTACCTTTCCCTCCAAGGGTTTTTAAGCATTCTGCAAACTTGATTTTAGCAGTGAAGGTCTAATTTCAATTATGTGGATATTATTCTATCTTCATGGACATGAAAACAGAAGAATAAAGAATCAATGACTTGTCCTTGTTTAGACAGTACATCAGAAACTGTACAAATAGAGAGATTTATTTGTGAAAAATAAGTACCCCTATTACAACAAGTTGACTAAAAGAGTCTGAAAGGGGAGTTTTGAAAAAATCCTCCAGGGAGTCAGGAATTAAAGGCACGCCACTGTACAGAATTGCATATGTTTTTATTTCTCCATCTTGACAACAATATTCCTATTCTCTATTCCTGGAAATGCATGCAAAAATATTCTCTCTACCTTACCCCACACTTATCAAGGAAGGAAGAGACAATTATTACTGCTACTACTTGTCTAATCCTTCAAATTCTTTTCAACATTTCCCAGAAAATTCATGTATTTATTTCAGGTACTTGATGGGATAGTAAATATGTATCAAAATAATTTCTGCTACTGAAATCACAGTAAATGCACTTAGAAATTTCTCCTCTTGGGAGGGGGAAGGGGTTCCTAGGAGGCTTTCTATGGTAAATGCAATGTTAACCATAGTGGTTAGGCATCCATACCCCAAAACCTAAGTCTAGCCTTTACAGATACACTCCTTTCCAGTATCCAGTTAAATGCAAGAAATAAATATACAAACAAATAAAAGATAAAAATTCTCAAGTACACTGTACATGAGAGGGGGTAAAATCATTTATCCCTCCCCCTACCTTTTTTTTTAACATGCAATTTGGCTGAAACTATTAGATTTTAAAAAGTGTGAATCTCTGAGCCCAGCAAATTTGAGACTCCATATAGCAGAAGCAATTGTAAAGCTTGTATGAACATGAGCACTGCAACATTACTTGTAATAGCAGGAAAATTATAAACAATATGCATTCAACAATGAATAAATGGCTTAAAATTTATAAGACATTTAAACTGAAGAATGCTGGGCACAGATGACAAATAATGAACTAGATTTTTTTTTAAGATTTTATTTACTTATTCATGAGAGACACACAGAGAGAGGCAGAGACACAGGCAGAGGGAGAAGCAGGCTCCATGCAGGGAACCTGAGGTGGGACTCGATCCCAGGACCCCGGGATCATGACCCAAGACAAAGGCAGACACTCAACCACTGAGCCACACAGGAGCCCCACAAATTAGACTGTGATGACATAGACAATGTTCATGATAGATCTCAGACTACAAATATAAAGTTAAAGAAAATCCAAATTTTGGATTTTAAAAAAAGTCAAATACATTCAGGGATGTACATATACGGTTCTATGAGCATTAAAAATTATTGGAAAAGACATTTAAATGTTAAGATTGCTCACCTCATGTGAGCAGGATATTTTTTTTTAAGTTAGAGAAACTCTTATCTCTATTTTATACAATTCAGTATTTGGGTTTTGCTTTGTTTTGTTTTAATGTCATGTGAAAACAAGAAAGCAAGCAAAAGTTTGACTAAATGCCAGAGAGTTTCTGGGAAGCAGTTGCTATTTGCTCCTTAAAAATCAAGGTTTACAACCTATATAAAATTGAGGTAGCTACCTCCTCTCTGCCCTGCTGTCCCAGCATCCCATGAGAACCTGCTCCTTTCCATCTATCCAGGGACAACATATCCTAGGAGACAGCAATGACAGGGAGGACAGACATGGCTAGAGATGGAATAGAGAGTGGCAAATGAATTTGGGAAGGTTGAGATTCTCTCGTGGTAAAAATATGTGAGTGAAGAAGAGTTAGGAAAAAAAACCCTGGGGGCAGTAAAGTTGGGTAGTTGTGGTTTTTGATGTGATGTCAAAGAAATTCAAAGTCTGACTAAGGACTGCTTGGTAACATGCAGTCTTCCTTAGGGATGAAGAAGGAAGTAGGGAGGGACAGATGTCTCACCTGCAACAGGAAGGTCCTGGTAAGATTAATAACCACTGGGTATTGGACAATAGGTGAGACCTATGCATATACCCTGTCCTTCCATTTTATTTTTAAAAAGTTTTTTTTTAATTTATTTATTCACGAGAGACACACAGAGAGAGGCAGAGACAAAGGCAGAGGGAGAGGCAGGCTCCCTGCAGGGAGCCTGATGCAGGACTCAATCCCAGGACCCCGGGATCGTGACCTGAGCCAAAGGCAGACTCGCAATCACTGAGCCACCCAGGCATCCCACCCTTCCACTTTAGATCTGACAATGAGATTGCATCAATACTGGAGGGCCAAGAATAATCTTGCTGGACAAATATCAAACAGAACTAAGTTTCACCTTCCTCAAAAAACCACCAAAGTTGCATCAGTGAAAATATTCTGTTAATTAAGAGAGGAAAGCATATCTCTGAGTAGGATTTAGAAAGGCTTTAAGGGTGAAAAGTTTAATAATACCCTGGAAGCTATTTACTAGTGAAAATCATACATCTCTTAGAGCATTCCTAACACATAGGCTGAGGAGTGAATTAAAAAGACTAGTAAGGCATTTCTTAGCCAGTGAGAGGTTAATTGTTTAACATGGCCAAGAGTTTTTACATTCTGCCACCTAAAAAAATTTTTATGAAAAGGCTAACATCACAGACAATGCCTCTAGCACTCAATTACTTTATGGATGTATGGTGTTGCTATAAGTTAATCAACTGCAAAAGAAATCAGAATTAGAAATCAGTGTCTTGGCCATATACAGATTTAGGACATTGCAGTGACTATGATGATACTGGTGGATGAAATGAAGACTTTGTAGCATAAGTTACCTCTGTTTGAATGCTTATATAGCAGTCAAGAGTCTCCTTTCTTAGAAATGGCGGTTCTTTGGAGCACAATCATATGTATTCCAAACAAAAATTTTAATATTCTCTCTCCTCTTGTTGTTCCAAAAGATATAGAGGAAATACATCTGGCACCTCTATATCTTCCATCTCTTTTGCACTAGGACAGCATGAATAGGCCATTCCACTATTATGTAAAGGAGGTGGGTCCCCAATGGGATAGGAAATTTACAACAGAGAGTAAAAGTGAATCCTTGAAGATGTGACAAGCCGATTCAAGTTTCTGTTCTCAGGTGGGATTAAAATCCTCATCAGTGTATCTTTTTTTTTTTTTTTTAACCTCCGACTCCATTTCCTTCCCTATTCCCTGCACAAACATACATATAGCGCCAAAGGGTGGCAGGAAAACCAAACAATTTATTGGCAAAAAACAATATTTATGCCTATTTTATTACCACCAATTTGATAATTTTATATTTTGTAGATTGCCAGTAAACTTTCACTATGTATCAATATATGTGATACTGATATAAAACAAAATGCCAATTAATGCTTCCATGTTTGCAGTATGACGGCTTGCAGTACATTAACGGTTCTCAAGGATACCTTCTGTATTATTAAATGAATCATCTGTACTATTAAATGAATCATCCTGAAATAAGCAAAAAAAAAAAAAAACACATTTTAATTGGATTGGTTCGTGTCCCCTCCACCCCAAAAGATAAGCCTGCATTGTAATTCCGGTCATCTCTAATCCCCAAATGGGGCCTTATTGGGAAAAAGGGTCTTTGCAGATGTAATTCAGTTAAGGATCTTGAGATGAGATTATCCTCGAGCGTGATCTGGGCAGGCCCTAAATCCAGTGACAAGTCCTTATAAGAGACACACAGAGGAACAAGACTTAGAGAAGAGAGAAGGCCATGTGAGGAGAGAGGTGGAGATTAAATCAATACAGACAGGGATCCCTGGGTGGCGCAGCCATTTAGTGCCGCCTTCAGCCCAGGGCGTGGTCCTGGATCCCGGGATCGAGTCCCACGTCGGGCTCCCTGCATGGAGCCTGCTTCTCCCTCTGCCTGTGTCTCTGCCTCTTTCTGTGTGCCTTTCATGAATGAATGAATAAATAAATAAAATCTTTAAATCAATACAGACAGCCTAGAGCCTAGGAACATGTCAACAACCAGAAGTGGAAGAAGCAAAGCGCAGAGTCCCACCCTCTAAACAGACTTCTGGTTTCAAGAAAGGGGAGAGAAGACATTTCTATTGTTTTAAGCCTCCAAGATTGTAGTAATTTGTTCTGGCAGCCCTTGGAAATGAATGCATTTTTTTTCTTTTCACGCCCCTCCATTCATTCAAAGGTTATAAATAATGATAATCATGCTCACTGAGCACTAGCTGCATGTCAGAAATAGTGGTAAGTTTTTTACATTCCTTGTCTCATTTAACCTTTCTAACTGTCCTGTGAAGATGACATTATTAGCTCATATTAGCGATGAAGAACTGAGAATCCAAGTCAGTCTGATCCCAGGCCATGCTCTTCCATTAAAAATACCAGAGAAGAAAGACCAGCAGAAAGTAAATGAATACTTTTCCGCTTGCATACGTGTTTATAGAGTCTCTGGAAGGAGGGGGATGAAGAGGGAGGTGAAAGACAAGGTAAGACAGTATCTTGCATTCCATCCCATTTTTAAAAATATCTGAGGCATGTTAAAGTAGTATATACTTTTAAAAATTAATAACGAAATTCCCTTTCACTATTATTTATATTCCCCAAATGAATGAGAACATATAATGTTTGTCCTTCTCTGATTGACTCATTTCACTCAGCATAATACCCTCCAGTTCCATCCACGTCGAAGCAAATGGTGGGTATTTGTCATTTCTAATGGCTGAGTAATAAAGGGAATAGAAGGGAAGGGAGAAGAAACGGGTAGGAAATATCAGAAAGGGAGACAGAACATAAAGACTCCTAACTCTGGGAAACGAACTAGGGGTGGTGGAAGGGGAGGAGGGCGGGGGGTGGGGGTGACTGGGTTATGGGCACTGAGGGGGGCACTTGACAGGATGAGCACTGAGTATTATTCTGTTTGTTGGCAAATTGAACACCAATAAAAAATAAATTTATTAAAAAAATTAATAACGAAAGAAAAGTGCAGTTGCCAAGCAAAAGAAAAAAAAATATTAAATCTCCAAATGAATCACCAGAAATGAGTGAAAATAAAAAATATATAAGCAAAATGAACAATTTTCAGAATCTGAGAAAACAGGGAAATGCACCAAGAAAGTATTAATGATCACTAGTGATCATAGTAATAAAAGTGATCACTAGAATGCTGCTGTCCTTTTTGTTGTTATTTAAATAAAAGTCAAGCCTCTTCTACCTACGTCCCACCTTCTGCTCCACTTCTAGGCATCTATCATGTCCCCGATGAGAGGCCACCAGCGAGCAACAGGAGCTAAATATGCCGGTATTAGGTGTGCAAGTCTCTCTCGCAGGCATTTCTCTTCTATTTACTCTAGTTCTTACAAGGTTACTAATGTAGCCTGAGAGACAGGAGAAATTGGGTGTCTCAAAACACAGATTATGAAATTATTATCAAGGGAGTTATAAGTCTGTGTTCTCTGGATGTCATTTAAGAAAATGGAGATTTTCAGGCCTGAACGATTTGCATTTAGACTTAGAATTCAGAGAGGGAAATGTCTATGGCCTCTGATGGTTAATCCTGAACCTACGGCTCTAGAATGTTGGTGCCTTTCACCATGATCCTCCGATCTAAGATGTGGGAGCTACAAAGATACCAGCGAAATCGGATCCTTACTGTTATTTCCCTCTTCCTGGGATTCTTTCTTACTAAGCCACTCCTCTTTTCATTAAAAAAGAATTTCTCTAATAATTTTCAAAAGAACAAGAAAATATTTATCAAAGTAGTGACTCAAGCTTTTGATTATTATCAATTAGCATTTTATCAAATCTCTACAACTACTCAATATGCCAGTCGAAGTCAGTGCTTCATCCTTCCCAGAGACACATGCAAACCCCCCCAAAGATAATTGAGTAGATTAGAGTGAACACCAATAAAATCTAGGTCAAACTTAATAACCTTCAAACAGCAGCACCCACACTGCATACTAAATGCACCAACCATGGTACAGGATGCTTCGATGAAGCCAAAGCCAGTCCAGGGCTGTTTGAGGATGATCCATTTCCATATGCTGACTTCTGCCTGACTTTCTCTTTTCACTATATTTTCTTTCAAATGGTATTTTTCCCCTTCTACTTTCAATAGCATGTTCAAAATGACAAACTGATAACTGGCAATTAATTTTTGATTGATTTGCCCTCTTGGGACTCATTGAAATGAGCCATAAGAGACAGAAACTGGCCCAGGTAGAAATTGTGAGATATGTTCATCTCACCTATACCCTCAAGTAACCAGGATTTCAGTATTAGAAACCACAGATGGAATTTTAAAAGAACAAACTGACAAATGTATTGAGACTATGCCACCCAAGGCTTTTCTCATAGAGGCCCCACTTGTTTTCAGGATCATTTAAATTTAATTCTATACAGCAGTGAGGGCATATTTTCAAGCACCCTCAAGTAGGCAAGGGCTTCAGAGAAGTGTTTTCCTCATGGCTTGTTCCTCACTTGAACTCTGGGGAGGACACTGAACCAAAGGTGCTCTTACAAAAAAGGTTTTACTCTGTACATGTTCCGCTCCCCCCCTCCCCACCTCCCACGCCAAACAAATTCACTGATTCCTTGAAAAAAAAAAAAACTTCTACAAGTACCTATTGTGAACTAAGGCGTGAGGGAAGATAAACAATAAATAGGTATCTGCCTTGAGGGGTAGGCACCCAAGTTAGGAATGCACAGAGATTTGTTAAGTGCCATAGGCGGTGGTGATGTGGGAAACACGGGGGGGGGGGGGGGGGGGAGTTCATTTATTCTGGAGGGATCAGAAACATCTCACAGATATCTCTGAGGTAGAAAAGCCATAGAAGACCTATTCTTTTAAAGGTTTTGGAAGTAATTTGGCTTTTTGCTTCTTTCAGTTGGAGTATCTCATAATTTACCCTGCATTATTGAGGTTCTTGCTAGGTGTCAGGTAAATCTGAAAGTCTGAATGTTGGAAATTGATTACATGTGATCCTATACTTTTGAAGTGGCATTTTCATATTTGATGGGTATTCCTAAGCTTCTAGCTCTCCTATACCTAGGCTTTTTAAAAAGACTTTGTCATTATAGGGTATATCCCATTCATTTAGTTTATATTCGTGTCACCCCTTTCCCCCAATAACTAGTCTGAGGTTTTTGTCAAAAAAGTAGTTTGAGATACTTACAGACTTAAAGAGTTACAAAAATAGTAGGGAGGGTACCCATATACGTTTTACCCAGATTTCCCTAATGTTAATATCTTATGTAACCAAAACTGAGAAATTAGCATTGGTCTAATACTATTGACTAAATTGCAAACCTGATTTAGATTTCAGCAGTTCTACTGATGTCCTTTTCCTTCTTCAACACCTTGACTTTTTCTTTTACCTATTTTTTTTTTACATATAGTTTAGTAAATGACCAGTTATATGAGTGAGAAAAAGGAACAGGGATTAGAATTGCCAGCTTCCTCAATGAAACATTCATAGTCAAGAATATTTCTTCTTTTATCCTTTGAAACAAACATAAGCTTTGTTCAAAGAGATAAGCTTTGATCAATGTCATTTTATATCCACTCATTGTATAATCTTGGCTGAACTGGGATACATGATATATGTACAAAAATACATTTTCACAATTCCATTCTCTACCAACAGGAGGTGGTTCTGTATGCTAGAGATAGGAGTTTTGGTCCCATAGGGTGAGGTTTCACAAGAAAGTAGCATCTGAAAGTTCTATAGTCCAGCAGGAGAGTGGCAGTTGCCAACACCCACATCAAGATTCTCATCTGCTGGAAGCAAGAGCAGCTCCACTGCCTAACTACAAAGCAAGAAGTGACTTGTTATCAGAATCTCTGCACATCCCTCATTTTTCCTCTGCATTATTTCTTATCCAATTACCCAAGAGAACCCATGGTGGGTGCTTTACTTCATATTATTCCTTCTTTGAAGGGTTTTGTTTTAAACCCTTCAACATTATTAAACAAAATATTGAAAGGAAACCGGGCCAGGGACGAAATGCCTGAGATGATCCCCTCATGTTTGTTTCTTCTTCCATTCTCCTTTTCAGATTGGTAGCATTTGCTGGGATCACATTATATTTTCATTCATTCAGTAATGCGAAAGCTTGGATCTTGGAATAACAAATGTGCTCAACTACCCATGGTACACCACAAGGAACATTATTTTGACATATATATGAAAACTGGGAGTAAAAATTGCTCTGGCACAAGGAGGATACTCCATCTCTCCTAGAAGTTAACAGTAGACTACTTTGATATAACTGGTCAGGGAGTTGCTTTTTTATATTCTCCAGAGTCCCTGGCATTCATCAGAAATTATCTCTTCTTGCAGTGTCATTTCTAAGTGCACTGCAAGGCGCTCGTAGCACGGCTGGAACCTGTAGCCTTATAGATTTGGTCCATTAGCCAGAAAAACACATTAATAGCAACAGTATTTCCTTTGGTTAAATAAGAATAAATTTCAGGCCAACAGTTTTTCACCACTCCCACCCAGATGCTATGAAAATAATAATTCCACTCTGCTTTGAAAAGAGAAGCATTTATAAAATTATGGAAAAAAATTGTTACTTATATAAGAAGTTGTTGGAAGGACTAGGTTTCAGGAGAGAATGTATGTGCTAATGTTTGCAAACTGTAAAGAAGTGTGTAAACTTCAGGCTTCAATGCAATTCTACATCTTTACCTTTTCCATAGACCCCTGCATATAAAAATCCTAAGATGTTTGTCAACTGCCTGATATTCTTGGCCCAAAGGAGCTTGATAGTAAAAAGAGATGCTAAAATAATTAATTATATTTAAATAAACATAATAGGGGCACCTGTGTGGCTCAGTTGGTTAAGTGTCTGCCTTTGGCTCAGGTTATGATCTCAGTACTGAGCTTCACATTGGGCTCCCTGCTTCTAGAAGCCAGGAGCCTGCTTCTACCTCTACCTCTCTCCCTCCCTGTGTGCTCTTTCTTTTTCACTCAAATAAATAAAATATTTTTTTAAATTTAAATAAATAAACAAACATAATAGAAACATATACTGTATACAAGATATAAAAGCCATAATCATATGAAGGTTGCTATAATTTGTTAACATATTTTAAAAGGGTGGGGTTTGTTTTTGTTAATTTACTTGAACCATCTAAACCCATTTGACACATTTACATCCCTAGGAGAAGACTTTAAAAATTAAATGAAGCTCTAAAATGTTATTTTTTCTCCTCTCACTTACACTATTGATTGGGTTTGGCTGACAGGCCCACAGAAATGAGACCTATACCTCAAGCAGAACTTAGGATCATGAAAAATTCTTCCACCACCTGCCAAGAGATGAGGAGGCTGACCTGTTGCTCCAGACATCTATCATGAGCAAGGCATTTCTTTAGCAAGCTTTCTTGCTAAATTTTGGACGTAATGTTTTTCTTATTAGATTGATTGTCAAGACTTTCATTTGATGTGTAACGAGATAGGAGCTGGAAACTGGGGGCATTTGATTGATTTTCTGATTTGTCCCACTGCATGGCATAGTCAACAATTAGATTAGTTGTTTCAAAGAGTTTCCACATTTCAGATCTCCACCCAGGAAGAAGCAAGCCGGGGGCAGTTGCTGTGGTGACCATGCCCAGGCCAGGCCCACAGGCATAAACACACTAGTCCCACCAGTAATCTTTGAATTTTAGCTCTTGGACTGCAATAAGGAAAAAGAACGCATAAGCAGTGAGTCATCTGTTGACCATGAATCAGCCTTCAGTGATGAAGAAAAATGGATATAACTTTTTAAATTTTTTTCAAGAATAAGTAATTCCTTGTAATACTGTACATTATATAGGAATTTAAAATTTTTTAAAAAAGATATAAGTCATCTTGTACTATTAGAGAAAACTTCTATCTTTTGACCACAAATACAGGAAAGAAGTTTTTTACTTTTAATTTATTTTTTTTTTTAAGATTTATTTATTTATTTATTCATGAGAGACAGAGAGCGAGGCAGAGACCCAGGCAGAGGGAGAAGCAGGCTCCATGCTGGGAGCCCAATGTGGGACTTGATCCCGGGACTCCAGGATCATGCCCTGGGCCGAAGGCAGACACTCAACCACCGAGCCACCCAGGCATCCCAAGAAGTTTTTTTTAAACGTACTATTTTGAGAATTAATTAAAATAAAGTTTTTGTTAGGGTCACTTACCCAACAAATGATCTTTCCATATAAAGATAAAGCACATATGCATTTGGTGTCATTAATATCACAAGAAAAGAAACAAATAGAAGGTGAACTCTTAAAAAAAAAAGTGAACTCATAAAAAGTAAACTCCTCAATACAATGGGTTTTACCTGAAAGGAATCTTTACTATCATTTTACTTTTAAGAGAGATTCTACTCTTGTGTTACTAAGACTTTAAAAATAATTCACTAAGGCTACTATGCTTAAACATTACTTTTTCATAAAATCTGTCAAACATTTAAACGTAAATATTTTGGTCACAGTTAATTATTGCTTAATAACTGAAATACACTGTCAACACATTGTTAATTTCATCTAACTTGTGACTCAAAGGATCTCATTTTTCAGTTAGAACATTACAGTCTTTAAGTGCTCCTTTGCGATAGAATGGAAACTGACATCCAAGAACTTAGGTTAATGAGAACGCTATACCCCAAGGTCCGACAGATTATTTCACATTGTAGCCTTAATCTTACTGATCAACATCAGAAGCCCAGATTCACACTTGCCCAGGAGTAGTTACTCATAGTTGTACTGGGGAATCAAAAGCCTACCCTTCTCTGAGGCTTTAAGGTAACATTCAGCTCACCTTGTCACTCAGTGGCTAGTCCACCTGATTGAATCTAATGTGTAACAAAGTAACAGTTCACAGGATGAATTAAAATTCTGTGTTTTATCTAAAACTTCCTTCCCCCATCCCCTTGTAATTTTATGTGGGATACCTCTTTTTTTGAACAGCCAGCCTGTATCAGCAGGAAGCCAGGCTTTGACCAAAGAGGACATGGACAAACTTTATTTTTCTCCCCAGAGTTTCTCCAATCCACTTTATTAAAGGAAAACTGAGAAAAGTTTTCTGGTGAAGACATTTGTAGTTTTGCAGGCACATACAGTGGTGTGGACAGGGATTGGGATTTATTTGTTTTTGGTTTCCTTCAATATCTTAGAATCAATAATTATCCCCAGGAAAAGGATCTCCAGATGTTAGAAGGACTCAGAGAGTCCAATCTAGTAGTACCTTTGCCAAAGGAGGCCTGCAAAACCTTACAGGAGCATCATCCTTCCCGTGAGTCACGGGGCCCTCTTGGCTGCAGGTACCACATTTATCTGATGTTTCTGTTGCAGTGGGGGGCTGCACAGACAGGTTGTATTTTAAATATTTCATATTCTTTTTTTAAATTTTTATTTATTTATGATAGTCACACAGAGAGAGAGAGAGAGGCAGAGACATAGGCAGAGGGAGAAGCAGGCTCCATGCACCGGGAGCCCGACGTGGGATTCCATCCAGGGTCTCCAGGATCGTGCCCTGGGCCAAAGGCAGGTGCTAAACCGCTGCGCCACCCAGGGTTCCCCATAAATATTGCATATTCTGATAACATAAATGAACCATGGGTAAAAAAGTTCTGACTTGAAGAACAGGAATCTCAAGTAAGAGAAAAATATGTGGATAGTTGTTGGATGTTTCACTTTTTACCACATCTTTGTGTTGTAATTATTACTCCAAAGCAGAATTGGTATACAGATGGTTAACCAATTTGAAGGAATGCTCTTGCTTATGCCTCTGCCCCTACATTGCCCTAGAGCCTCTCATACATATCTTTGGAGAAAAAGTTAAGGGTGTTTTCTCTAAGAGAGAGAAAACAAAAGGAACAATTGAAAAACTTTAACTATCTCTAACCACTCATGGCTATTCATGATAACAATGGAAAAATAGGTAGCAGTTGGCAGGAGAAAGGTTCTCTCTTAAAACTTGTTTTGCCTGGGTGAACAATCAACTCAAGGCACAAGAGGTAAGGAAAAAAAAGATCAGAAACATAGTAGAGCTACATAGCAAGGACAAAGGAAAACCAGCTTTTATTTTCCCCACAGATATATTCATACATTGAACTCTGTTATTTTTTCATAGGTTGCGTGAACTGAAAATAAGCAGCAGTGCATATTTTTGGATATTTGGTCTTGAGTTACTCTAATTTCAAGGGTATGGCCTCATGCAACAGCAGTCTTTCTAGGCATAAAGAGTAAATAAGGAGCTATCTTTGAAAAAGAAAAACAGCCCTTGGAGGGCCCCTCCTCTAAATACTGTCACAGCTCCACTGTGCCATACACTTTTATAGGAGAGGCTGCCTACCATTTCCATGGAGATCCACTGTCATTATGTCTGAGGTAAAATGATATGAGACTACTTGACAGGCATTCAGAAGATCTTTGTAATTTCCTGTTTTATTGGGTAGCAGTAGGAAAAAAACCCACAGCAATAATCAAGTATGGATACTTAAATGAAAGTACATTAAAAGCTGGTGAACTTGGCTCTCTTAAGTGCGCCAAGTAATTAGCTTTTATTCATTCATTTCACAATCTGCATCCTGTAACACTCATTGCAAAGAAAGGAGGAGACTGCTCTCGTGTGCACACTAATTGCTAAACGTGTAAGTGACTTGAATGATCCTGATCTCAATCCATGACAGAAAAAAAATATTAATGAAGACAATATGAATAAGGCAAAAATAGGACAGAGTCAACAGAAGTTTATACTGCTCTCGTAGTAAAACGTGATTCAAGAACAGATAGCAGAAGGACACATTTAATTAACTCCTGTACTTGATCTTACTCATTTTATTCATACTCCAAATTAAAACAAAAAATACGTTACACAAGGTTTAAATATCTGCAAGGAAATAGTGATGATGAAAATCGATTACTCTAACGATTTTACCCACAAGAATGGGAGCTCAAGAGCAGCAAAGTACATTTGCTAAAAAGCTGTTCCAATGAAACTTGAAAACAACCATATTTAAGTTGATATGTTTTCATCTATATTAATAAATGGTCTGTGTTTATTTGTGTCTGAAATTGGTGACTATGTGAGGAGGAGTGCAGTTTACTCACTTCATCCAAGAACTGAATGTCAAACGAGTTTAAAAACCAAAAGACTGGGACGCCTGGGTGGCTCAGCAGTTGAGCATCTGCCTTAAGCTCAGGGCGTGATCCCAGAGTCCTAGGATAGAGTCCCACATCGGACTCCCTGCATGGAGTCTGCTTCTCCCTCTGCCTGTGTCTCTGCTTCTCTCTCTCTGTGTCTCTCATGAATAAATAAATAAAATCTTTAAAAACAAAAAAACAAAAGATCTACCCTTAAGCAGCCACGAAGATTAGTCTTACTCTTGGTTCTTGTCAAGGAATATAATCCTGACCTCTGTGATGCAGAAGTCTTTTAAAATGTTTTATCATAAAATATATTTGTGAAGGATCAGGAAAGGATGTGTAGTCCATTCATTTCCCTTCTATAGTCTTTAAATTTTTGCCTGGATTCTCTTTAGTCCATTGGAGATCTGTACACTTTAGATAAAAGCTTTAGCAATTTATAGAATTTTTTTCCTGAAATGTACTTTGGTGCTAGCACCTAGAAATGCTATAATAAACATTTCTATGAATTTTATTAATGCATTTTTTTAGGCACAGATACTGGTGAGGCCATCATCTTTTACATCACACCAGTGTCCTTTTATGAGACCTATGTAAAATATGTATTTACTTGTTATTCCCAAGAAAAGATGCTTAGAGGACACAGTAAATCTTTTAAGAGACTAGTGGTTTTAAAACATGTCTGCAAATTCTTTGACACTCTTCAATCTAATATCCCTCCATTGACTATGACTTGCTGTTGTGACTTGGTTCTAGCGAAAAGAAGGCGATAGAAGTGGTGCTGCATGATTTGGGAAGCTAGGGAATGAAAGGCAACACAGTTTTCAGCCATTCCCTGCCCACCACCACCACCACCATGCCTTGGAGACCTTAGCCAACATATGTAAGATATGTAGCTTCCTGAGCCACTGTGCGAGGGAGACCCACATGGAACAACCATACAGACATAGACATGCCCAAGGAATGCCAACTGTTCCAGTGTCAGCTTTTTGAATCTTCCTATCATCAACTGCCAAATATTTGAGTGGGAAAAACTTCAAATGATTCTAGTCCCAGCGTTCCAGCCAAGCTGGCTGATGCCAGGTGGTACAGAAATGAGCTGTCCCCATTAAGTTCTGCCCAAATTACAGATTCATGAGTGGAATAAATGTTGTTACTCTTATGTGATAGGCATAATAATGGCTCCCCAAAGATGCCCATATCCTGCCCCCTGAGGCCTACGAATATGTTAGTCTACGGGGCAAAGGGGAATTAAGGTTGCAGACGGAATGAAACCTGTTAATTAGTTGACCTCAGGATAGGGAGTTTATCCTGGATTATCCAAGTGGGCTAAAGTTATCAAAAGGGCCCCCTAAAAAGGGAGGAAGGAGAAGAAGAAAGTCAGGAGAGAGGAGTGCAAAAAGTAGGGCCAGAGAGATGCAACATCACTGGCTTTGAAGATGTCAGAATGGGACCATGAGCCAAGTAATGTGGAGAGCCCCCAGAAGCTGTAAAAGGCAAAGAAACAGATTCTCTCCTAGAGTCTCCAGAAAGAAATTCAGCTCCATTTTAGCCTAAGACCTATGTGGGACTGCTGATCTCCACAATTTTAATTATAAAGGTTGTTTAAGTTACTAAGCTTGTGATACTTCATTGCAGCAGCAAGAGAAAACTCCATACTCTGGTTTAAGTCTCTAAGTTTGAAGCACTTTCTTTCTTTCTTTCTTTCTTTCTTTCTTTCTTTCTTTCTTTCTTCTTTTTTAAGATTTTATTATTTATGAGAGAGAGAGAGAGAGAGAGAGAGAGAGAACGAGTGAGAGAGAGAGTACAAGCTGAGGATCGAGGCAGAGAGAGAGGGATAAGCAGACTTCCTGAAGAGCAGGGGGCCCAAAGCAGGGCTCCATCCCAGGATCCTAAGATCATGACCTGAGCCAAAGGCAGATGCTTAACCAACTGAGCCACCCAGGCGCCCCATGGGGGGCTTTCTTACTTGTCATCCTATAGTTGGGATAGTGACCTTGCCCAATTCTCACATCTGGCCTATAGGAAGCTTAACCAAATCAATGAACAATCAATGGCAACTTTGCAGCATCTCCTCTTTCCACCCTCATGCTCCCTTTCTCCTGATATGTTTCCTTGCTTTTGTTATGTCTATTGTTTTATACTACCTCGAATTCTTTTAGAATAGGACAATTAATAAATAAATAAGATGGATTAAAATGATATATTTGCTATGACCTACCAGAAGTAATGAAGTAGACTGAATGAAAAGTATCTTTTCTTTGTCTCTGCTAAAAACAAAACCGAACTTCTAAAGCTGATCCACAGCTATGGACAGCATCAACTGAAGACAAAAGCAAGCCTTTAATTTAGTTTAATGTTTTTTCTAAAAATAGGGAAATAAAGTGTCTAACACTTCTGTTTTCCAATTTAAGAACAGGAAATGAAAACTCATAGAAAATGTAATAAGAACATTTGTGTATGTACATATGTTTGTGTATGTATATCTATATGCACATTTTATGCATATAATATAAATATATAATCAATGTATAAATATATAATAAACATTAATTTATATATATATTTATTTATTTCAGCTTTGTATTGTATCTGCTTAAGGAAGAGGGAATTTAAAAAGAGTTAAATAGAAACCAGAAATTGACAGAGAAAGACACAGAAACAGAAGGAAAAAGGAAACGGTATTAAAATGTTTGGTATTCAGGGAAGGAAAGAGACACCTGGGAGCTCACAGAGACACACAAGAGAGATAAAGAATCAAAAAGGAATTCATACAAAATGCCCACAAAAAGAGGAACATTAAGTAAAAAGAGAAAGACTTTCATGGAGTAAGTACACTCCTAGCATATGCCTTTTGGAGATATTCTCATTGAGAATTTCTGATACTACACTAGATTTTAATATTCTAAGATAATAATAGGGAGATTATATATCTCTCAGCAATACCTGGCCCTCCCTCAGGTCTTCCCAGCTGCAGAAACCAGGGGCAGAGGTCACCAGGGCCAAGAGTGCAGAGCAGAAGCATCACCTGACAACTGGGATCCTTCCTGATATATTAGCTGACTCTTCTGTACTTGCCTGTCCTCTACCTGCCACCTGTCTGCAATCATCACATATGGATAACATCTGTGTCCCTAAGCCTCTACCTCAGCTTCCCTTGCCTGCCCTGCCCCCAGCACACTTCAGGCTGCACAACCCGGTAAACATGCACCTGTTTCTTTTATGTACTTTATGCTACTGGTTGGGGTCTTGCTCCAAAACATATGTACCAAACAAAGCCACAATACATAGTGACCTAGCCACAGACTCCTGCTATTCCCACCTGGCCACAGTTTCCTATTCCCTTTCAAAATTATAATTCGTATTTTGGGTCACCTTACTGAAGTCACTATCCCAGCTCTGTCTGTATACTTTTGCTTATAAAAGAAAAGGCAGAAGAGTTCCTCCCTCCCGGGGGGGGGGGGGGGGGGGGGGCAAAAGCAAAGTTACTCTATATGCTAACTACCAGCCAGAAAAAAGAGAAACAAAAATGATGTTTGAGTGTATATATATATATATACACTCCCATCTCAGCAGAGTCCTTTGACTTGGCAAAGTGATTCGTCTATTGGGAGTCAATGTGGAAAGAGAACAAAATCTTGGGAATTCTTAAGGAGACTGTATCTTATACTTCCTTGTATCTCTACAGAGGTAGGCACTTGATGCCCAAAGGCTTTAATGACCACCGAAATTGCTCTCATCGTCATAATCGATAATACATGGAAACGCGCAAAGCAGTATATGGAATTAAGTAATACCAAGGTATCTACCCTTTTTGAGAGAGTAAGGTCCCCTTTAATCTTGGGTATCAAGAGGAACTCTTCATTATCCTTGGGAAAGGTCCATCCATGTTCACATCAATGTTGCCTGTGAATTCTACTTTACCTCAGTAGAGTATGTCACAGTTTATAAAGCACTTGTGCATTAATCATATAAAATGAAGTCCCTTTCTGTTCAGGCTGCTTCTATACAAGAACAGAGTATTATTTGCAGATAATGTGCTTCACTGAGCCTGCACTGAATTGTTCACGCAACAGCTGTAAATCAAGATTGACTTTTTGAACCTAACTTTGCATAATTCAACAAGCTACTGAACATCTTCTGCCTAAGCAGGCTCATGACTTAGAGGAATCGGCAAAGCTAAATAACTACCCAACGCTGCCTCAAAACGATTAAATAACAAAAGGTTTCGCATTAACAAATCAGGAATGAGTCACTTACTGTCTGATTCTTCACTGATCAAGAAGTGACAGAGAAGGTGCCATTTACAAAAAGAAATGTCATAAAATGATTGAATTGTGAATTTCTTCTAGTCTCCAATAACAAGAAAATGACCATAAAAGGAGGTGGTAGATGGGGAAAGATAAGTGCTATTAAATACTAGTCTGTCAAGAGACAAATCTATCGTTGTCTTGATGGTAGAGTTAGTCTGAGCTCAGAAGAAGTAATCAGTTCTGTAGCTAATGAGTATACTGCTCTTAATAATTGCATTATAGTGAGGACTAAGCTGGATAAATCAGAAACCCTGTTATGTCAATACATAGTTAACAGGTGCTTCAAGACGGCACAACAATAAAACTTCATTATTGTGCTGAAACTTTTACTTCCTTTCCTTCTGCAGTACAATTATTTAGAAAGATGGTGACCAGCTCCTCCACCAGCCCATTTCCTTTAGTAGCTCGTTTCTTTTATCTTTTTCCACCAATATCACCCTCCTTCCCTTGTGGCATGGTCTTGAGCAGCATTAGACCTGCTGTTACCGTCTTTTTCTCCAGATCCACCTGCCCCAGGAATTGACCTATCGTCAGGCAGCCTGTACCTGAAAACTCTAAATGTTTACACCACTCATGCCGGCAAATGATAATGATGACAGGAAGGAGGAGGACAGCTGAGTTACTTTTTACCACATGTCAGACAGTTTTTTTCAAATATTTGTCACAAAAACCATATAGGCAGCAATACCATTATTACCTTTTTTCCAAGGAGGATGGTGAGATTTGGAAGACTTAAGAAACTTGCTTAGAATCACACAAAGTGGCACAGAAAGGGCTTAAACTGTGCTATAAAACTCAGTGCACTTAATCATCACATTAATGATTTACATTACTAGTAAAGTTTTTAAGTCATAGGAGATCAGAATTACTATGATATCACTATAAGCCTACTCCAGTGAGTAAGCAATCATATGGGGCTGGATGGTAAACTCTGCCCTATGGTTTCCACAAAGCTTAATTATCTAGTATTATTATTTCATATGAATGTGTTTTATATCTTCAAATATGCTCTAAACTCATAAATGACAATGGCTATGTTCATATAAGTTAAATTTGTTCTTTAGTGCCAAACACAGTGTTATCCATGAGAATGATCAATATACAATGATTGAATGAATTCTAAATTGTGTGATCTCAAAATACTCTTTTAGGCCTTTAAAGGGTATAATTACCTAAAATCTAAAAAACGGAAATGCAATTTTTTTGGGGAGAGGGAGATAAACAAAGAGAAAAGTGATAATGATCCAAGAAGGATGGGGTGGGGGATAAGTGGTGGGATGCTATGCTTAAGTAGAGCTCAGAAAGGCAAGCAGATGGAAAGTAGAGCAACCCCTGATGAGATGAAAGGATGAGAGTCCTAGATTGGGGATGCATAAGGGACACACTTTTCTTCCTTATTATGTTCTAGGAATGTTCCAAATGTTTCTGTGGGGACAAAGAAGAGAGACGATCAGGAATTTTCCTGGCCTAAGACATACTGGAATGAAGGCATGTTACTAATCCCTAAAAAAGGATGCCACTGGCAGGAGTAAAAGAAAGTAACACTTCTTTTCTTTTTTATAAGTTCTATTTATTTATTTGAGAGAGAGAGAGAGAGAGAGAGAGAGAGAGAGAGAGAGAGAGAGAAAGAACACATGAGCAGGGCAGAGACAGAAGCAGCTTCCCTGCTGAGTAGAAAGCCTGATGTGGAGCCTGATCCCAAGAACCCTGGGATCACGACCTGAGACAAAAGCAGCTGCTTAACCAACTGAGCCACCCAAGCGCCCCAAAAGTAATCCTTCTTAATTGAGTACAGTGTTCAGGTCATTTTTGCCCATTCCTATTACCTATATTCCCATCTAACTTATTCTGTCTTGCATATCTCTTCTCAGTGAACATTCCTACCATGGACCAAATAGTTCAAACCAAAACCCACGCAAGGGGACATCTTCAATTCTTCCCTTTTCCCTCAGCCCCTATATCTAACCCTCAGCAAATCTTTTGACTCGATCTTCAAAACACATCCCGACTCCATCTACTACAGTTCCTTTCCATTTCCGCTCTATTTCCCTAGTTGAAATCACCATCACCTCTTGTCTAGATTAGTAAAGCCCCCACCTCCGCTACTTAGCTTCTTGCTTCTATTCTTGTCTCTTCCTGTCATAGCCTTACACATACCAGCCTCATGATCATTACACATATCAATCAGACCACATCCTTCTCTTACTTCAAACACTCTAGAGGCTTCTTATCTCACTGAACTAAAGTCCAAGCTCTGCCATGGCTCCCTGGCTTTACATGGCCTTACCCTACCTCTTTCTCTGGGTTCATCTTCTACTCTTGTCCACTTCATAGCCTACAAAAGGACCATTCTTTCTTTTTGTCATATGTGCTAGCTCATTAACCCTTTAAAGTCTTACCTTTACTTCTCCCTTAAATCAACTCCGTATCTTCACAGTACTCCAGTTGCTCAGTCTGGGCCATCTACTCTGACTACCTAAACCCTCAAACATGGTTACTCCACTGAATCCAGTCAATGGATGTCACTACATCTTCTATTTTCTTCATAGATCCTACCATTGTCATTTATTTATTTGTCTGTGCATTGTCTTTGTGTCCTGTTTCTGGCCCCTACCTGCTTAAACCACAGTTCATATAGACTCAGGGGAGTAGGAACTCTAATTTATCCACATTGTCTAGAACAACACTGGTTACATAGTAAGTCTTGATAACTATTTCCGGAATGAATGAATAGATGAATGAATCACATGAATAGTCTTATGTGCTTAAGCCCCTTGTGAAATGCTAGGTAAGAATTTACTTTTGGAGTGTGTGGAATATGGTTTTTACTTTCTCAGATGATATAAGAGAAAATATTTCATATTTTTGCCTTCGCAAAGAAAAGAGGGCATGTCACCTACATCTCCCTTATACATACACTTTCAAAACTGTGGTTTCCCTCTATGGGAATCTAACCTCAGAATTATAATGTGAGGATAAAAGAGATAATTGAAAGAATAGCATAAAAAACTCCATGTTGCCTTGCTGGAGAATGCAATAGAATTTTCTAGCATGATATAGTACTACACATGCCCTAAGTAATAAGGAGAACCTGCGAAAATGTTATTTCATAATATTACATCAGGGAAGAGCTCTAACTCTCTTCAGTTTTGCCACAGGGTTTTTAAGATTGCTGTTACTGTGCTTACTTGAAACATAATCACAAACAAGAAGTGTGTGGAAACGACAGCTATATTAACTTTATCATGTATAGTTAAGTATTCAGCACACTTGAAAGCAGCGCTCCTTCATTTTCATAGCACGCTACATAGAGAAATAGACTTGGCAGAAGGGCCTGGTGAAGATGTAGCTGCACTCAAGTCCAATAGTATGGCCAGATGCCCACAGGCTGGTGGGGCGGTAATGGGGCACTCATCAAACACTGGGGTCTCTGGCTCACACCTCGCAGAACAGAGATGAAATATCTAGAAACACTCAAGGTACAAAACCCAAGGGAGGAAGTAGTTAAGACTATGATGTTTGTCTTTGCAGACTTTCTACCTCCTTTAAAGGAACTCCCACCTACCTCTCTCCATAGTTTCAGACACTTCTCTGTGAATAGAATAGATGCACAATGGAGGATTAATTTTCCTTTGATATTAGAAGTGAGAATCATATGATTCTTTGTAGTAAGTATGTACTTTTAAAAAAACAGGACACATAACGATTTTTAGGGTTGTCAGCCTTGCTCTATACTTGTCCACTTTGATGCGAAAGTTTCAGGCTCTAGGACTTTGGGTTCAGGAGATGTTTTCAGTCTTTCTTCATAGTTTTTTTTAAAGATTTTATTTATTTATTCATGACAGACACACACAGAGAGAGAGAGAGAGAGAGAGAGAGAGAGAGGGAGAGAGAGAGAGAGAAGACAGAGACACAGGCAGAAGGAGAAGCAGGCTCCATGCAGGGAGCCCAATGTGGAACCCAATCCCGGGACTCCAGGATCACACCCTGGGCTGAAAGACAGAAGCTTAACTGCTGAGCCACCCAGGCATCCCTTAATCTTTCTTCAAATCTCATTCCGTGGATAAGGCCTTTGGGCTTTAACTACTTATAGGGCTCTCCCTGGCCCCTGGCTCTTTTTCTTCAGATTTCTGTTCCTAATAAATAATGAAAATAAGCACAAAAAGCAAAAACAGTAAGAAGTGGCATTTTTGATAAAGATCCCCTCTCAGCATGTAAATGTTATTAAGAAGAGTGGACCAGGGCACCTGGGGGGCTCAGTCAGTTAAGTGTCTGACTGTTGGTTTTGGCTCAAGTCATGATCCCAGGGCCCCGAGTTCGAGTTCCACATGCAGCTCTAGGCTGGGCAGCAGCCTGCTCCCTCTGCTCCTACCATTGCCTCTCCCTCCACATGCATGCTATTTAGGAGGAGGAGGAGAGAAGAAGGAAGAGGAGGAGGAGGGGGAGGAGGAGAAGGAGGAAAAGAAGGAGGAGGAAGGGGAGAAGAAGAAGGAGAAGAAGAAAAATAAGAAGAAGAAGAAAAAAAAAAGAAGAAGAGGAGGAGGAGGAAGAAAGAGGAGTGGAGCACTGGGCTCATGTTCACCTAGTCTACAGCAGGGGTGTGAGGAGACACGCAGTTCAAGACTCCAGTACCAAGACTTTCCACATTTGAGGATAGGTTCAGAGCACTCAAAATTCTAGAAGTGACTTACAGCTCTGAGACATAATGGCAAGAGTCTCTGTGGAATGATTCTAGTCCTTCTAGCCCAGGTGTTATGCAACTGCTCATATTGGACCATATTCGGCTTGACAAG
The DNA here is from genome assembly GCF_048418805.1 of Vulpes vulpes. Classification (NCBI taxonomy): domain Eukaryota; kingdom Metazoa; phylum Chordata; class Mammalia; order Carnivora; family Canidae; genus Vulpes; species Vulpes vulpes. The sequence continues at coordinate 115,821,459 of NC_132786.1, forward strand.
ATGGCAATATCATTTGGTTTCATCTCCTACAACTGGGGGGTGAGAACAAGAAGACGTTGACTTTACAAAGCCAGTGCAGCTGGGCTCATACTACTAGTCTGTCATTTGCGGAAGTACAAAAGCCACTTTGTACTTTATCCCATGTCCCATTAGAAGAGAGAAGGGACTTTTTATGCTCTCACAGAACCTCAGTCTCTGGACCCTCCACTGGTGAGTCTTGTCTAAGTTTCACCTGTGCCCACAAAAATGCATTCAGAGCCCCTGCTGGCTTCTATAGGAAAGCCACAGACACCAAGCATTTGAATTTAGAGGCTCATTGGAGAACTTGGGAGTCTACTGAGTGGCCTCTTGTCCCCTGAGTAGCCCCTTTCTCCCTCCCCTCTTCCTGCTCCTCACATTCCCTGGTCTGTCCTCACTCCCTGGTCTGTCCCCTTCGCTTTGCTTTTGCACATTGTTTCAGCTCCTCCTGGCTCCTGATCCCCAGCTTCCATGTTATCATCTATTAGGTAGATGGCAAAACAACTGAGGAGGGTCTATCCTCTTTACAATGCAGTCCAGGTTATCAACACATGACTCAACACACATTTATGGCCTGCCAACTTACTGATGTGCGGTCAGCATCATGCTAGGTGCTGGAGGGGGTATAAAACAATGGGCCCACAATGCCTCCTGGCTGAGGAATTGTACAGCCAGGTAGGGCAGACATTTCAAAATAAAAAGTTTACTGCAAAGGAATAAGGATACATACTATGTGACGGCATTTTCTGAGCCAAATGGACTTGGAAACCATAAGACAGGAATCACATATTCTTACTAAAAATACGCCTCTAATAAATACTTTTCTATAAATGGAACAACAAAAATATCCAAATAGTCCCTTTAAAACTAGTTCCTGTATATGTGCCAATTGCGGCTTACACATTTGGATAAAGTAAACATTGACAGAATCTTGATGAAAAAGAAAATGGATTTTTTTCCTAATGGTCACCTAAGAGGAGGACTATCCTTAAAATATAATGTTCAGTTCCTCCTAGAAGATGAGCTGGCAGCGGGTGAGATAAAGCAGAGGCCAGAATGCTAGATTATTTTCTATGCAAATCACTTTCCTTAAAACTATCGGGAAGTCTAGATATACCACTAAAAGTTAAGCTTCCAATAGTCCAGATTCTGCTGACAGCAGAGGAGATCACCTCACCACTTCCCTCATAAACATACAAATGACAGGCAGAGAGCGAAGCTTACCTTACTAGATCCCCTGAAGAAAAAATGCTGAATCCAAGGGATGGAGGAAAGTTTAGAGAGGTGGTTTTCAACCCTGGTTCCACATGAAAGTCACCTAGGGAGCTTCTTTAGTGCTGGATTCTAGGGCATTACCTCCATCAATTCAGATTTAATTGGCCTGGCAGGGAACCCAGACATTGTTTTCTTAAGTGTCCCAGGCAAGCTTTTAAGAATGACAGATTCCTGGGCTCCATTCCTAGTTGTTTCCAAGTCAGTTGATTTGAAGTGATTTCTAGGAATCTGTGTTTTAAAAGGTGTCCCAAGATCTTCCCTGTTTGGCCAGGTTTAAAAAACCACGGACCTAACGCACAATTGCAGAAAGCAGAGGCAGTTGGTTCCAAAAATCATAAAGCTAGAGCAAAAGGGTCTGAAAATAATGTATGTATGTGCTGAGACTCCTTGCGCTGTGGGACAAAGGGCCCCGAAGACTTAATGATTTCTGGGCTACCTGGAAAGTAGTGCTGACAACACTATAAAGCAGTGATCAAACCTCCACTTCTTGAATCCTTCCTCCTAAAAGGTAGACCAAAGAACTTCCACTTTGCTCCCATTTAAGGGAAGACAAATACATCTACCCCTAAGAAAGCACACCCACATTAAGCAGCCATATAATCAGGCTTTAGGGCAACAGCTCAGTAGTTAACTTTAAGTAAAATGCAGGCATCTCACTGTACTCATTATACCAACAATAGAAGGATCCAGTAGGCTGTTAGAAAAAGTTACCATGTGACACACCAAAGCACAAGTGCAGCAAAAGAGATCTTACACAGAAAAGACCACTAGGAGTTTCAACACAGACACAAAACAGAGGGGAACCCTCTGCTGAATCTTGTTGCAAGGTGAAACAGATCTTGACATTATAAACTCACACGGACAAAACAGTAGCATTAAGGCCACCATTCGCCTAAATTCCCCACATCTGGAAATAAAGATCTAATTTCAGAAATTTCATATCCAGGTAACCCTTAAAAAAGATAAAAATAAAAAATATTTAATGTAATAACACAGACAAGTAGAAGTAAAATTTCAGATATGCACAGCTTGTGGTTATTCATTAGAAATCACAGAGAATCTCAGAAATAAGACCCAACCACTTATCCACCCACCCAACGAAACAAAGGACAGCGGCAGTGAAATTTAGATTTCCAATGAGTAACATCTGATCAGGCCAGACTACGAGTTCTAGTTCATTAGCAGCTAGCTGTGTAAGCTTGGGCAGTCGCAGAACTTCTCAGGCCTCAGAGTCCTTATCGATGACATGAATGAACTGAACTCCATCTCCGAAGTTCAGACACACAGATGCAAACGTATATTCCCGTCTTTTAGTTAACTAGTAACTGAGCGAAAACAACAAATATCCTTAGATGCGCTGGCCCACTCAGTAGGCCTCTTCTAAAGGAGACTGACCTCCTGGAACAACTTGCGGATCTGGAGATGCCTCAGGTGTCGTGAGAAAGAAAAAGTGCAAGATTATGTTTCAATTACTAGATGGCTTAGGGGGAAAAATGAAAGAATTTAGAAAGTCTTTATGACTAATACACTTCTGAGTGGTGTTTTAATAATTACCACATCACAGGCTGACAGTGTGCTGCATGGAGGAAGCTGGTCTGATAAGATGCTTTGGGGACCCATCATCGCTGTTGACACTCGTCCAGCTTGACAGAGGAAATCGCTTCTCTGGAGAGTTATGTTCAGCATAATCAGTGGTAATACTGCCTTTAAAATGGAAATCAGAACCTAAAGTAACACCACCCTTTTAGGTTAAATGCATCTCTCAAAGGAGTGGTTTGTGCATTTCTCATCTCCAGCATAAGTAAAACATTTCATTTTACCCAGCAACCTACTGGGAGAAACATCCCATTTTCAGGGATATTCTGTTGATGACAGTATTATAGCTACACAGTATATCAACTGAAGCACCACAAGACGACTTGCCTCACAAGCTACCTTGCTTAGCATAATTCCTTTTTAAATCTTCATTTATTTGCAGCTATTGTGACTGTCTAGAAAAACTTACTGAGGATCTCAAACATCTTTCTTATTCTTTGGTGGTCTTTTGAATAAACAGTGCCTTATAAACCTTTTGCTTAACACAAGCAAAAAAGAGATTTGTTCAGTTGGGATGAAGTAATACTTTGAAATTCTTATAATTACATTAATGCACTTAAAAATATAGTCAATGTTGAATTTACAGTTCGTACTTCTATTCAGAGAATAAAGCAGGACACGCTGTTGCATGGGAAACAAGCGGTTTGAACCTGTGAATAATTTAAATAAATCACAATTTGGTTTATTTACCGCATTCATACCCAGCAGGCTTAATTTAAACACCTTTATGCTTTTAAAGTTTTTCCTGCATGTCTTCCCTATTGAGAAGGTGAAATCTAAATCTTAAGAGTGTTCCTTCACAGATTCAATGCATAATAAAACACAAAGGAAAATCATGAATGCAATTCAATAACTGAATGCATCTGCAAGTTTCTTAGGGTCTGACAGTATGGTAACAAATTCTAATTCATTAGGCTTTTTTGTTCCTTCTCCTTCACAGAATTATGGGTGTACTGTTGAGCTCAAGTTTTTGTTAAAACAGCATAGCTCTCCTTTAGTAATTTAAAAAAAAAAATTGTAACTTGGTTAAAAGACTTAAGGATAAGCTCAAAAACACCACAAGTGAATATTAAATCTGTTTTATCAGTCTCGTTGTGATGTTCAGAATCTGCTGGTAATTTAATAAGTTTTTAAAACCAGTGGGTTGCTCTGGATTATTTTCGTGGCTTATATAACAAATTCTATTTGCAAAGTATAAATTCACCATTTATTTTCATCGATGGGTTGCATTTCATTCAAGAGTTAAGTTTCTTGCAATGAATATTAACACAACGTGGGAAGATCTTACAATTTTCCAACTGACTAGGAATCTTTGACATCCAAATGCTGAACTTAAATTGTAGAATAACTCATTAGGAAATATGCAATAGCAGTGTCAAGATTTACAACAAATACACTGGAAGCATTTTAAAAATTAATATTAAGCTGCTATGCTTGGCTTAATTAACTTTCTTCTTCATTTACAAAGCATATCTGTCTGGTTTTATGAACTCGGTCTCCAGTCCCCTTTCTTACAAACCTGTTTAATTAAAGTTTAACAGCTGTGTATGCTTTAGAAACAGCAGAATGGTTTTTCTCCCTTGAAATACTTAATCCGTTCTTAAAGTATGATCCTTCTGAATATATATTTAAAAGGCAATGGACAAGGAATAATCTACCAACAGAAAAACACTCACAGCTTAGGCATCAGCACTATGTATTCAGTTTGTAGACAGAATAGTAATTTCTAAACTAGGAAATCCAAGGCCACATGGGGCATGAGCAGATTTTTATTCTCAAAAAAAAAAAAAAAAAGATAGGTACATAAAACAACAAATAAGTAAATAGAAAAATAAACAGAATACTTAAAAATACAAAACTTTGCGGGTTTTAGATGCTACCATACACATCCAATACCCAAGGAGTATGATGAACGAGGTAACACCAGATATTTTGGTCAGTGTTACCACTTCATCATCAACATTAAATTATTTATTAAATAAATATCTACAAGTACATATGTGTGTATATATAACATATGTTGACATACACACAACATAATATTTCTGAAATGATGAAAATAATCGAAGAGCAAATGGGTGTGATGAAACCTTGAAAGGTACAGTAACAATATGGAATTAATTCCAATATCAGTAGCTAATGCATATGATTTCATGGTTATGCCAATCCCAACTATCCTCCAGGTGCTCTGTCCACCAGCACCCACCTGCCCACTGTGCAGGGAGGTATTTTTATGCCCTTCTGGTTGTTAGGTCCTTGTAAAGAGTCTCTGACTTAACCTCATTGCCCCTCCCAACACTGCACTCCATTTGTGGTACACATTCAATTAATATGTGTGAAATAAGCACACTGATGCAAGAACAAAACCAACTTATTTTCAAGAGAAGAACTCCGAAAGAGGCTTCAGTAGAGCATACTATTGTTCAACCTGTTTGCCTCCCATCCCTGAGGGAGAGTTGTACAGACCCACCATATTGATAGCAGGTGGTGCCATGTGACTGGTTTTGGCCAAGGACACAGGAGTAGAAATAGAAGCCTCAAGATCCATCTCATGGTTCTATCATGCTTCCTTTTCCATCTCCCCTATGACTATTAAAACCTGTCATCCTGAATCCCTAAGGGAATAAAACATGGAACAGTGTTTCAGGCAGCCTATGGTAAACCTATAATAGAGTGAGAAGCAAGCCTCTACTACAATAAACCACTGAGATTTGGGGGTCCTTTGTTATCACGGGATAAGTCTAGACTGACAGAGCACCCATTTAAGCCTTCTCAATAAGAAACAAGCATATTCTCATCCCCTTTGCTTTGCAGGAACAATCCCTACAGCATTTTATGCTGCTGGAGAGAGCAAAGAAAGACAGATGGCTGAGACTCATGTTCTTTAGCGCTTGCTTTCCTTAACCTTCAGCAACATTGAAAACGTTCAGCAAATTAGAGAGTTTACATTTTTAAAGATAAGGAGTTGGGACTGATACTAATTGGACTAAGCTGAAATATTTCCAGAATAAACAGAATCATTTCACAGAGTGATATTCAGGATTGATGTTTTATAAATACTGCACAGGGCTTTCTGCAGTCATTTAATTTGACAAATACTTATTACTTATTAGGCACACCCTCAATATGCTAAATTTTGTAAGATGGGACTGTGCTAGATGCCAAGCCCCAGAAGTGAGTCACTGCCCTTGATTCAAATTGGACACCAGCAGAAAGATGCATGTACGACTGGCTCTAATACAATTAGGTGCATTTTATACCTGTAGGATCAATACAGTACTTTGGAAACAGAGAAGAGGACAATCATTTCTGTCAGCGTAAGGCTGCAGGATTCTGCTAGATGGGTGGGGGAGGGTGAAGCATCTGCCATGCACAGGATGAAACATGAGCATGGATAGAGAAGTATGAAAGCAGTTTTTAAACTGTAAGAATATAGCTGTAGCACTGTGTGTGAGAGAGAAAGAGAGAGAGAAAGAGAGGGCACATGTGCACGCACACACACGTGCGCCCACACGGGCACATGGGTGTAGGAAGAGTGGGTAGGGGAAGGAGATGAAAGCGAAAAACCGCCCACCGTGAGTGGTAAATGTTATGAAAGAGGAAGCTAGTATTCAATAGGAGCACAAAAGGGATGTAATCCCAACCATAGAAGGTTTTAAAAAGAGATGCCAGAATGGAATCTTTGGCTTACACACACATCTACACATAAGTGTGCATATATCTCTACACATAATATGTGTTTGTATGTGTGTCTGTATGAGACAGAGAGACAGAGAGAGAGAGAAATGTTAGAGACACAATCCAACAGTATTAAAGGATATACTGTAAAATTCCCCTCACACTCCTGCCCCCTCAAGCCTTCCAGTTCTCTTCTCTAAAAGTGGAAGTTACACATTACTAGTAATTACTGAGCAATTTAGAGAAACTGAGTATGAATGCCTAGAAAAATGACAGGGGTGGAAGTGGTGTTCAGGATCTGATATCAGGATTGGAGAGTTTACCCGTGTAGGGAAACTATGTGTACTACATACACATCTATGTGTGTACGTATAGATCTATCCTTTTTTGTTGATCGTCCTGAGTCTCTATTTTATGAACACATCACAATGTCCTTACCTGTACGGATGTCCATTGAGGGTTCAATCTTTTGCTATTATAAACAGCCCTGCAAGTAACTCCCTTGTACACACTCCTCTGCACTCACGTGCAGGTCTGTGTACCAGATAAATTCCTAGAAATGCAATTAATGAGTGGGAGTTAGCCAGGCAAAAGCAAAACAAAGGAACTGGACAAAAAAAAAGTGAGGGTGCTTCCTATAAAGGCAAGGGTATGTGAGAAGATGCGGAACTGCCGAGAAACTACAAACCATCACTCCCCTTGGCTAGAACACAGGGGGAGACTGCAGCTTGAGAGACACAGGGGTGGACCAGGGGGGATCTTTATAAACTGGGTTCATGGAAGGCATAAAGGATTAACACTTTATTTTTTTTATTTTATTATTATTATTATTATTTTTTAGGATTAACACTTTAAAAAACATCATTCTCGTGGGAGTGTGGAAGATGAACTGGCAAGGGAATGAAAGGGAAATCAGTTAGGAGACAGACACGGTAATCCAGGGAGGAAATCATGAAGGCCGAGTAGCCCATCTTCCCTGACACTATTAGAGCAAGTCCTCCCAGGCTTGTCTCTCAAGCTCTCTCCTCTGGGGAGACTTCCAAGACCCACATCTCATGGTAAAGCAGCAGCCCTAGGGAGTGAACCAGGGATAGGATCCATCTCTCTACTCTGGAATGAGAAAAAAATCCTCCCTGGTACTAATCCTTCTACAAAAATTTGTGTACTGACTGCCTCCCTCTTTTCTATAGAATAAATATCATAGAATTGAGGAGCTGAAAAACATGTCCCAAATCACTTAGTCCAGAAGTCCTTAAATTTGTGAGATGCTTTCCATTTTCCTAAAAGCATGACATTACAGGGAGGTCAGAGATTATGAGGAAAGTAAGGGCCAGCTCCTTAGAAAAAGATTATCATGGTTTGGTGGTCAGGATCTGACACCTCGTTAAAGCTGCAAAGGGAACAGGGGGTCATGACACTACTGTGTTTTTTCCACGTCCAAAATTCCCAACCCAAATCCCAGCACTGGAAGTTTAAACTTACCCAGGTGGCATTAGAGCCAACTTGAAGAAAACATCATTTCATACCTGAGTAGACCAAAATCTAAACAGGGTAAACTACTCAAGTAAAAACAGATAACTGGTGACAGACCTAATACTGCAACATTTCCTCAAATTTCAGCATGCATCAGTCACTTTCAGGGCTTATTAAAACATAGATTTCTGGCTCCGGCCTCAGAGTTTCTGATTCATTATGGGGAAACGGGGAATCAAGAATTTGCTTTTTTAACAAGTTCCTTGGTGATGTTGATGCTATAGTCTGGAGATCACACTTTGAGAGACATTCGACTAGAACAATGCCAACCCTCCATATGGTAGATATGTTGCCTATAGAACATACATACATATATGTGTATGTACATAAATATGTATGATCTTCTACAATAAAATATTACTAGATATTTGTAACTTTGCAATATTGAGAAAAACACATTACAAACTTTATAGTGAAGTCTCATTTCTCTTTATTTGTAAAACTCATAGATTAGCATTAACACACTAATAGCATTAACTCAGCAGATAAACGCATACAAGTTATGTCAAAGAATTCAATTTCTAAAGTTCTACTTCATGGAGCTTTAATCACCAAAACTAAAATTAAATGGCTTAAAAAAAAAAAGACCTAATTTCCTTAAGTAATCTATGAGAATGACAAAAGCAATGAAAATTATACAACAACAGTGAGAAACATTGCATCACCTTTTATATTAGCACAGACGGAAAATGATTGTTAGTACTCATCACTGGCTCAATACACAGTGCAATATTCATACATTGCCAGAAATATGAAAAGTGAAACTTTCAGATAAGTTGCATATGCATATCCTCTTGATTCCCTTCACTTCATTGGCAAGGAAGTTGTAAGTTTTAATTTTAACAAATCATTATTTTTTAAAAGTCATTTGAGAATACTAGAGCTCAGATGCATAAAGTTAGGAGTCACTTCAATTTCCATCAGGCAGTAAGCATTCTCTTGATTTTAATGATAGTCGTATGAGACTTAGAGTTCAGGCTTGATTTACATAATCCCCCAAAGTCGGCCCCAGAAATCCATTTAAGGTCACCTTACTTTCCCATACACATACCAAATTCTAATCTGTTCATTCATTTCCCCTTCTATTATCATACTCCTTGCTCTTGTAAAGCTTACTGCTTATTATACTTTCATCTCAAATAGAAAATCTTTCAGGTTGGCTTTCCGTCCTACTAAACTCCATTCCAGTATGTATTACTTGCTCCTCTTCATGTTATAGTCACAGATTAAATAGTCATTTACTTTTTGATATATGTAAAATTGGAATCCAAACTGCAGAAATGTTCCTTGGAAGCATCAATACACCTTGAAGTGTAGCAGTGTGGGATACAGCGTTTATCACTGCCTGCTCTGGGCTGCATATTAAAACCAGGTATCGCATAATGGGCAGGGAGTAGAATTTATTTTTGTAATAAGCAAAGTAGAAAATCTCCTTAGTTCCCAAGTGTCCAGTCACAGAAGCCCAAAGTTAATGACTTGCTATTCATCATACCCCAGATATACAACTTTCATCACGTAATCGACTCTTCTGAAAGGAAAGATCAACAACTGTCAGCTCCCTTAATAATGAAAAAAAAATTAATTATTTTCACTCAGATTCTCCTTTGAGTTGAGGATGATCAATTTCAAAGTCTTATTAGTTCTGCTAGTGTGAACCATTCAGATTCTTGGGATAAAAAAAAAAAGAAAAACTAGGGAGGCACTCTTCTTCTAATGAACAATTTATGATTAACATTTCTGTCAATGAACATTTTCCAATTTTATTAAAACTGCAAACATAGACTTTAGTTTCCCAATTGACATTTTAAATATGGGAATGATTACTGCCTGTGCCTGAGATGCTATTATGTATAAAGGTACCCCTCATAATAAATTAGATAACATTTGAACATTTTCCTTAACACAATGAATAAACTGAGGAACTAAAATAAATTATTTTATTTTTTAAAAAGATTTTATTATTTATTCCTGAGAGACACAGAAAGAGAGAGAGAGAGAGAGAGAGAGAGGCAGAGACACAGGCAGAGGGAGAAGCAGGCTCCATGCAGGGAGCCCAACGTGGGACTCGATCCCAGGACTCCAGGATCAGGCCCCAGGGCTGAAGGTCGCGCTAAACCGCTGAGCCACTGGGCTATCCGAATAAATTACTTAATAAAAAAAAAAAAAAAAAAGAGGATCGCCTAGATTATTAGCTCCTTCTGCATGGCATTATCAGTTTAGTCCAGTACCGGCAAGATTGAGCTCAAATAACAGCCAGAAGGTAATTGGAGTTCTAATGCTGGGCTTATAAGAAGAGCTTAAATAGCCTGGGGTAGTATTCTGATACAGAATTTTCCCATCTGCAGGGCTATTCCTTTTGTATTAGGAAGAAACTATTTGGGCAATGAAATTTATTCTACTCTTTTATGAGCATTGTGGCTTCTCACCAGTGAAGACACTCTGCAGCGTTCTTAAAGTATAATAGCTCTTCCCCATCCAGCTCAAGACAAATATCTTCACTGTCCAGGTGTATCTGTGCAGCTTCGAGCAATGCAGCAAAAATCTCACCTCGAGTAGCAGAGCTACTCTGCCTCAACCAACATATAACCAAAGAACCCATGGCTCTTAGCCGAATTCTTCCCTACTATTTAAACTGCTGGCCAGGACTAGAAAAAAGTTTAGTATTTTCTATTTATTTCTAAGGTTAAAGGAATGAGAGTAGATAATATATTCTATTTTTTAAATATTTTTTAAATTTAATTTAATTTTTTAAATATTCTATTTTTTAAATATTTATTTATTCACAGGAGACACAGAGGGAGAAGCAGGCTCCCTGCAGGGAGCCCGATACAGGACTCGATCCCAGGACCCCAGGATCACGCCCTGGGCTGAAGGCAGACGCTCAACCGCTGAGCCACTCAGGCGTCCCAAAAGTGATAATATAGACCAGGATTAGCAAACGAGGGCCGAGGGGCCAAATCTAGTCCAGGATCCGTTTTGTAATTAACGTTTTGTTGGAACACTCACTTTATATGTCATTTATAGTTGCTTTTATGCTACAGTATCAGGATTGAGTTGTTCTGTCAGAAACAGTATAGCCTGCAAAGCCAAAAATATTTACTATCTGACTGTTTACAAAAAAAGCATATTGACCCCTGCTATAAACATCAGGTAACTGTGCCTGAGGAACCAGTTCAAGATATCAAAGATACAGTAGCTAGCATTTGAGTACTTGCATGGAACATTGTAAAAGTGTTTTTTTTCCAAGCTTCAGAATTTACAAAATATGGAACTATACCTTGATTGAATGGTACAATTAAATTGTTTTAACAACAACAAAAAATTGATAATCTAAAGTGGCCAAGGCATTCTGTTAAGATCTGGGGAAGCCAAATAGAAAATCAGTTAATAATACACTAAATATATTAGATGTATTTAAATGTATACATTAAACAATACATTTTAGTAGTGTGTTAAAAATTACAAAGAATTGGGAGATATTTGGTCTTCAAAATAATCCTAATAGAGAGTTGTCTTGTTTTTTGTTTTTTGTTTGTTTGTTTGTTTGTTTCCCAAATCAGAGAGGTCAATGACTTTTCCAAGGCCACAAAGCTTTTAAGGAACAGCTAGAATTGAATCTATCATCTTACTCAAAGTGTAACGTTCCTTCTACTATATTGCACTACCCCATTGCCCTTAGATACCTAAAAGCAGCTTTCATACAAAAAAAAAGTTACAGAAATTTAATAGCATCCACAACTAACTTAATACCTTAAACACACCTGCTCCCCACCTGAAATTGTTTCTCCAAGCATTTTAAAAGAGGAACAGTGGTCAATGTTAAGTTTAAGCAAGGTTAACTAAAACTGCACAAAAATAGAAGAGCTATCTGTTCCTTAATTATTAAATAATTATTCAGGTTGAAATATTCTTAAATCTTTCTGGCATGCTTCTTAAGCTTAGTTAAAAAGGTATTTTAAGACAATATTTTTAGCTTCCTACTAAGATAATTATACTTATATGCCTTTTCCAAATATTTGACAGACTTACATTACTGTAAGCAGAGGAAAAAAATAAAAATCAATATTTAGTTCAAAGAAATGTACAAAAGTCAGCATTTTTCTATATTTTTACTTGGAGGTCACAACTTCAAAAAGTTATACTACTAAGAAACATGATTAAGCCAGCAGCGAAGAGGGGTAACAAACTAATGCACTAGCTGGCCCCCGGAGTGATGTGCTTCGTGCTAGGAAATAGCAGACTGCACAAGAGCACTTCACATGATCTGTCTGCCCTGGGGGAGGTGAGGGGACTCACGGCAGAATTGGGGAGTAGAGTCCCCAAAGCCAGCCCAAGAAGGGAGAAAAACAACTTAGTGGAAAGCATTCAAGTTAGAAACTGACCACTATATTTTGGAGAGCAGCGAGGAAATGTTGACAAGGATGGAGTCAGATCAGAGCATCCTGCTAGGCAACCAGCTGCAGAACATTTTTCCTAATTAAGCTAAGCCAATGGGTTTCCCACCTGAAGCACCCTGGTCATTTTAGTCCAGGCACTACCTGGAGAGAACACGATGGTTCTAATGCTTTTAAGATTTTTTATTTATTCATTTGAGAGAGAGAGAGCAAGAGCACAATCACCGGGGATGGTCAGAGGGAGAGGGAGAAACAGACCCTTAGTTGACCAGGGAACCTGATGGGGGGCTGGATCCCAGGGCCCCAGGATCATGGCCTGAGCCTAAGGCAGACAACCAACTGAGCCACCCAGATGCCCTATTGCCTGTAATTTTCTATAAATGGTTTTGTCTGGATCACATTTTATTGTTACCCAGTAATTTGCTCATAGTCTCTTTGTGTACATAAGTCCCAGGACTATAATTTATTATTTAGAACTTAACAAATGAGTAATTCTGGAGTTGCCATGTTTTCAAATACCTACCTAGTAAAGGTATATGAGTATATTACTATAACGTAGGTATATCTACCTGTGTAACACACACACGGGGAAACATAAATTCTTGTAGATATATCTGAATCATTTTTCTTCTGGAATATTCAAGGGAGAATGCTATTATATAAATACTTTTCTAATCCTCTCAATCTCCTACTATAAGACAAAAATCAGGACTTCTAATCATACTCCCAGAAGTATATATACTGTGTATATATACTGTGTATAAAAATTAAAAAATAAAAAAAAATTAAAAAAAAATTAAAAAATACACAGTATTTATACCTCTGGGAGTATGATTAGAAGTATGAGGGAAAAAAGGACTTTTCCTTTTTATCCCATTTGCCCCAGTATTATTTCAGTTTTCCTAAATTATATTAAGCCTATGTTGTTTTTGCAATTAAGGAGGGAGCTGTAGATCTCTTATTCATCTCAAATTTTATCCAAAGAGTTGAACATAACACAGCCCAGCCCCTCAGGCAGACCAGATGCTCTTCTTCTGGGGATGCTCCAGGGACCTTTGTACAATTTAATGGTGACAATTCTCTTGTTATATTGTATTTGTTGCTTTTGTTGTCTTTCCACCAGAGCATAAACTTCAGAAAGGCAAGAACTATCTATGGCTTTTAATCTTATAATCTCAGAATTCCACATAATGTCTAGCAACAGTAAATACTCCAGGCACTCAATGAATAGTGATTAAATCATGACTACTGCTAAGAATATCTGATAATTACTGAAATATTCTTATGTGCTGAGCGCTGTGCTAACCAAATTATATATATTATGTCATGTTATCCTGAAGAAAACCTTATGCAGTATGTGCTATTATAATTTCCACTTTACAGATGAGGAAAATTAAGTGTAGAGAATTAAGTGATTTGTAACGCAAGAAGCGGCAAAGCTGAATACAAATCAAGGAAGTCTGAATTTGTAGTTTGTGCTCTTGACCCCCACACCATACTACATGAATAAATGACTATGCATAAGAGAATAAATAGTGAAGATGTTCATATCTAAAGAAGAATCTTATTCAAGAGACAGACTAAGGTAGAAAATGAAAGCAGAGAAACCATTGACAGGCTTGGGGAGAGTACCACAATACTTACTGTCACCATTATAAGAAAAAGTAATTCAATCTAAATGGTCTAGTGACTTCCAGCAACTGTCACATCCTCCTACACGAAAGTGTACACACTATGTTTGGTGTAGTGCCTCGGAAAACCTCCCTATATTGCTAAATTGATTACAGAAATAATCTTGACTTTAAAAATCAGGATCAACATTTTTACATATAAACCTAAAGTGACTATCTCTCTGATGGTGAGGAAGAAATATCTATTGCTAATGCACATAGTTTTTATTAGCAATTCCATTTTTGTTCACTGATACAGCAGCAGTGTGATAATCATCTACAACTACATAAAAGAAAGAAAGATCTCCAAAAAAGTCATGGGTTACCTACCAATCTATAATTCTTTAGTAAAGAAGAATTATTATTCTTTCAAAAAGAAAGGAAGAATGTCCTGAAGAAATTATAATTACTCAAGTTGACATCAGAGCAAAACTATGATTTTTTTCACAAATGCTTCTAATTTAGTGGTACCTAAACCTTATTGGACAGATCTTGGGATGCTTAATTTCACGGTGAACATCTTATCTATTAAATAATTGTATTGGTTAGACCCTAAGTACTAAACAAGAATGCGCCATGCTATTTTGATTTGGGAGAATTCAGAATTCAAACTAAACCAGGCTTAAGAGGCTCAGAAATTTGTAAAAACCTCCTGTTCAAATTACTAACAAATAGGGCCCAGAATAATATCCTCCTGTCTTCAAAAGCAACCACCTACCTGGGTCCCACTTGAGGGACATTAGCTTTCATGCTCTAAAACATTCCATTCAACAATCTTAATCAGGGTCCTTGACACAATTTCTTTTCAAATTTCTTCTTCATTCTGTCCTTTCTTTTAGTAAAGAATATATTCCTAATTCCTAATCTACCAAAAATGTCATAAATCAATGCATGGTCTTAAAATAGTGCCATAGAGATACATTAGGCTTCTATAATTCAAAGCTACTGCACACACACACACACACACACACACACACATACACACACACAAAAGAAAAAGAAAAAAGAAAAAAGTTATTAACCAAGCATTATTTTTAGTTTTACTGGGGAAAACTCAATTTAGTTCTGTTTTTCTTCCTATAAAACTTCATCATTTCCTGGAACATAATATGATTCAACCATCTGTGATAGGCTAATATTGATTTCTGTATCTTCACTAGCACATTTAAAATCAACAAGCTTTAAAATGTTTAATTTCTAATGATTCAATGGACTTTTTTGCTAATATCAAGTTATTTTTAATAAGTTAGGCTGTTTTTACATTTTACAATATAGTCTCTAGACTTGAAGAGGAAATATCATTTAAATATTTTGCAGTGAGAGAATACTTCTGTACTTGTAATTGTTATAGAAAGTCCTGCACTGTGCTTTCTAGCATGGAAATGACTGTGTTGTGGGCAGGACATGCTTCCCCATGAAGCCATTGATCCTGCCCAACCTAAGGCCTCCCTGGGGCCAGGAAGTGATTGTTTGCTATGAACACTTCTTGGAATTCTCCTGAACAAGGCGAATCACAAACTAAAGAAAATAAAATTACGTAAAGTAAATTATAAAGTAGATTACATATTGCTGGTGACCATTTATTGCAGTTTGTCTTGGCAGCCACTGCATGCTGATTATTCCAATATAATAATCATCCCCTTTTGCTCTCAAAAGTATCCTAATTTAAGTGATGAATTATATGGCTACTCTCTTCACTGGTGACTAACTTCACTGAGGTTGCTAACTGCAAGGATTCGCAGATGCTGAGTACCTGTAAAGTGTATTTCAGTAGGTAACAAGAGAAATGATAACAGGCTTCATTTCTGATGGGGCTGAGAAAATCTGTGAAACAGAAACACAAGTGCCCAATAAAAAATGTTGATGACCTACAAATTTCAGTTGTGGTTGATTCATATTGACTTCCTGCAGTTTGGTGCTTTGTATTCATTTTATCTTTTTCTAAAAGAGTCCTTCTATATGAGTCATAAGAAATTAGTAAGAAAAAGCAAATAACTATGAAAAATATTTTGGTGGATCTAATGGCCTTGTCTAAATATTACTTTCATTAGCTTTTTACTGTTCGTGTTATAGATAAGTAGACCCATTTGGGCTAACATTATGAAAATGGCTATACTCCTAGCTAAGCTATCCACACAATCAAGTAACTGTCTTGTGATGTTAATCAATGTTGACATCATGACAGCAGAAGAAAGTTCACACTTGCAAAAGTCACCTCTCTTACCATCCTAGGAATATCTGGCTAAATTCACTGAACAAATACTTCAACTCTACTTTTGCCTTGTGTAATAACTGTGATTACAAATAATGTGACTACGTTTATGAGTCACTCTGAAAATATCGAATCAAAGTAGTCATCATTCATGTCATAAACAAGAATACTTAAAAGAAGAAGCTACATATTATTTAGAGGAAGCTACATATTATTTCCCCAAGAGAAAAATGCTTTGACCAGTTAGTTGGGTCAGACTGCACACAGCAGACAGAAGGATTCTTTAAAAATGCCAATCACACCCTATGTATTGCTCATGGCTCAGACCATCCCACGGGCTTGCCATCCCACTATAATAAAATGCAAAGTCCTTACTATGACCCACAAAGTTCTGCAAGCCTCTTATATCTAGTCTCCTACCTCAATTTTCCCACCTCAATTTGATATGCTGATTTCTTGCAATTCCTTAAACTCACTTAATATGTATCCATCTCAGGATTGCATTTGTTATTTCTTTGGTGCGAACCACTTTTGTTCCAGATACTAGTATGGCTCTCTTTCTTTCTCCCTTAATTTAGGAGTTTGCTCAAGTATCTTCTTATTAGAGAAGTTTATAGTGAATATCCTACCTAAAATTGCAATCCCAGACCCCTACTCTATACGTCCTTTATGACTTTTTCTTTAGCACTTCTAGCTCAGGACATTGCATTATGTGTCATGTATTTGCCTATTATCTGCTTCTAATCACTAGAATGTAATCTCCACGAGGGCAGGGACTTTGTCTCTTCTATTCCATTATGTCTCTCTAGTGGCTAGACTAGTGCTCATTAAATGGATGTTTCTAAGGCCTACTATGTTAGCAAACTGATTAAAGTAAATAGAACCTACTCATCTAAACTAATTTCAAAATTTGTGTTGAAATGTTGACTTCTGAATCTGAGCTCCACAACTTCCCCATCACATTTGATCTTTAAATCAACTTCCTCTGGAAAGCAGATTTCATGCAGTTATTGGTAAGATGTAAAACAAACCACTTAGGAGGGAAATCTGGCTGTATACATTAGAACTAAAAATAACAACAACAACAATAACCACAACATATGTTAACCCGGTGTTTCTACTTCTAGCTATCAATTCTACAACAATAAACACACAAATGTCCAAAAGTATCCCTGCAAGGATGTTCATTACAACATTTTGAATTTTTCCAGTTTGTGTTATTTCTATAACTTAAATAAGTAAGTAATTAAATAAATAAATAAATAAATCTTCTCCAGAGAGTCATGTCCAAGCAATTACCAGGGAGAATATAGTTTTATTGAACACAAGGTTTCAAAGGGTAATGCTGAGTGAAATGAGCGATAATCACAATGCACCAATTTGGGAGGCCTCGCAGTACCTGCCATATCTACAAGCTCCTTCCAAGAGGTTCCTCACAGCCACAGGGTCTGTATGGTTGACTGGCCTACACAGCCACGACTGACTAGACCAAGGAAAGGCACCTACCAAGGAAGGCCATTGACTGATTGACCAGAAGCCTGTCAGGTGGATATATCCTAGTTCTATACTGAAAGGAACACACTCAGATTTGTCTCAGGTAGTTTAAATGAGAGGCACACCCAAGGAAGTTAGCAGTTGGCAATGGGGAAAAAGCCAACTGGAACACAAACAGAAAAACAAGAACAACATGCCAGTAGACATCAAACAGAAAGTCCTGCTGTAGTCACATTTCTATTCTTCAGTGAGGAGAGCCTGATCCTTGGCTTCCACCACCCTTCCTTTCACAGGTAGAAAAGTAATATGATTCAACCATCTGCTGAACTATCTTTAAAATAAGTGCTCTTTAAAACTATATTTTACTACATACCTGTTTTTTATAACTAACAGAACACTAAATTGAGGTTTAGATTAAGCCTTTAAAGTGCTTAGCTCTGAAGAGATAATCGCTTCTTCTCTACCCTCTAATTATGTGTAATTCACAATAAAAAATACTACAAAACCCACAATAAGGGTAACTGAGTTCTAATAAGTCAGATTTTTTTCTTTCATCACTTTATGAAATATAAAGTTCTTTCCAAAAAAAAAATATTCTGGTGATGTGCATTTATGTTTAACTTGCCTACCAAGTAATCAAGTATTATCCAAGACAAAAATGGGAATAGAAAATCCACACCACAGACCAAAGCATCTTGTATACTACAAGTTATAACACCAATTAGACAAATGACTTCTGGTAGTAGAAAGACAGCATATTTTTAAATTCATTTTTTAGATGTTCTGGCATTTAAAAAAAATGAGTCACAGACCACAGCATGTCAGTAAATAATACTGTAATACCCCTTAATGTTTTTCAATGCCATTAGAAAATTATTATAGGAATATATCCAATTATAAATTTAAAGCCCAGGAAGCCTAGAATTTTTAAGTACCTATTTTATTCAGAGGAATAAAATTTTAAATTTTCTTTCAAAACAACAAATTATTTTTTTCTTATCAATTACCAAAAGGTCTGTAGAGGCTATGTACTAGCAGAGTCTTGAGCCTTGATAGTTCCACACTTTATGTTATCCGTAACTTCATGATAGATGTGTAGTGAAAGGGGAAGGAAAGGGCCATGTGTCCAAAGTGTTAATTTTCAGGATTAGAATAATGAAGCCAGCCTTTGCACATGTGGGGAAAATAAGGTATACATCTCTTAGATCCCCATCTGCCTTTCACTCATCTCCCAACACTGCACCAGTAATGCTTATTCTATCTCAGTCTGTGGACCCAATACAGTATTTACATTTACTGAGGAAAGTTAACAACCCAGGTTTTTCTTCAGGGAGGTCTTCTGTAGGATTTCTAATTACACAAGAGTTTTTTATGTCTGATCAAGTTTTATAATCTCACATTGTTGACTCTTCAGCTAGTGACCAATAATGATACATCTGAATTAAAGCTATGTTCTCTTTGGATTATAACGTAAAATGAATCCCTTGGCATTCCTAATCTTGTAGATTATTTGACATAGATAAAATTTTCGCTCCCTTTTTGACCAGTTCTTTTTTTTTTTAAATAGCTTTATGGGGATCCCTGGGTGGCGCAGCGGTTTGGCGCCTGCCTTTGGCCCAGGGCGCGATCCTGGAGACCCGGGATCGAATCCCATGTCGGGCTCCTGGTGCATGGAGCCTGCTTCTCCCTCTGCCTGTGTCTCTGCCCCTCTCTCTCTCTCTGTGACTATCATAAATAAAAATTAAAAAAAAAAATTAAATAGCTTTATGGAGATGTAATTTATATGACGTGTATTTTACCCATTTAAAATGTACAACTTTTGTTTTTAATATATTCACAGAGCAGTGTGACTTTCACAATTTATTTTGGAATGTTTTCTTGCCCCCTACCAAAACAAACAAACAAAAACAAAAATCACGAAAATCATTGTATCCATATCTCTTATTCCCCTTTGTAATGCCCCTATGAACCCCTAATCTATTTTTTGCCTCTATGAATTTGCCTATTCCAGACACTTCATATAGCATAAATAGAATCAAATTCTAGATGGTCTTTTGTGACAGGCTTCTTTCATCTAACATAATGTATTCACGGTTGCTGACTCATTCCTTGAATGGGATTTGTATCATATCCACACAAACTGTTTTCCAAATATTAAAAGCACATTTTATATATTTATGGGTATATATGAAATAATATTCCAAATTTATTGCTCTTCTCAGTTTCTTACTGAAATCAGAAGGCTAGATAGAATCTTCAAAACAGAAAGCAGTCACCAAATTCTGCAAATTGACTATGCAAATCCTACAGGTAACATAAACTAAACTCTTTGATACTAATACCTTTACACCTGATTAAAATCACATTATTAAACACACACATTCACCTTCCCCTAAATGCCCAATCTATTTAAGGAATCAAAATCAATGGACCTCTTATAATTCAAAATATTAAATAACCAAAATGAGCAAGTGCATTGAACAGACACTTCACTCAAGAAAATATACAAAAGGCAAGTAAGCACATGGAAACATAATCAACATTAGGAGTCTTCAGGGAAATGCAAATCAAAACCACAAGATTCTACCTCACACACATGAGGATGGCTAGAATCAAAAATATTCATAATACCAAGTGCTGGCAAGGACACAAAGAAACTGAAACCCTTGTACATTGCTGGTAGAACATAAAAAATTACTTTTTAAAATAGTTTGGTAGCTACCAAAGTTAAACATATACTTCACCATAAAAGCCAGCATCTTCACCAATACAGCCAGCACTGTATCTTCACAGTGATACATGTGACTACATCTGAATAGAAATAAAAACGTTTTTCCACCCAAAGACACAAATGTCCATAGTATTTACACAAATATCCCTATCTCTACTAATAATATTACCAAACTGGAAAAATCCTAATGTTCATTAGCTCATGAATGAACAAACAAAATGTGGTGGTTCCATATAATGGAATATATTCAACAATAAAAAGGAACAAACTACAGATATACACACATGGGGAAACTGAAAAATCATTCTTATATGGGGGAAAACACAAATAAGAGACTACATTTTGTATAACACCATCTAAACAGATTTTCTAGAAAAGGCTAAACTATGGAGACAAAAAGCAGATCCATGGTTACCTCGGACAGGCAGAAGCCACTGGGACTGTGGGAGCCTCAGTTAAGTGTAAATGGGAGGAGGGAACTTTTGAAGTCTTTTAAATCAAAAACTAGATTGTGGTGAGGCTTGAACAATTGTGTATATTAAAACTAAAACTCTTTAAACTGTATATTTTAAATGGGTGAGTTGTGCAGTATATAAATTTTACTTCAATAAAGCTTTTAAAACAAAAAAAAGACTGAACAAATATTCATAATTATAAACCATTGAAACCATACCACACCACTCCATTCATACCACACAGACTACTCATGACCAGGTCATCCTGACACAAAAATTTTTGCCATTCGTTCCTATAACAGCAATTTCTCAAACTGTTTGGGGTGAGGGCTCCTTTATACTCTTAAAAATAACTGAGGCTCTCAAAGAACTGTTTGTCAATATTAACCACATTAGAAAATATACTCTGTCAATATTTACCATATGGGAAATTAAAATGGTAAATTAAAAAAATCTTTATAGATTCAGTCTAAAATAATAACCTATATGTTAACACACACAAAAATATGTTTAATGAAAAGTATAACTATTTTCCAAAACAAGGGAAAAAATAATGAGATCAGTAGCATTTTTTATATTTTTGCCAATCCATGCAGTGTAGCTTAATAGAAGACAACCATATTCCAATATCTGCTCCTGTATTCCCTCTGATGCCACAGCCCACATCACATACCCTCTGGAAAACTTCGCTGCACACTCAAGAGAAAATGAGAGTGCAAAAGGCAAACAGCATCTTAGTATTATTAGGAAAGTAGTTCTGATCTCACTGACCCCCACAAAGGATCTTGAGAATGCCCAGAGATCCTCTGGCCACCCTTTGAGAACTGCTGGCCTTGATTCTGCCCTAAAACCAATTGAGATTCATTTTAATGAGACTGTTTAATCCGTAGGATCAGTAATACTTGAGGATTAAGTTTTTTGGCAAACAGGATCAGAAAATTTTCTGAATATTGGGGGCGCCTCGGCGCAGTCAGGTTTAAGCATGTGACTCGGTTTCAGCACAGGTCATGATCTCAGGGTCATGGGTATATAAATATAAAAGCTCCCACTTAGTTTCTGTAGTCACTTCTAAAATGATAAAATGTTCATGATTTTTTTCTAAAAGAAACTTGATACCATAACCTAAAACAATCATGCTAATTTTAATATTTGAAAAAATAACTATTTAGTGGTCATTTTAGAAAATATAGTTAATTTCAGTTAATATTTATTTCTCCTGTGGCTCACAATGAAAAGATAATAATATAACCAGAAGTTTATGTATGCCTCACATCCTGAAATGGTTGATGATTCTTGCTGAAGACATTCCAGTGCATTTGGGATGTCTCCAAAGCTTTGGTCCTCTTTGAATTGAGTGGTACTTCCCAAGTGATATGACTTAAAGTTCAACCAAGTTCCAGAATTTCTAACTTAAACTCAAAAACAACAGTTTCAGTACTTACTTTACAATATCTCCTTCAAGAGCAATCACTCTTTTAATGATCTTCTGTTCTGGGTTTTTAGGGGACCTAGAATAAAATAAGGTTATACAATCAGTTATGTCTTTATTGTTTTAAGACAATGAAAAGCAATTTTGCAACTAAATGGACTATCTTAAAATCATGACAGAGTCTTTCACACCCATGACAGTGACATCAATCCTACTTAGGTCCCAAGTGATGGAAAGCTCCTATCGATGTCACTCATTTTAAACCTCTGCAGGAGAAGAAGCCATGCTGAAAGTGTATTAAAATAAAAAATATGGAGCGGTAAGAATTTTAATATTAGGGCTAAGCACTTGTAAGAAAGAGGATTCATACAGAAGAAAATGATTAGGCATTTCTTTAAAATCACATACTTAAGATTCTTTATTTCATTTAAAATAAACAGTGGAATTTGATTTAAATCCTCAAGAAAACAATGAAGATGAGAGGTCTTTAAAAAACACAGAAGATCCTCTTAAACTGCATTTAGGTTTAGCCCTTTGAAAATTACGTGATTCAGAGTGCTAAAACAAGGGTACCGACATCCCACTCTATCCCTAGAATTGCACTCTGGGGAAAGTCATGTCTGTCCTAAGCAGCCCTACTGAGAGACTCATTTGGTGAGGAAATACGGTCTGCCAACCGTGTGAGAGAGCTTTAGCAGCAAAACTTTCAGGCCTAGTCAAGTATTCGGAGACTGTAGCTCTGGCCAACAGTGTTACAACAGTCTCATGAGAGACCATAAGCCAGACCACCCATCCACACTGCTTCTGGCTTCCTGATACTCAGAAAATGTGTGAGATAATAAACATCTGTGGTTTTAAGCTTCAAGATGTTGGGGTAATTTGTTACACAGCAATGACTAAATCTTAATAAGGCCAATTTCCTGCCAATAACATTTTAAGTCTTTTAACAGACACATTTCAAGGAACATCTCATACATCATCACAAAAATGATCATTTAATATGAATTTGGAAATCAAGGATAGATATTTTCCTTGGAAAATATTTTCAATCCAAGTCACATTTTGAATTGAGTTGCTTTTAAAAAGGAAAGTAAATGCACAAAAACTAAGATTAAACATATTCAAAATGTAACATTTCATCAAAGTAAATATGCAGTTTCAATAAGATTTATATTTCACATTATATCTTGCAGAGCAAATGAAATCATCTAAACCATTTGCATCTACTTGTGAAAATCAGTCTCACAATTTTTCACTAAATTTCAAATATTCTTTATTTTAAGAGGAAATTTGATCAGAGTCTTTGACTGAACTGTCCCCTTCACTGAACTGATTAATCATTATATTTCTATAATTTTCCTGTCATTTATATATAGCCAGAGTAAGAGATCTTAGCACAGTGAAACTAGTTAAATTGTGCAGGACTACTTACAGACATTTAGAAAATTCTCCTCTCATGTCACTCTGTTTTAGATAACCAGAAATGTATAAGATAATATTCAGCCTCAGTGGTCATCAAAGAATTGAATATTAGAACTGACAGATAAATAATAATAATAATAATAATAATAATAATAATAATAGCAATACTAGTAATATGATTTTTTGTTGAGGTCTAGGAACATGGGCACTCTATATATGAAGCATATGGTCATGTAACATGCCTTTCTGTAAAAGTGTCAAGCTTTTATATTCTCTTTAACATGACAATTATAGGGATCCCTGGGTGGCTCAGCAGTTTAGCACCTGCCTTTGGCCCAGGGCATGATCCTGGAGTCCCAGGATTGAGTCCCACACAGGGCTCCCTAAATGGAGCCTGCTTCTCCTGCTGCCTGTGTCTACCTCTCTCTCTGTCTCTCAGGAATAAATAAATAAAATATTTTTTAAAAATGACAATTCTATTTTTAGGAATTTATACTAACGAAATGATTATGAATATATGCAAAATTTTAGCTATATGGATGTTATATATTTTTAAAAGGAAAAAAATTCAGTAAAAGTAGATTGGTTAAATAGTCCATTTGCATAATAAAGTATTTTCCAGTCATTGAAAATGATATTATAAAAGAATTTTTAATGATGTAAAAATATCAACATAATCTATTGATTAAAACGGAAATAGACAATATTGTGTGTACTATGACCTTGCCTCCATAACTAGAGAGAGAAAATTCACAGGCAACTGTACTAGAAAAAAAATCAGGAAGGACATAAAACCAAAGTTGGAGGGTATGGAGTTCTGTATATGATTTAAAAAAAAAGAAAAAAAAAAAGAAAAACAGGCCTAGATTTTTTGGTTCAGATTTGTGGGAAGTCTATTAAAAGATGACAACTGTTTGTGTCGTATGACATTATCTGAGAAGAAATGCTCCAAGAAAGGGGTGAGACCTGAACTAATTGCAAAGTTCCCCCATCTAATATGGATGCAGTATTACCATCAATGAATATGAAAAGCAATCCTTATCACTGTAAAACAATATTTTATGCCAACAACTTTTAAGCTTTTGAGGTACTTGAAAAGTATTTCATATTGTAAAATAATCTATATTTTAAGATCATGAGGCAAAATAGAATATGAAAAGTGAACTATCTATATAATTAAAATCTTATGAATTACCACTTCAAATATATCTATAAATTTTAATGTAATATTAAACTCATGAATCTAATCAAATGATTCAAAATAGAAAAAAAGCTATTACTAACATTAATCCCATTACTGCTCAAAATCTATATCTATATTTTAATCATTAGACTGTTGAATGCACTACTTTGATGTAAGTAGAAGTGGTATGAGAGTTATTATAGATTTACATTGTGAAAGTCATTGCACTTCCCTTTGTCTAAATTTTATTGGCCATTTGGCTATCTCCTGGGAAGTGTCAAGAATAACTATGAAGGATTATATGCCTTCCTTTAGGGATACGATGTATGCTGTCCAATAAATACTAAAATTTGCATTTAAATTTGTAATTTCAGTGTTTTCATATTAAGCATTGTTTTACAATATTTATTTCTGGAGCCTGAATTTTAAACATTCTGTTTTATGCCACTGATTTAATTAGGCAAGATTTCTCCAGAGGCTTGGACAGGATGCTTCAAATTGTCTGCACAGGTCTCAGATCAGTTTAGTGTGGAAGAATGTGTGTCTAACAGGAACAGCTATAGGGAGGGGAACAGAGTCTAGCACAGTCCTAAGATTTCTATGACACTTAATGTTCTTCTTGAATTTCACTTCCTATCTTGATAAAAATGCTGTTTTTAGGTCTCATAATCTCTGAAACTGATTTCATGTTCTCTTATGTTCTCGCTGCACACTGTAATTTTGATCCTGTCTGGAGCACTAGGAAGGTACTTTGGAATACTCAGGAGATGCCCTCTTGTGTTTTGTGGGGATGGAAAGATTAGCAAGTATGCCACACTCTCTGTTCCTGCTTTCATGCCCATCCTGACATCACACATATACCTTAAATCTTTGTCTAGGCTCTCAGTCTTCTCTCATTTATAGTAAAATCCTAAAACCTCCCTCTGGATTGTATGGATTTTTATGTTTGCATGGCTCAGGACTGCCCAGATTACACTAGAATTAATCTAATTACCAAAAGTTATCTTAGCTACAGTCTAATTTAAGCATTAATTCCTCAAAAATGCCACAGTATATTGGTCACTAATTACATACATCCCAATGCAGTCTAAATTCTAACTCTTCATTAATGAGATAAAAGATGTAATATTCTGGGAATGCCTCATATTGGGTTGTTTTTTGTTGTCTTAAAGAATGGTCATTCATTAAAACATATAATTTTACATCACAATAAAAAATGAACATTGCTGTTTGAATCATCAAAATAAGATGTAGAATAAAAAATCTATTCAACATAGTTAAAAAAAAGTCATATAAAAAGTAAGTCACACCAAATGATGGCTTCCCTCTTCCTTTTGAGATATAAGTAACATAAAATATTTTATTAGTTTTAGGTGTACAACATACTGATTTGATATTTGTATATATTGAAAAATGATCACCAAAGTAAGTTTTGTTAACATCCATCATCACATAGCTACAATTGTTTATTTGTTTGTTTGTTTTTTTAGATTTTGGAAAATGTTGCCTGGGTTTGGCATGGTTTTCATAAAAGGCTAGAGCTAGAAAGGCCCAGGAGTGTATCTAGTCCTTTCCCTGCTGCTTGTGATCTCACCCATTCTCTGCGGCCTAAGTGTTTCCCCTGGGTCACCTCATGCTTTGCAAAGGCCTGGAGTGGGGTACAATTTCCATGGGGTACAACCCTATTATGATGGAGATGGCTATCACTTTTCTGCTACAAGTAAGCTGCCGACTATAGGCACCGTCATAACCAACCTGGGTCTCAATTTCAGGGAGATAAGGCTAGATCAGAGGTCATAAACCAAAAATCAGATAATCAAGGCTAGCTTGTAGAAATGTTTTGTTTGGTTCATGTATAATTTTTTCTTTTATCTAGCCAAGCAAGCAGGAGACTTAATATAAAAATTCTAATTTCTTTTTCCTCTTGAAAAAAAATAGGAAGATCCAGCAATCCTAGGCCCACATTCTTGCATGAAACAAAGTCCACAGGAGCTGAGAAGCAGATACTGAGGATGAGCCAGAGTCCCCACAGTGTGTTTAACAAATCTCTAGTGCCTGAGGACGTGTGAGGTTAGGAATCTCTAGAAATCTCGGTGACATATAACCACTGGGGTCAACATGTATAAAATCTCTAGAAGGGTAGGTCTAGCGCACAGTAATTAGATACATTTTAGAGTGATCTTTTCCTAAAATAAATTCATAAACAAGATCAACTAACTGGGGTCAAGCAAACATGACAATCTTTCTTTTATGCTCATAGAATATTTATTTCAAAAACCCTCTAATAAATGGATTTTCACAGTCTGTTGCATTAGAAGGCAAAAAAGGAATTTTAAAGGTTTGGTCAAGTTTTATTATATAATTAACTAAAGAAATATTAAAACTAAATATAATATTATTTACATGGAAAAGCACAGATTAGCCTTAAATGGATATTATCTGTAAAACCAAGATTAAAATGAGTAATTTTCAATGTTGGATTCTGTACACTCGCTTCACCATCAGTAATGTGAACTTTGTGCAAACAGCTGCATTTTTAATAATTCTTTTTTTTTTTTTTAATTCAGTGCAGTTTCATTAATTAGTTCTCTCCAAACTTTTTACTTAGGTCATTATTTCAGCCACATTGTTGCCCCTTGTAGACTTTGCTTTGTATCACGTGACTCTTAAATTTAAACAAAAGAAACTACATTGACTTTTGTTGCTCTTTGGGTTCATTCTTGAAATCATCACAAATGTGGAACTTACAATTTCAGCTATATTTTCAGAATTTTAATATTCTATATTTCAATATAATGTTTATTTATTCAATATAATCTTCAATATAATGCTGAATACGTTTATTTATTATTTTGTATTTCAATCCCAAGCAATCACTTCTGCCCTGATACCTCAGAAAGTGCTCCAACCCAACAGCCTTACTATTTGTTAAGGTGAAGTACAGATGAGGTTGGAAAAACCAGGTTAATGTGTTTTTTTTTTTTTTTAAGATTTTATTTATTTATTTATTTATTTATTTATTTATTTATTTATTTATGAGAGACAGAGAGAGGCAGAGACATAGGCAGAGGGAGAAGCAGGCTCCATGCAAGGAGCCCGATGTGGGACTCGATCCCGGAACCCTGGGATCAGGCCCTGAGCCAAAGACAGACTTTCAACTGCTGAGCCATCCAGGCGTCCCACAAGTCAATGTTTCAAATGTGTTTTCTAGAAGACCTTAGTTTCTTAGATAGGGGTCAGCTCTTGGGGGTAAGGAAGATAATGGGAAAAGCACCATTAGGCAGGGGCATAGGTGATTATGTGCATAGAAAACCCTAAGAAGGAAAATGGGCTCCAGAGCACTGAAGCCACTGCTCTTCAGTAGGCTTCTATGTAGGGTAGGGATGGCATAGGGAAGGGATGATTTATGTACTTTGGCTATTTCCTCAGAGCATATCCTACCTGAATCAGACCACTGAGCAGCAGCAAGAGAGTCCTTCAGAGAACCCAAGAGATTCTACTCGGGGTTCTCAGTGATCTAAGAACGTGGCAGCAGGAGCAACAAGCTGTATCAGATTTATCTACTGTAATTACTTACTCAAAAGTATTTTAACAGTATGAAACAGATACATTTAACAGATGAAACAACAGGAGCATGGACTTCAGAGAATTAAGATGTTGTTTACTGATAAAAAATTTTTCTTGGTTAAATTGGAGAGTTGTTTCACTGTCGATAACCAGGATTGTAAGAAATTTAAAAAGCAAATGGTGACAACTGGCCTTCTAAGTAAATCAGCCTTGATTACAGAAAATCAATCAAATGCGTATTAGGACTTTTTACTTCTGTACTTGGGAAGAGCCGAAACAGCCTCATAATTGTGTATTTTGATTATGAAATAAATGTTGTCACCTAACTGTGAACATTTTGAGGAATTTAGTATAATCATAACAATGAGTTAATTTCCACCAGTTTATTAACTCAAGCATGTCAAAACCCAGAACACTGCAATATTTGGGTATTGAACATAATTACAACTATACTTCATGGTCTAGGATAGGTTGTATGTAAATGAATATATTTATATAGCACACATATAAAATACACAACACATATGTAATACTTATATATTATGTGTATCTGTGTGTGTCCTACCATGCAATATGGAATCTTGCTATTTAAAGAAACGCCTCTGATCTATAAAGAAACTCCTGGACTGAAAAATATCTTCACTGAATTTATTTTGTAAATCTGGGTTTTCACACATTGAATATGCTTAGCGTTGGCATATCTGTGGAACTGGAGGAGATGAATACTTAACATAAATATGTATACTGACTATACTTTTAGTTAGAATCCACTAGACCTTCAGACCTTCACATAGAAGTACTACTATTCTGTTCCCAAAGTACAACATGCACTCAGGAGTATCTGAGTTGTTCCTACTATAGTCAAGATAGATTTTGTCCCTCTATCCACATTATCAATGAGTATGTCTTTGTGACAGAGCACCAGTTAAGGCCACAGAATGAACAGTCTTCAAAGGAATCAAACTAGCCTCAGAACCCTAATTCTGCAATTAGGGTTTGTACTTTTAGCTTCAACCAGGTTAGCAAATAGTGCCACATTCTTATGGTAGGCTTGAGGAAAATACAAACCATGAAAAAGCCTGAAAATACAAGATACATCAAGCCATCTGCATCCATTAATACATCATGGAAATGGCAGGCCACCTGAGATACAAAACAAATACAGCACACAGGAGCAGAAATGAGAACACTTAAATTGATGGCCACGCAAGATGTCCATAGCGTGTGCAATCACCTAGAGAATGTTTTTGGAAGAACGGGCCAAGGGCCAATCTGTGTCTAACATCCTATTTACAGTTGGCCTCCATGTTGTTCAGGGTGTGGGGTGTGAGATAACAAGCTTCAGGCAGGAGGTATCTTGGTAAAAGTGAGGAGAGAGAACAAAGGCAGTCTTGACTATTTTACCTGGAGCCAGCCTTTAACCCCTACCCATAACTAATTTCTCACTGGACAAATATCAAAAAGAAGAAGGAGAAGAAGAAACAGAATTATTTTCCTTACAAATTATAAAATGAACATTTTCTCTTGGGTAAAGTAAGCTTCTGAAATCTGCCTAATTGTACTCAACAGGTGTTTGTGATGGACAGAACCTGTGAAATTCACATGTACACATTAGAGCTGTGTACTCCGAGCAACATGGCTAGAGCGTCTTCGGGGTAACTTTTTGTGGTCATAACAAATGTGAGGTATACGGTGATGTGCCGATCTGCTACCTTTTTGTTTTATGGTGATGGTTACCATAGACACTTTCCAAAATCAGGCAACAAACAATCAAGAGTCAGATAGGGATGGGGGCATTTCAAGGGCTGCCAGCATGGGCGTGGGGGTGGAGGATCTTTACAACCAGACAGGCCAGACATACCATTCAATGGATAAGAGCCCAGAGAGATGTCAACTGAGGTTAAGGTGCCCTCCCCTGATGTTATCACACTATAAACTCCCCAGAGCTTAGAAGCTACTCTGACAAGACGAAGACCATAAACAGATTTAATTTGACTTGAATTACCTTCGAAAGTTCTTGAGCTTAGCCTGATTTGAAAAGAATTAGGTTTTGCTTGCAATAAGAAACCTAAATCCCAACAATGGCAAAATAAAGTTGTATGTTTTCGCATACCTTATTGTTATGACATGAGAATGGGCACCCATTCCATTTTCTTTATTTCACCAAATATATCAGTGGACTAATCTGCTCTCTAGTGACTGTGGTGACAAGCACAATTAATGTTTCAAGTGTACTGCTGAATTCAAATTCTTCTAGTAAACTTGAATTAGGTATATATGTGGGGAGAAGTGAAATGCTACACGATCATTGAAAGTATCATAATTTCTCTAAAATGCTCAGTCTCTTAGAGAATATTGACAGTGTGAGGACAGAATATAAGTAGACTGTAAAGCATCCTAGCTTATTTCTGTCCTAACCCTGTCGAACTTATTAATTTTTAAAATACTGTAGAGTACCATTGCTCTGTGGAAGAGTTTTCAGTGAGGCACCAATAACTAAACACAATTTGTTCCCTTGAAAATGTCAACTTTATGCTCCCAGTAGTAAACTGAACAGCATTAGCAAATTGTCTCCAGGAAAAAAAAAATCCATGAGGTTCAGGATTTTACAAAATCAACTGTAACTGGTCACCTCTGAAAACAGCAGTATCGTTTACTTGCTCAGCTTGAGAGCCATTACATAGCTCCAGACACTCAGCTATCAGTAACTTTTTCTATATCTATTTTTTCTGCTATTTATGCTGCAATAACCTGCTCCTGTGATTGTTTATCAATGCTTTAAACTAAAAAAACTACTAATGTTAAAAAAATACTAATGGTAAGTTTAAATGTCTAATTCTTTGTTTAATGGTTTGCATTTGTATCCAGGTATCCTAGTATGTATGACCTTCTTCCCCTCTGCTGGATGGAGTCCATGGAGTGACAGAGGACAAGAAGAATATCATGTCCAAGAAGCTATAAGGCTTTCAAATTAGAAAGAATTTTGAATCATCGAGAATAAATGTCTTTTGGTGAGGAGAGTTGACAAAAAAAAAAAGTGATGAGGAGTTAGAAGAATTATGAGCGATTGTAAGGGAACTTTGGGGACAATGAAAGGAAAATGGAGAGAATATTTCCAAGGACTGAAGTTACCTGATTAGAGTAAACCAATCACAGAGGAATAGAGCTGTGACTAGAGCAACACAGCTAGGTGAAGCACAGTGTTGTGCCAATGGATTCACCAAAGGGAGCACAGAAGCCCTGCCCACCCTACTTGGAGACCAAAGACCCTTGGAGTTGCTCAATTTGCTTTCTAGCAGCTTAACAGAGCCTCAGAGTCGGGACAAATTGGTTACGTTGTCATCACAATCCCATGATTGTCCTTTCCCTTTGTAGGTTATCCTGGACAAGTTTTATTTTTTTACAAGAAAATTCAGAGATCAAAATATACCTCACTGCACCAGTTCTAGATCTAGAACATCAGGGAACTCCCGTTCCAAAAATCACAACCATATCTCCACCTATGATGCATCCTTTCACAAGGCTAAGGATTGTCCTGCTATTTTTAGTTGATTGTACATAATGAGCCAGAACTACAAAATGTGCTCAAGTAAGCTTTTTTTTTTTTTTTGTAAAATCTGAGTTATGTTGAGGCTACAGTGTGCCAGATTATTTACCCCTTCCTATCATCCTTTAGTATGCACATACTGTAGTCATTTTTTTAGCCCATAAAATTGTATTTGAATAATGGGTACCCACTTAGAATGGAACATATGATGTCTACCCACATGTGTTGTTCCTTACAGGAAGTCACTTTGATTCTAGGATGAAAGACAGTGATTAATGTGAGAAGGCTCGCCTGCTTTTCTGAGCACCGGTCTCCTAATTCTGTACACACACAAAATGGACTCTAATCTCTACAGCTGTCATGTTGATGCTCTTCGTGAGCTGTACATTTCACAGGCTCTAAAACCACTCTGCAGCTCAAACATGATCAACAGCTCTCCTCAAACCAGAACAGCAGTGTGAGATTATTAAATCAAAACGGGAGCGAACCCTCATCTTCACATGTGCAGGAAATTCATAGGGGGCCTGATTTCCATATGGTTCCCACAGCTAAAGCTTAATGAGTATCTTCCAGATACAGGTAAAACCGTTCATAATCCTCAAACACCTTTACAACGGAGTAAAACAAGTCCACGTAGAATTAAGGGAAATAATCTCCAACTGGTCTTATATGCCTGTGGGTTAAATGTATGAAGGAGGCTTTGATTTAAATAAAAGCAGATTCTCAGAAACATATGCTCACCACCCACCATTCTTCATCTGAATGGTAGAAACTAAGGAGTTTCATTTCACTGTAGCATTGGAGCTTTGCCAAGAGGCAGGAGCACAAACATCAGCGATTAAGAAAGATCTCCAGTATAAAAGATGTTTTCAGGGGTCTAACCTACCTTAGAATGGATTTATAGGCGATGGCATCCTGTTTTGGACTGACCACATGAAGAGATGTTCTCATTTATATAACATTATTAAACTCTATTTTGGACTTTTAAATAACCTAAACCTACTGCCTAACATAAAATACCTTCCTTGAAAATATATAACAAAATCATAAAATGACTTCTCTCAGAAATCTTCTGATTCAGCTTCATTTAAAAATGTATAGCCCCAAAACTGTGCTAATGTATACCCTGTCTCTCCCACCTTTTATCAGTTCTTTCTTGCCACTGCCATCTGTTTGCCTGGCTTTTTCCAGCACACTGCCCCTCCCTCCAGGCTGTTTACTGGCACCTGGACTCCTCCTTCTAATTCTTCATAGCACAATCCAAGAAATGTCCATGTCTTTTCCAAGTCATCTTCCCAAAGATTCTCCTTAACACCACCCCTTGTATATTTTGGATACGTAGGCTTCTCAGATATCATTTTTCAATCAGGTAATGTGCAAGTTTGGTTTGGGTTTTGGTTTTAACACAATGATTTCCTGTTACATTGCTTCGTGCCATGCATAGGAGGAAACTTTCTGGCTATCTCAGCTTTTACAATTACAATTCAACAAAGTCCTTGTAATTCCAGGCTTTAATGACTTAAACACTATCTTCAGAGAAATTCTATGGTGAAGAAGTAGTTAGTTCAAATGTTTCTGGAAAAGTCATGCTTCCTTTTCATTAACTTTTAATACATAAAAGTCTGTCTACTCATAGGTACACTGACCTAATCACATAATCAATATGCAACTGCAGAATCATTACAAATTTAAAACAAATATGTAACATGATTTAATAAAAAGAAAAGGCGAGGAAATGGAATTCAAAGGTTGTAACTCTACAAAACCAATGAGAAGACAATAAATAAGGTAAATGACCATATTTGAATCTCTTATAGTATCTTTCAAGCTATATCACTACCTTCTAAATTAAAATCTCACTTTAATTAGTTCCCAACAATCCAACCTAATCACTTTCAAGTCAAAGACTCAGCTGTTTAGAATGCAGACTGTATCACTGCTGTGGTTATGTGTACTTGACCTCCTGCCTGTTAACAAAGAGACTCAATTAATTATTTGCTGTTTTGAATGGCTATTTCATTTCACCTCCACCTTTCTTTAAGTGTTAAAAGGCTCAATTGCTTTATCACCTTAACCTTAGCTTTGGAGAATGCACACAGAATTTCTTAACTGCCAACTAATAAACCATCTTGATCCAGAAAGCTAATTTTCAGGACCATAGCTCCTACGTATCTTATGCTAGAGTCAGCTAAAGTAACATATTGACCTGGTGGCACATCATCTTCTAAGAGGGCCTCTTCATTCTGAATGGCAGCTTGGGTGCTAAGCTATTACCTTGGTATAGATAAAGAGACACACACGCACTACAATGAGCACTACAGTCACGTTTACAGGGAAACGCCGGTTTCATCAGAAATCTTACCAAACAAAAATGAAAGGCTTACACTATATACTGAAGGTATGTAAATTAATAGTGTATTGGTTTTTTCAAAATACTTTTCACTTTTCCTATACACTTTTAGTTACATTAAACTCAATAGTATAATCTCATATTGCAATCCTGAAACACCAAACCAGAACAAGAAAATAGCTTCAAAGGAAATGTGAAAAAGGCTTTTGCAATGTATATGCAAAGTATTACTGATACCAGTGAAGAAGGTCTAACCGTGAAAAACGAGCCACAAAGCCAAAAGATAGCAAAGAACCTTCCTATTTCTTTTAAATTCCTTTAATACTGATACTGTGTAACATTTTACAAGTCCCTCTTTGCTACATATCTGTTTATAGATTATTCCTATCTTCACAAGTGTATCATAAGATTGAAAACATTGATTATCTTAACTGTTTCATTGTATCCAGTCCTAAGCCAGTTACTGGCACTCAAAATGATAATAATAATAATAATAATAATAATAATAATATATTTATGTAATTATAATAATAACTATTATTATTATTAGATGATGATGATCTAATAATCTAACAAATATACCAAGGTCATAACAAATATACCAAGATACTGCTTCCAGGCATCTTGTGTAAGTAGAATCACACAATAACTGTTCTTTTGTGCCTGGCTTATTTCACTTAGCATAAGGTTTTCAAGGTTTCAGCCATGGTGTTGCATGTATCTGAATTTCATTCTTTGTCATTTTTATGACTGATGCTAGTTACTGTTTCATGAATACCCAAAATGATTTATCAACCTAGTAGCAATATCTTGGTATATTTCTTTATTTCTTATAATCTAATTTTTTAAATGGCAACTGAAATTTTGAAAACAAAACAAAACAAAACAAGAACAAAAAAAACTCGTAACTACTCAATTATTTCCAAGAGAATTTATACTGACACAAAAATAAATGATTCTGTCGTCTGCTGATCTTGGTCTGTAGATAAGTGGTTCTAAAACATTAAAATCTAGAGTTGAGCCCTGGAAATCTAGAATCCACATTTTAAAAAGCACCTAGACAAATAAATAAATAAATAAATAAATAAATAAATAAATACATACATACATACATACATACATACTAATAAAAATAAAGCAAAACCACTTAGGTGATTATGATGCAGGTGGTCCTAGCCCAGCTTTGATAAACACAGTTGGGAACCCTCACATGAAAAACATAATTTTCATAGGATACTGCCACCCCATACACATTCAATAAAGATATAGGCCATAAAGAAATATTTTCAAAATGAACATAACAAATAATACAAATATAATAAAAGGTACACATTTCTAAATAAGTATGAAAGCAAAAATTTCCTACTAGGAAAAAAACATTCTAATAATTCCATATTTAAATTCAACCTTGAACTGAATCCATAACTACTATGAAATAGCATAACTCAAGCAAGAAAGAGCAAGACATTCCATTTCCAAGGTTTTTTAGAATATAAAAACAGGGATCCCTGGGTGGCGCAGCGGTTTGGCGCCTGCCTTTGGCCCAGGGCGCGATCCTGGAGACCCGGGATCGAGTCCCACATCGGGCTCCCGGTGCATGGAGCCTGCATCTCCCTCCGCCTGTGTCTCTGCCTCTCTCTCTCTCTCTGTGACTATCATAAATAAAAAAAATAAAAAATAAAAAAAAATAAAAAAAAAAAAAAAAAAAAAAGAATATAAAAACAGCATTTAGAACAAACACAATGATGAGAAACTATGACGTATCAGAAAGGCTATGGTATTAGATACAGAATTTCTTTCTTTTTTAAAAAGATTTTATTTATTTGAGAAAAAAAGAGCACCAGCAGCAGGGAGGGACAGTGGGAGAGGGAGAAGCAGGCTCCCTGCTGAGCAGAGAGCCCATCATGGGGCTCAATCCCAAGGCCCTGAGATCCTGACCTGAGCCAAAGGCAAATGCTTAACTGATTGAACCATCCAGGTGCCCCCAGAAAAATTTATTTCTTGGAGTCATGAATCCATACAACAAATATTTTTGAAATGAAAACCAGGTGCCAGGCACTCTGTCTACATATAGCACTAGTTTACTAAAGAACTCTTATTAAAATTAATGACACTCATGGTATTTTTAGGATTCAGGACCAATGCTAGCTGTATTATCTTGAGCAAGTCCTGTACGACTCTAGGCATCTGTTTTTTTCTTGAGTAAAGAGAAGTGATGATAACTGGTACAGCTGACCCTCCCAAATGCTGCTGTAGGGATCAAATGAGCTGTTAAGCATAAGCTGATTCTAAGCATCTGATTTTTATAGAAGGAATCACAGAATGTGATCATAAATTATACTGGGGAGCTCCAAGGGTCCAATTCCTACTTTAAGTAGGAGAGAAGTTATATTCTCCGAAACTAAGGCCATGCAATGAACTTCTCACTACAAAGATCACCAGGTAACTTTCTGTGAAGTGTGTGTTGTGCGCTCTTATACCTAGACAGCAACTGTGCCACCAAATAGAAAGCTTGACCCTACTTCCAAATAAAGGTCAATAGTTCTTTTTTTCTCTCTCTCTCTCCTTCTTTCCTTCTTTCTACTCTTCTTCCTACCCTTTTACCTTTTTATCCTTCCACCTTCCTTCCTTCTTTCTTAGAACTTTCTTCAGAGGATCTTGTTAATAAACTGAGGATGGTATACACAGATGAAGCCATTCTGAGGCCCAGTAATTTGATTTTTTTCATTAGTTTGTGAGTTGTTAAGTTTGTAGCTAAATGTATTTTTAGTGTGCAATTTAATTGTTCCAATGAAATGCAAAAGTTCAATCAACCAATTTTGTGTAGAAAGTGAAGGGACTCTAATTATTCTATCTGTTGTGTATTTTAATTAATTGTCCCTCACTCAAAAATGAGGTAGCAAAATGAAGACATGATATTGTATTTAAAATGCTCAGGAAATACAGCAAACGGTTCACAGAACATCCTTGAGAACAAGCACAGAGAAATCCAAGGCCTAAGAAATATTCAACATAACCCACTAGCAGGTTGACAAATGACAGACATTTGTCCCCTTTTCAGTCCCACATTGTTTCAGTTGTTTCTATCTAGGATAAGGGACTATGCTATTTTTTAGGTTTTTATTTTGAGTATTTTAAAGTGTTCTGACTTAATTATGGTAGTATTTTAAAAGAGTGAAATAGTGGGTATCTACATTTTACAATAAGAAAGGTACACCATAAACCAATGAGTATTTTCCAAAAAAGTACAAATCGGATTTGAACTAAAACCAAGACAACAGGTATGAGGCTTACCATCTATTACTCAGAATACTATATTATAATTTCTCATGGAGGCATTATTTCCAATAAGCTCTCAGTGAACAAAATAAATCAATATAAAGAAATGTGTTAAGTAACACCATCATAGAGAAATCAGTGGTGGCAGCCTAAAATTACTTTAGTTCTTCTAAAAAGTTGTATATCCACAATAAATTTGACATGAGATAAACATATCAAACTACACTTATTAAAAGTGACAAATCCTATTTAAAATAAGATTATCATCTACACTAAATATATCATATTTTCATGTGAGAAAGAAAAAAATATTTAATCCTAGTTTGAGTAGATTAATGGTTGATACAAAGACCCTATAAAAACCTCCAGCTAATTTTCTGACTTTTTTGATCTCTAAAATTCACTGATAGATCTTTCAAGGTGTATATCAAAACCATAAAGCCCTCTTTCTAAAAAAGGAAAAATCTATAATTTTGCTGAACTCAACACATTTTGTTTTAAAGTGTGAGTTAAAAAATAATTTATTTATAAATTCAAAATATATAAATAAACTTAAAATAATTCTTACTAGAAATTTAATTAATGAAGAGGAAATTAAGAAG
The DNA here is from genome assembly GCF_048418805.1 of Vulpes vulpes. Classification (NCBI taxonomy): domain Eukaryota; kingdom Metazoa; phylum Chordata; class Mammalia; order Carnivora; family Canidae; genus Vulpes; species Vulpes vulpes. Next base: position 115,859,894 of record NC_132786.1, read on the forward strand.
GTTTGGTGTTATTAAGAATTTAAGGTCAACAGTTGGTATACACGTAGAGAGGATCATGATTTAGACCAACTGTTGGTCCAATAATGTGTTCTTCAAGAGCTTCATATGATTTATATACAACTTCCCAAGAATATCTATACAACATGACTATCCACATAAACTCACATAGATTAAGCTAATTTTCTCTGGGGCAGAATGTACTATGTTGTCTAGCTATCACTACAAATCGCACTCCTGGTACTTTGGGTTTCTTACTACTTATTTTTTCTTTCTTTTTTTTTTTTTCAAAGTCAACCTTGTTCCCATCATCCAGAAATAACTGCTAGTAACATTTTGATATTCATCAATTCGCATTTCTTTTCTAACTCTATTTTTTTCCTAAAAAAAGGTTTTTGTTTTTTGTTTTTATTGAAGCCTAGTTGACATACAATGTTACATTAGTTTCAGGTATACAATATAGTGATTCAACAAGTCTATATATGATGTTATGCTCATATGTTCACGAGTATGACTATCATCTGTCCATATAACCATCATACATACTTATATTTTTATATTTTATAATTTATGATGTTTTGCAATCTTCTTTTTTCAAAATTTACTAGTTTGTCATGACAAGTTCTTCCAATTCTTAACCCCTAACAGAAAGAGAAGTTTCAGATAGGACAAACACAAATTAAAAGTGAAAGATTTGTGATTATCTGATTAATTCTATCAATACTAATGGTCGATCAGATACTAACCCAAATTAGGGCTTTGAGATAATTGAATTATTGGGTTTGGCATCACTCACACTGTTAAATTATGTGGGTGATTAGCAATTCTTGCCTACAGTTAGATCTGCCTTTGGCAATTCAGGCCAATTGGTCATGCTTCCTACAGCATTTAGGAAAATCATGCTCTACTTACAATTAAGACTGGGACAGACAAAATAAAGAATTATGACTACTCTCCTGGGGCATAACAAAATATTTAAAATAAATGTGAGGGTTGTCTTACTAACTCACTCACTTTTCTTTCCCTGCATCTGGTCCTCTTCATTTCTGCTGCCATCCTTATTTTTGCTCCATGGAGACAAACCCTGCACAAAAGCAACACCTGCCACTTTCTCAGTTAGGAGAGTTGAAACAACAGTATTCAGTGTCTGGAATAATAAGTACCTTCTCTTAACCTTTGTTCTCTCATTTAGTAGAAAAATGAATGGGAGGCTAAATATAGAGGGATTAATTAAAAAGCTAATAGTAGGACATCTAGGGTGGAACATACATTGCAAGGTCTTTTTCAAAGACTTTTTAAAATGGTAAATGTGAGGACTGGTCATGTACTAACTGCAAATTCACTAATACTTGCATCTAATTTTAGTTTTGATGAGAAAATCTGAACCAACCTAGTGATTTGTCCTGTGTAACTCTCATGTCTTCAAAAATAATACAGATACAGTTCAGCCACTGTCCTCCAAAAGCTAGACCCTGCTGCGTCATTGAGGCAAAGGCATAAAACTGAATCAGGTCACATATCCAGAGACACGCCTCCATGAAGAAGCCATTGATTTGGAACTCCCGTTTAGGGCAACATTTTGACCCTAGCTAGATCACTAGTTACTCAAAGTCAAGTAGTTTTAGTTGAGTTCTTACTGCGTAAGTGCTCATATTAGGGGGGAAAAGATACACAGAACATCAAAATTTGCACCTCTGTTGGCAGTCTCAGTAGAGAATCCTGGGGCTGAATAGACATGAAGACCTAGCAACTCTCTGATCCCTGGAGGTGGTCCTACTAGGTCAAAAATGAAGCATATTGGTGGGCATCATGAAGGAGCTAACACAAGAGAGTCCATGAACCACCTAAAAAGACTCACTGTGACTGCACAAGCATGCTTTGTAAGAGCTAATGTATATTTGAAAAGACACGAACACTATATACCAACCACATTTATTTTTTCTTATAAGTTAAAGTTTTCTCAATTATCATAAATTAAACAATCCAGTTTCAACTACATAGTAACTAAAGGTATTCTTTTTAGATAGGATTTCTGCAATTCAAGACTCCTGTGGAAAAGGTAGTTTGTCAATTTTCTGAAGTCATATAATTTGTCTTATCTAATTTGAAAAGCCATGTGAGAGTACCACTAACTATGATACCTTAGTCCCTCAAAACAGAAAGCCATAGGTTAAAGATTATTACCTATAACCTCTTAGCACCCTCCCCACCTTGATTTAGGAGCGTATCTTTAAAACAATACTTACCATCTCTAAACGTCACACATATTTATACTCATGCAACTATCAACCAATAAATTCTCCTTGAAATGAAAGCATGTGATGAGTTCCACATAAGTAATTTTTGTAAAGAAATATAGATAAATTGGCCAGTTCTTCCATTATATATAAGTTATTGGAAATTATTCTACATGAAACAGAAAACAACTAAGTATTAAGAGAAAGTAGAGTAAGTGAATTGACACCAGACTCCAAGGAAGTCTAACAGCCTGATTGCTCACGTATAATGCAGACGTGAATATAATAAAAGATATGCCCTCCTTTCCAAAAATAGTTGATATAGTCTTAATACTATTATTTTGGCAGATTGATAGTAAATATTTACTATTGCTTCTTTACAATTACTTTAAAAAAAAAAACAAGATCTTCTCAATGTTCATTTCAGAAATCAGTGCCTCCACACATTGCCTCCCTTCCCCTCGTCACTTAGAAATTTAATTACCAGTTGAGGAGTGCAACTCCATCAACAAGTCACGTAAGAAATGATCTTAACACATTCTACCATTACAATCTCTCTTAGCTCCTATACGCAACTTAAATATTGGACTATACCTGTTTTGTTAAAATTGTACAAAGAACTAGAGATGAAATTCAAAGTACTTATGCAGTGTCATGATAAAGCACAGACCAATTACACGAAAGGTAGGCTGTAAATGAACATCTAGGTATACCAGCGCATACTGGCTGAACATCAGCACTTTGAAGTACTTTATGTCTACACACATTCAGGCAGTGTGTAGTACTTCATCAAGGGAAGAAAATGGGAAAGAGAGCTATTCCTCATTATTTATTTAGTTACCAATATTTTAGTACTTAAAGTGTATGTTGGAGTACTTGGCTGACTCAGTTGAAAAAGCTTACGACTCTTGATCTTGGGGCCATGAGCTCAAGCCCCATGCTGAGTATAGTGATTACTTAAAAATAAACTTAAAAAAAAATAAAGAAACTATATATGATTTTATCTTCCCAGTTCATGACCACTTAACCACTCCCCAAAAGGGATAAGACTATGCTCTATAATTTTATCCCTTCCAGTCTTTCAAGACTTAGTAAAGGACAAACACTGCATAAGTACTTTGAATTTCATCTCTAGTTCTTTGAGAACTAGAGAACTAGAATAAGCAGAGTCTCAGGGGCACTTGGGAGGCTCAGAGGTTAAGCGTCTGCCTTCGGCTTAGGGTGTGATCCCGAGGTCCTGGGATCGAGTCCTGCACTGGGCTCCCTGCATGGAGCCTACCTTGCCCTCTGCCTATGTCTCTGTCTCTCTCTTGTGTCTTTTGTGAAAAAATAAATAAAATCTTTAAAAAAAAAAAAAAAGAAAGAAAGAAGCAGCAGACTCTCTTCCCTGGGGATTCAGATATGACTCAATCAATCACTGAAGACTTTAACAGAGGGCTTGTAAATGCAGCTCTGTGAGGTAGGCATGTACAGTGGTATACACTCTGAGGAATGAAACCTAATTTTTGAGGAAATAGGGAAATGGGTATTTCAGACCTCAGATTCATTTTAAACATCCACTTTAACCTCAAGCTAGTTTAGGGGTTTAGCGTTTCATCGTACAACACACAAAAAAAGCCTGATTCGTAGAGAAGGAGCATCAGTAAAAGCAAACTCCTGTCTTTAAGTCAAATTCAAGAAAACTTTGGATTATCAAACTAAATCAATGAATGTTTTTAAATACAGTGTTTTAGATTTAATCTAAAAACACTGGAATTGAGAATATACCCCAGAAGAGTTAATGATTTAGGTTGCATAAAAATTAAGACAATCACTTAAGCCTTTCTAAAACCGGAGTTGTATTAGTGACCAAACTTGAAAAGATTAGGAATAATTTTACTTTAAGTGTCCATGTTTCCTTAAATCGTCTTTTAGTGATATTTTACCCTTTCCAAAATCAATAGTCAATGTTTATACATGGCTATTTTGATTAAAAAAAATCGCTCACAAACAAAAAACATTACTCTTTTCTTCAGTTATGATTACTTAATTATTAGGGCTTGACCCTAGGCGCAGTAAAACATCTAAGAAACAGTAGTGTCTTCAGAGCTGATCTTACATTTCAAACTTTTATTTAAAGCCAGCGTGGTAGGCAGAATAACTGCCCCTCCACGATGCCTACATCCAAGTCCCCAGGCCCTATGAATATGTTAGTTTATAAGGCAAAAGGACATGAAGGCTGACCTTAAAGTCCCTATCTTAAAATAGACCATTCTGGATTATTCAGCTGGTTCCAATGTAATCAGTAAGGCCATTAAAGGCAGGGAGGGGGAGGCAGGAAAAAAAGAATCAAAGAAAGAGGTGTAATGACAGAAGTAGGGTCAGAGATCCTATGTTGCTGGCTTTGAAGACAGAGGAAACCCCAGAGCCACTTTTTTTTTTTTTTTAAGATTTTATTTATTTATTCATGAAAGACAGAGAGAAAGAGAGAGACAGAGACAAAGAGAGAGGCAGAGACACAGGCAGAGGGAGAAGCAGGCTCATGCAGGGAGCCTGACATGGGACCCGATCCCAGGTCTGCAGGATCATGCCCTGGGCTGAGGGCAGCGCTAAACCGCTAAGCCACCCGGGCTGCCCGAAATGCCATGGTTCTTAAAAGCGTTTTTTTTCCCCCTCTCAAGTGAGTTAGAACATCAAAATCAAAGTGATGAATGCAGTTTCACATGAAATCAACAAAATCTATATTTTATTCGATATCCATAGGCAGAAAGTACTATACATCCCTAAAAGGATAAAGGTTATTTAAATGCAATGTTTATTAGTAAAAACCAAAACAGCAAGTCACATTTACTAACTTAATGGTAGTGTATTAATAACACAACTTGTAAACTTGAGCGAGTACATGAAGTTCACTGGAAATATTTCCTTTAAAAATAAAAGCAGACACCTGAAAAAAATAAATAAATAAAAGCAGGGGCACCTGGGTGGCTCAGTGGTTGAGCGTCTGCCTTCAGCTCAGGGCATGACCCCGGGGTCCCGGGATCCAGTCCCTCATCGGGCTCCCTGCAGGGAGCTTGCTTTTCCCTCTGCCTTGTCCCTGCCACTCTCTGTGTGTCTCTCATGAATAAATAAACAAAATATTTTTAAAAAATTAAATAAAAATAAAACCAAAGTATCACAGGTAGAACCAGTAATCATGCAGGACTTCTGAAACTTGAGATACAAAAAAAAAAAAAAAAAAAAGTTACTCATTATCTCATTGAGCTTTCAGCATAGACTGAGTATTGGCAAACCCAAGTTGCCATCTGGCTCCAATTTCTGCCTTGCAATATCAGTGATTCCATCTATCCACTCAGAATTTGTTAACTCTCCATTTCATTTCATCTACTGATTGAACAACAATAATTTATACAGAGCTGGTTCTGCTTCTAAGGGAGGCAAAACTTTAGAACCCTGTTACCTACCTTGTCTGCTGAGCCACATACCAGCCCCTACTTGGGGCTGTCCTGTTTCCTCTTCTCCCCAGGGTATTTGCTCTCAGCCATCCTGGTTAGAAACCAATTTAATCACTTAATCTCTAAGACAAAATTTGAGCCTAGCTTGACTTTTAGAGAGATTCCTCCAGGCATAGTTACATTTTAACAAGAGGCCCTTAATGACTAAAAGGCCATTAAAAACATGGAGGGGTCCGTCTCTATCATGTCAAACAGGACAGGCGGTGGGAGAAATAATCTGGATTTTGGGGCTTCCTGAAAATCCTACCAGAGAGATTGTCATCTACTACCCCCAGGTGAAGCCTGTCCCAGCTAAGAGAATTTTTAAAAGATAAATGAGAAACATACGCTATTATAGCAGAGAGAACACATACTTCAGATTCGAGAAACTTAGTTTTGATTCCTGGCGAAATCTCATAGCCTCCCGGATCTCAAGGGTTTATTTGTAAAATGTGATCTCTACAGCCCCTCCAGTGCTATCACTATGACAAGGGCAGGTTAAAGCACATCTTCACGGCTGGTAAACAAAAACAAAACAAAGCAAAATAAAATCAAACAATAATATTGTTTCTCTCAAGAAAACACTCTAGGACTTGCTATAATGCTCCATATATTTTGTTTTCTAAATATTTTCCCTCTTGGCTTACCCATTTTCTTATGAGATAAAGTGCTATATAATGTGATAGTTCAGATCTCTAGTTAATTCTCACCGAAATAGTCAAAAATTCTTAATCCAAATAGCAACAACAAAATAAGAAAAATAAACACCAAACTAGTGGATAGGAAGGATAAAAACTTAAAAGTATCAAAAATATCCCTTTTTAAGATTACTCCATCACTTTTATATTCACCTACAATGTATGGGCAGGTAACAAGTTAAAATTCAAGAAAGAGAAAAGTTGAACAGCTTACTTAACTGAATTAAATAATCTATAATATTTGTAAAGATGTCAAGGAAGAAAATAAGAGTTGAATTCTCACAAAAACAAGTGTTCTTGTTATTTTTAAACTCTTGACAGAGGAGAGGATAATCAGAGTTGACAGGTATTCACAATGCACCGTATTCTGCTCAATAAACCTATTTTTTGAAAACACAATTGACAACGCTATTTGAATCAGGATAGTTATCTCTTTAATACTACACGCAAAGTTTTCAATGGTCTTTCCATTTGATTTTTTGTGTGTCAGCCATTTCAAAGTGTTCTTTGATTCAAACATACTGGGGAAAGCATGTCCCAAATTGTGCATCATGGAACACTAGCTTAGGAAATGCTAGTTTTCCAAAATGATAATGGTAGAACACTAAGGCAAGGGATCTATGGGCATTTAAGCTTTGGAAACACAAGGTCAGAGAAGGGAGAGGGGCTTCTTCACTGCAAGGTTTCTTAGAGCTTTTCATCTGCTAATATGAACTATACATTGCTAACAGATGGATAGAGTATGCAGGTGTCCAAAATGTCTTTAAGAATAGAATCTCTTTTTTTGCTGAAAACGTGTTAACATCTCACAGATGGTATGGACGGCATTGCTCTATGATTTAGTTAAGAAGCATTACATGCATTTAAAGATAATAATTAAAAACTGAAAGTTGTCCTCTTAGCTAAGGTCCTTAATCTCCCAGAATATTCTACTAAAATTAAAATATTCTTGAGAAAGATGGCATATTATCCTATTGTCTATCTCTAATAGCTTGGTTCTAGATCAATTTAATAGAAAATGCCAGAAAAATAAATGGAAGAAAGTAAAAGAGATGTTTAGGAAGCATGGGAGGCTGACTATGGAGGGCAAAGTAGAGAGTCACTTCTCAATCTCTAGAGGCTCAAGGAAGAAGCTTTAGAGTAACTTTAAGGGTAGGCCAACTGCTCCGACAGAGTGACCCAAAATGCATCAAACCTTGTAGTGATGTTGTCATGGCTCTTTCCTCTTCAAAACATGGCTATCAAGATCAACATAGGGGTTGCCTCCATCCCAGTAGTGGGAAAAAAATTTAAAATAGAGGTGCAAGCATGGGAGATATTTTGGGCCAGACCTATAGTTGGTGAATCCTATTCACATTTCTTCGGCTAGAATACAGTCACGTGACTGTAATAACTGCAGAGGAAGGAGTGAAATGTGGTCCAGCTGATGCACAGGAAGAAGAAACAAGCAGAGATTTTTTTTATCTGTGCTACATAGGGGGGAAAAGATGTAAAAATGAGGTTGTACCATTAAGGAAAAGTCACAAAGCACCACAAGGGCAACATAAAATGTGTCATATGTGATTATCAAGTGTTAAAATTGTACCATAGGGGATCCCTGGGTGGCGCAGTGGTTTAGTGCCTGCCTTTGGCCCAGGGCGCGATCCTGGAGACCTGGGATCGAATCCCACATCGGGCTCCCGGTGCATGGAGCCTGCTTCTCCCTCTGCCTATGTCTCTGCCTCTCTCTCTCACTCTCTGTGTGACTATCATAAATAAATAAAAATAAAAATAAATAAAAAAATAAAATTGTACCATAAAAAATAAGAAAAGAGAACTATTTTTGAAAAGATTAAAATTAATCTAAACATCAAAAGAGAGAAATTAAGTAAATTAAAGTGTTAGAATATTCCTAAAATAGACTAGTTATATACTCAATAAACATGGTGTTGTGGAAAAATATCTGAAAATCTGGAAGGATTCCACAATATATTAAGATGTAACAAATATGGTGTGTTCAATCTGATATAACTTTTATAAAAAAATCTATAGGGTTATGAGCATATGGAAGAAAATACCTGGAGAGAGAGAGAGAGACATTAAGATATTATTTCTGGGTAGCTTTATTTGAGTGTTGGGATTATATGTGTTTAATGTTAAAATTTTTATCTGTAATTTCTCATGTTTGAAAATATGTACTATAGTTATAATAAATAGTATTTCTAAATAAAAATATAAATATGTAATTAAATATGTGCCAATGACAAAATTTGGGGGATGTTTTATAGTAAAAGTAAAAAAAAAAAAACAAAAATTATATATTTCATCTCTTTCCCCACACATATCCAGAGGGCAAATTCTTTTAAAACACAAAAAAAGAATGGAAAAAGTGATTGCTTATGGTGAAAAAGTTACTAACTTCAACTTTTATTGTAATCTACTTGTTTTATTTTATAATTCTAACAAACAAAAAAAATATTTTTGAGCATTCACTATAAACCTATGTAGACAAATGTCAACAGTATTTTGTGCCACCAATTATCTGTGTCGACTGATGTGCCGGCAATTACTTTCCATTAAGAGTCTTGCACAATAAAACCCATACATTATTTTCTGTTTACTGATCCTAATTAGAAACATATAGGAATGAGTAACAAATGATGGTTTATAAAGCAATGATTCTAATATATAAGTAAATATATTACATGCATTTAAAGATAATAATTAAAAACTGAAAGTTGTCCTCTTAGCTAAGGTCCTTAATCTCCCAGAATATTCTACTAAAATTAAAATATTCTTGAGAAAGATGGCATATTATCCCATTATCTATCTCTAAGAGCTTGGTTCTAGGTCAGTTTAACAGAGAATGCCAGAAAAATAAATGGAAGAAAGAAGAAGAGATATTTAGGAAGGCCATATTTAAGACTAAAGAAGAATATACATACATATTCTTGTATCTGTCACCACTGTTGTCCTGAAAGCTAGCACCATTCCTCTAAATATTGAATCCCAGTTATTATAATTATATCCCAACTAGATGGTAAGTATCAAGAAGACAGGATCCTTACACTTATTTTTCATGAACAACCTGTAATAGTAGAAATTTCACAGACATTGGAGTCAGACTGACTGGTTTTGATTTCTTATCTTGTATCTGCATTACTGTATAAACCTCATAACCAACTTCCCTAACTCCAGTGCAGATCTGCTTTTAGCTACTCTACTATCAAGATTGGCTTGTAAACACAAAAGCCTAAGGACATCATTTACTACTTAAAAAACCTTTATTGGTTGTCCAGTTAAATGACATATAGGAAATTAGGACTTTAAGATCTGACCCCACTGCAGTGAGCTATGCACTCTTAATGGCAAATTCTAAAGTGTTACTGGACAAGAATAAACCCATATTCACACATGGTACCTTTCTGTTAATAGCACATGTTAATGTTCTTTCTTTTTTCTCTCTCAGAAATTTTTCTAATTTTCATGCAATAAGATGAAAATGTGTGTTTCATAATTAAAAGTAAATTTCATGAGTTACACTGGATTAGCACAAATCCTATCAACTGTTTACACAGTACTGGTATTTCAAACCACATCATTTAGAATGATCAATGAAAAGTCTACAGAAGATTAATAAATGATAATGCTCTGTACATAAAAGAAAATGTTATGGCCCTGACAAAGCCTCTCAGAGGTCAAGGTAGGACCATGCCACTTCCATTTTTTGAGCCTCTCAGCAAATTAAAAAGTGGAGAAGGGCTAAAACATAACTATATATTGTGTAACTCGTTCTAAATGTTGATATTTAATAGGTTAACATGTTCAATATTTAAAAATAGAATGCAATATAATTGTATTCCTCACAAAATAATTAAGATTCATTATCATCACAATGGCTATTTCACAATTTACTAAAGGTGGTCCAGTAACAGGAGCAAAGCTTAAAGTTTTTTGATGACCACCTTTTTTCAGTCTCGTTAGCATGTCTTTGTCACTGTATGATGACATCAAAGTCTCTCATTTTAGGCCTTTTCTCAAATGGAAACCAGGTCCACAGGGCCATTCTTCCCCTTGCCCCCCATGGTTCATGCTCCTGTCTTCAAACATAGATCAATTGACTAACCTCCTAATTTTTGGAAGACATAACTATGACTAGACTCTGGAAATTGCAAAGGAAACACACAACTCTAACAATAACAATCACCGCCAAACAGCTTCCTCTTATCTACGAGTCTAAGTAGTTGTCTATACCTTCCGCTGGCTAACATGCTTTCCACAATAACTCCCTCCTCATCAATCTTCAGGTTTACTCCTGCATCCAGTCTACCTCTTCAACTCCAAATTTAGATCATGCTCTTCTTCTCTTTGCTTTTGCTGAGGCTATTCACTTTACCTGGGAAACTCTTCTTATTTCAAAGCCCAACCATTGGCCAAAACTTTTTTGAAACATACTTCTCTTTTACGAAACTGTCCGTGTTCTTGATTTTTAAAATCTTGATTATATTTCATATATTTTTCATTACATAAATTATAGGTTGCAATTATACGCACATTTATTTCCCCAAGGTATTATAGGTCTATGAGGGACAAGGAAAATCTTGTATACATCTCTACATTACCTGTGCCCTCCAGCAAAATGTATTACACATGGTAAACATTTGATAAATACATATTAATTAGAAATTACAATAGCTGCAGATTTTTGCAACATGCTTATTCGAGAAAATATTTTTTGTGGCCTCAGTAACTTAAATACCCAACTAAGTATTTAACAGGAGAGTTATTAAATAACACGCATAATAATTTAGATTTGCTACTCATTTCAAGCATAACAGGCATAAAATATATAGTTCATAAATATTAAGCAAAGAAAGAAGTCTAATGATAATGCATCAATAATGTTATCAGCCCTTAAAAGTAAGATAAATCATAATCATGATATAATTTCCAAACAAAAATCTAAGCCATATTTGAAATTCGAATAAAGATGTATTACTTCTTTTTTTAAATTTTAACTTAACTGAGTTCCTAAATGTCTTGGCAAGAGCTTTATAATATACAACAGATTCATTAGAAAGTTTAATCAGATCAGTCAGGCATTTGTTCATATGGAAAGTTCATCCAAATGTATCAAAACTCTTAGCCAATATCAATATAATTATAATTAAGAATATATTCAGAAATAATGCCATAATTAATGCTTATTCAAATTGCCAACTTCTTAGCAAATAAATTAATGTTGTCCTTGTAGGCCACTCATATTCAGTCCCTGGAGTTAAAATAACTTGGCTGGGCTCCAACGACAAATCACTTAGGGAAGAAGATCATTTTGTTAGTGAGAATTCACTGCATCAAAGAGGGTACATAATGTAGAAAAACAATAACCTACTTACATGTACTTAGTTCTCAGTCTAATCCTGTTATGTAAAAACAAGATTGTGTATCTATTAGAAACACAAGAGTAATGCAACTAATTGAGAAAAAAGTCATATTACAGTACCCTGTCAAAAATTTTAAAGAAAAAAAGGCCAGGTCTCCCTAAGTCTTACCTGCCTTTTCCACCTTTCAACCTGTGCCAGCTCCTTCCAGCTCAAAATAATAGACAGATACATGCCATTTTAAATGACAGAAATAAGAAAGAAAAGGAAAGATCCAGCACCCTGGCTCCCCTTCTGTTTGCTGCCCACTCTGCACATTAGTTATTTGTGTAGTTGTGGCTCGAATCCCTGTTACTCTCCTGAAACTGGTCTCTTAAACGTTATAATAATTTTTTCAGTGAGTAAATCCATTGGGCTGAATTCTTTCTTCTTATTTTCACTAGAAATTCTACCCTGGTGACCGCTTCTCTCCAGGAAGTGTCTTTGGGTTTTTGTTTATATTAGCTCCTTTACTAGCCCTCTTGCTATCCTCCAATAAACGGGTCCCCCCCCCAAAAAAAATTGGCCTTTCCTCTCTTTATCTGGAAATCCTCATGTCTCCAATTATTAGATCCATAAAAATGACATGAAGATCTAAAATCTCTTTTCTTTATCATACAGTTCTAAAGCTCTTCTTATTTCCCATCCAACAGTCTGACTTCTTGTGAACATAACCACCTGCATGTTGCATTATACCCCAAACTCAAATGGTCAAAAATCAAATATACATCTTTCTCTTCTCCCATACTGCCACAAACCACAAAAAACAAACATAATAAAACACAAAATAAAAACACTCCTCCAGATTTCCCTATTTCTCCTACTGAAGACAAGGTCCCCCTAAAGGCCCGGGCTTGACACTTTAGCGCCAAATTTGACTCCTAGACCCTCACTTCCCATTACAGGAGTCTGCCTCTCCCCTGTCTCTCCTGTCTTTGCCCTTCTCCTAGTACACAGTCCACAGCCAGCTTTCATTGGTTCTTCCTTAGAATAAAAAGATTAAGTCTTTTATTTACCCCTAGCCATTCCATTCATGCCAGTCTCATGTTAATGTGCTAGGAATGGCTCTGATTATTCACTCACGTTCACTACTTTTGTCTTTGTTTTTTTATTACTATTATTTTTTTAAAGATTTTATTTATTTATATATGAGGGACCAGAGAGAGAGAGAGAGAGAGAGAGAGGGAGAGAGAGGCAGAGACACAGGCAGAGGGAGAAGCAGGCTCCATGCAGAGAGCCCGACAGGGTCGCCAGGATCACACCCTGGGCTGAAGGCGGCACTAAACGGCTGAGCCACCCTGGCTGCCCTATCTTTTGTTTTTGTTTTTTAATAGAGAAACCACCGCACCTGGCTTTCCACTGACCAACTCCTGATAACCTTTGCTCAGGTCCACATCAGTTTCCTATGTTCTCTCTTCATTTGCCACAAGCCCTAGGAACTTTGCCTACTGTGAACGATGTTCTTGGGATTCCTTTTCCTCCCTTGAGCCTAAACACACATGGGCTAAGTTGTTCCTGAATGATCACTCTCACTTTACTGCGTTTAGCAATAGAAAAAACTTAGTCCCCAGCTAAAGATGCCATTTCCTAGTCTCCCTGACTGCTGACTGCAGCCAAATGACCATCTTTTGGTCAATGAGATACAAGCAAGTGGATAACACCTGAAGCTTCCAGATTGTGCCCTTAAAAGGAAGAAGTATGCCCCCCACTTCTTTCCCACTTACCGTCATTGACAACACAGATGCCAGAAACACCCTAGGGGTTGGGGAAGAATAAGGAGTTTGGTTCCTCAAGAACCTCCCGGACCAGATCCATGCTCTCTATCCTCCTTTTCCAGACTACTTGTCTGGATGCTTGTACATGAGAGAAATAAACTTCTACCTTGTTCAAGCCTTTGTTATTTTGGTTTCTGTTAAATTAGCCAATATGACAGGCTATCTGATAGACACAATCTCTTCAACACCTCTCCTACTTGTGAGGAGCAATGGCCTGTGTGGTTTGCGAGAGACTATATAGCAAGAAGGACGTAAGCAGCCACATTCTTGAGCTTCTAACACCAGGAGAAAGGTTTGATTAGTATTACATAGAGAGGAACACGGTGCAAGAAGTGAAGAAATCTATTTTCAGTTTGGCCCCTAATAAGAAAATAAATCTTCCCTGAGAAAGGCCCATAGTTACAGCGCAGTCAACGTAGATAGAAGATTAGAGAGCTACAGCAACCAACCCCACTTCTCTTAAAAAGGAAAGGAGACATTTTGAAGAGACAATAGAGAGAAATAAAACCAACAAGAACATTACTCATTTTTTCATACAAGGACCTCAAAATGGGAAATAAGGAGCCGAAAGAACAAGGCTACAATTCTGAAGTGGACCACCATGGTGTGTGCACATTATGGGGGCCAGTGAAGAAGAGAGGTAGAATCGGAAGAGCACAGGAAGAGAAACTATCAAAGGATCAGAACAGAGACAGAACCTCAACCAAATATTATCACAATCTCTGTGCTAAGGAAACATCATGAGTTGATACCAGAACCCCACTGGAACGTATCTGTGGTTTTCTGGTTATCGATCATATATGTGTCTATGTTAAACAGTAGTTGTGAGAAAATGGATTCCCCCAGATGCTGATCATCAAGAGGCTAACAAAGTGATCAGGGACACAGTGAAATCACTTTGTTTCTTCCCTGAGACAAGGAGGTGCACTGTTGTTACAAAGTTTGGTTCAATGACAAAAGGGGTCCCAACAGCAGAAATAGTCCTTGAAACAGACATGTGTGGCACACAAACTATGTCGATTCTTTCTGGTCCAACTTTCTAAGAAGCAGGTAGTTTCTCAGATCTGGCAAGATCCTAAATATTCTTGCAGCATCACAAGCCAACTGTGAGCCCTGTTAGGGTCCCTGGATGAAGGAAAGACCGGCTAGCAGATGCTGCAACTCCCTCCTGGTTTCTGCTAGTCTTGGTATCGTTAGCCAAATGAATCACAAGCTGTGTGTGTGTGTGTGTGTGTGTGTGTGTGTGTGTGTTTCTTACCTATCTAAAACCCTCCAGAAAAACTGCAATTGTAAGGAAATATAATTCTACGGGCTAGGTCACTTTCAACAAATCCTTTTGTGGCATTTATAAAATCCTAAAGTAAGAAATCCCTCCAGATATAATACATGTAGGATGCCACAGAACACAAGAATAAAAGCATGGGGTTAGATCTTAGCCTTACCCAAGTAGGAGGTAATTTTGGAGAACTTACAGAACATCTCTGAGGTTTGGTGTATTACACTACAAAATTAAGATCAAATAACAATACAGACAAGCATACAATTGCATCTATGGTAAGTGCTACGACAAGTCAAAAAACGGTAGGAGTCTGTTACACGGCACTTGACTCAGTTTGGAAAATCAGGAAGGCTTCTCAGAAGATGTAGTATTAGAGCTAAGATCTGAAGGAAAGAAAGGGCTAAGCAGGGGTTGGCAAAGAGTTCTAGGTGAAGAGAACAGCAAGAGAAATGGCCTGTGGTGGGGGAAAGTATGACATGTTTTTGGAACTGAAAGAAAGCAACTGTAGTTGGAGCACAGGACGTGGGTGGAGCTCGGCAGACAGTGAAATCAGAGAAGTATGCAAATGTCAGACAATACAGAACAGGATATGACACTTCCAATGAGGGCTTTGAGGTAGCAGGATGACATGCACAAGGTAAGTACTTAGTAAATATTAGTTTTGTCACCACTGGTGGGAAATAGCACCTAAACTGGGTAGAGGTTGACTTAAGGTCATTGATTCTGGGACCAGAAGACAGGAGAGCCACCAAGTAATCCCTCCTTATAGAGTGTTATCTTTTTTTTTTTTTTTTAAAGATTTTATGTATTCATGAAAGACACACACACACACAGAGGCAGAGACATAGGCAGAGGGAGAAGCAGGCTCCCCATAGGGAGCCCGATGTGGAACTCAACCCCCGGAACTCCGGAATGACGCCCTGAGCCAAAGGCAGACACCCAAATGCTGAGCCACCCAGGCGTCCCTAGAATGGTATCTTTAAAAGCCTCAATCTGTCTGAGTGGGCTACAAAAACACACAGGTCTTTTAGTTATTTTTCTCAATTTTTAATTTTGAGATAATTGTAGATTCACATGCAGTTGTAAGAAATAATACAGACAGATGCTGTATAACCTTCACTCGGTTTCCCCTCTACATAACTATCATAAGATATCTTATGATATATATATATCAGAATACTGCCGACTTAATCCATTGACCTTACTCGGATTTCACCAGGTTTACATGTACCTTCGTAGTATGTACGTTCTATGCGATTTCTCCATACATATCCATTCACGTGACTATTGCCATCGTCAAGATCCAGAACAGCTCCATTACAAGGGGCCTTCATGTTACCCTTGAATAGCCACACCCATCTCTCGCCTTCCCTCCCATCTCCCTAAATCCAGGCAACCACTAAATCTGCTCTATCTCTGTAGTTTGGTAATATCAAGGATGTGATATAAATGGAATCATACCAAATTTATCTTTTCTGGATTTTTTTTTTCACTCAGTATACTCCTTAGAGATCCATCCAAGTAATTACATGTGTCAAAAGCTCATCTCTCTCTTTACTCCATAGTATAGACGTACAGAGTTTTGTTGAAGCATTTGCCTGTTGAGGGCTATATGAATTTTCTCTACTTCTGGCTATCACTAACAGCAACATTCATGTTCAGGGTTTTGTGTGAACACATGTTTTCATTTCTCTAGGATAACTGCCTAAGTGTACCATTGCTGGATCATGGTACTTAGTCACATGCTGAGTTTTACAAGAAACTGTTAAACTATTTTCCAAAGCTGCAGGATCATTTACATTCTACTTCACACATTACATCCCAATAATGTATGGATGAGCCATGATGGCATTTGGTGCTGTCACTATTTATTTTAGCCATTCTAATAGTTGTGTAGTAGCATCTTGTTGTGGTTTTGTGTCTGCCTAATGACTAATGATGTTTAATATCTTTTCTTGTGCTTAACTGCCAACTGTATAACCTTTTCAACTATTTTTTTTGTCTGTAGTTTTTGCCCATTTTATAATTGGATTTTTGGCTTTTTACCGTTGAATTTTGAGGGTTCTTATATATTTTGGGCATATGGTTTGCACTGCAACCACTACTTCACCCACTCCCACATCTGCCTACTATTTGTATGAACTATTTCTTTTCATAATATGTCATTATTCTTAGGAGTTAATCAATACCAACAAGAGCATATCTCTGTGTCCAAAATTAGTGTTTCTCATGAAATCTGACTAGATGGGTACCAGATCCAGGACTAAGCTTTTGTCCTCTTCCCAGGATGGCCTGAGAGCAATCTTTCCTTCTACTTACCAGCTCAAAAATCTTTAGTTATCCTCACAGCCTACAAAAGGTATGAATTTGTCAACCTAATATTTAAAGATTATCATAATGTGACCCAAAGTGCTTCCTTCTTCCTACTTCCTCTGCCCTAAAATTTTTACCAGAGTCATCATAACTTAAAAATTGCCTCCAAGACTTGACAAAAGGCCCCAGTACTGAGAGGCCTATATTTGGTCTCCTAGATTGGAGCTGTCATGGGAACAAAGAATATGCAGAGTTCTGTAACACAAGGCACATAATCCTCTTACTCTGAAATTAAATGCCTCATCTACATCTACTTTCTCTAGCAATTATCAGCTCATCATTGCAAAATAGTAAATATTTAATCTAAGTAATCAAAGTTTGCTTACTTGGCAATATATATACTCTGCTCTTTCAAATTTCATATATTCAAGTCATTTCTCATGAAAATTTTGTTAATTCAAATATGGCATCACTCACATGCCCTTGGCAGGGGTGACTGGAAAGCTGGGCTCATGAACTAGAAAGCTGATGGGGAGCCAATTCAAGAAGGCAGTTGCAGGGCAGTTGGACTCCTAACACGGTGACTCAGGGATCCCATCAAGAGTTTTCCAAATGATAGGAAGTAAAAGTTGATATATTCAGAAGGCATGGGCTAGGCAACTGACACGGTGTCCCTTCCACTGTGTTTCACTAGTCAAAGCTGACATAAACCCTCAGATTCAAGGGGGAGAGGATACAGGGATCACATCTCTCAATTCAAAGTATGCTGAAAAGTTTCTGGCAATTTTTAACCCACCATAGGATTTGGTGGTAGATTAGGAGAGAAATGGTCTGAGTTCTTAAATATGTGAAAATGCCTTTAGTCTGCCATTACAGAATAAAGGACAGACACTATCGAAAGTTGAAAAAGAGATTTTCCCTCAGAATTTCTAAAACCATCTCTGCCTTCCGGTACCCTGTACTGTGCCTGAGAAATCAGATGTAAATCTGATCCATGGTCTTCCGTAAGACATTTTTTTTCTTCTGTTGAAGTTTTTATGACCTCATACTTATCCTTAGTTTTTTAAAAATTCAATACTTTCATGTGGATAATTGTATGGAGGCAATCAAAGGACAAATTTCCTTCTACAGGTCTTCTACTATTTTCTTGTTAAGTCTTGATTTTTTATTTTCTGTATTTTTTTCTGAGATTTCTACCTTATACCTCCTTTCTTGGTATCTATGCCTTACAGCTTTATTCTTTATAGTTATTCTCTATCTTTTTGCTCCATTTTCTGCATGATTTCCTCAGAGTTGTTTTCTAACTTTATTGATATAATTTTGACAATCATATTTTTCATGCTCTATGAGTGTGCTCTATTTCCCTCATGCATCCTT
Organism: Vulpes vulpes; assembly: GCF_048418805.1. Classification (NCBI taxonomy): domain Eukaryota; kingdom Metazoa; phylum Chordata; class Mammalia; order Carnivora; family Canidae; genus Vulpes; species Vulpes vulpes. The sequence continues at coordinate 115,878,442 of NC_132786.1, forward strand.
TATCGTATATCCTTAATTCTTAGTTTAAGAATACAAAATGCCCTCAAATATTTCTGATTGTCAGATGAATAAATAAAAAAATAACAGATGTATGTTCCCTGAATTGTCACATTTCATCTGGCCCATCTTTCTTCTTTTTTTATTTGATCTTTTAACTTTCATGTTGTTGGGTAGCAAGAGGGAGTTGCTGGTGTAGGTTTCATCTCCAGTTGTTAAAGAAGGATTTTTTTTCCTTGTTAGGTCTTTTCCATGAATGAAAATTCTGCCTGGGATATTTGTTTGTGGTAGGGTATCATGGAAGGAAGAAATCAAAGGCAAAGGGTTAAATTTATCAGCTCATAAATGAAGGTAAAAGAGTGAGAAGCCACCAGACAGATTTAATGGAGCCCCCCCCTCTCCCTGCAATCTTTCAACTGACAGAACAAAAGGAGGTTGACTCCCTTTGCTCTGGAACATCAATATCCATAAAGAAGCCTTAGCTTTCCCAAGTTAATCCTTCAATTTCTTTATAGAAGAACCATCTGTTTTGTTGTTGTTGTTGTTGTTTTAAGTGAATAGCTGCCATATGAGTCTGTTCTAAGAATGGAAAGTGGGGAGGAGGATGGAGGGATTCTCCATTAATCCCAGCTTATAGCTGAACTTCTTACCAAACCCCCTATGAGCCTTGCTAACTCTCAGCCCAGAATTCCTCTTCTCTGAAAGGTTTATCCCTTTTAAAATATTTCATGAGAAATGGAAGGCAAGCACATGTTTCTGGTCTTCTACCTCTAACTAAAAGTTCTTAATAATCTTTTATATATAGTCTCAATTTAGCAGTGGTAATAGCTCTTGCCTTTACAAATTTCAAGATCACCAGAAGATAATACGATAGAACAGAAAAGGAAGTTGGGTGACAATATATCTGGATGAAGGCAGGGCTTCATTTTGTAAATGCCTTTTATTATATACCATTTATAATGTATTAACAAGTGCTCACTAAAAACCAGATGAGTGACTTCCCTGTGACAGGCTGAAAAGATGGAACATCTTACTAATATTTCGACATACTTTTATCTGTTTTGCAAATGTTGAAAAAAGATAATGAAAGACCTAGAAAAGCCAAAGTTAGTAGCAAAAGCAGTAACAAGAATCGCTTATAGATGTTTCTATGTTGACAATGATATCAATTGGCCGATTCATGAATGTGTCAAAAGTTGGTGGTAATGTGTAGACAGAGCATTATCAATGAATTACAAGTTATCCTTCGCATGTACAATCACAGTGTATGGACTTCATTGTCACAGAGGATTCACCAAAACATCAGTTTTAAATCTCTAACACAGGCACCAAAACATCTGTCAGTTGTTATTATACAAAACATTATTTTGCTGCTATAAAATAAAATAACATAGTATTTAATTATTTCAAACATCTTTTTAAGCAATCTTCCATGAGGGTCCCAATGTAATTAAAATCCAGTGAGGCATAACTTCAACTTACATATTTTTCATACCTTATATTATTGCATTCAATCATGTATGAAAGTATGATAAAAATATAAAACTATTTAAAAATATAGTAGGTCCTTTAAAAATCCTTTGACAGATTCATTTTAAAGATTAAAAAAAACTTGTGAGGACAGGCTAAAGTCAGCTGTTTTATATCAAAAAGGAGATCTTGTTTCATTATAACTAAGTATTTGAAAAAGTACTATTATGGAATTTGGAAGGTGATTATACTCTTACCTGACTCAATTAAAGAACCATTTACTAGAATCTCACAATTAATAATCTGTCAAAATCTTTCATTGCTAAAACATGATGAAAATGATATTGAAGTGTCAGGCCAATTTCCAATATGAACTGCTAACAGTGTTAGTGGCACACTAAGGTCAATCTACAATTCCCATCTGTAATGGACTCGGGACTCTTTTACTCTTTATCAAAAGATTTCAGCCTGACATCATCCCCAAAACCATTCACTAGGAAAAACAGATACATGATCCACTTCCGTATTTGTAAGATAGAAGAAAACAATTAGTGGTAGAGAACTTGCTACAGCTATGGGTGACAAAACCGACCCCACTCAAATTCTTCCAACACACCAATCTAGAAAGGGCCTCAAGGAGTTATAATGGAACTGAGCAAACTAAAATGAAACTTCAGGACCCACTGATGCATCAAACATCAATATGTTACAATAGCTGCTTGACAAAACTAACTGAACTTCCAGATACTGTGAGAGTGAAGTGAAGGAGGTATAAATGAAGAGGTCCTGTGGGATACCTGCAGAATTCTGAAAAGGAGTTTTAATAACATCAGCACTAGGCAAAGAAGTGAACGAAAAGCAAAATTACCCTAAAGAATTCTCAGGTCCACAAAGGAGGAAGCAAGCCTGGCTATTATCCAGTCAAACTTATCACCCACATAGGAGAAGAACATGTTAATGGGTGAAGTTGGTCAGGGAAAAAAAAGAACAAGGAATGGAGTCAGGGAGCAACCAAATTGGTCAAAGTTTTATGCAGCAAGGTCTTCAGGGAAAGAGGATGAATTTGGGGGATTTGGGCTATCTGTCCCTTTCCCTAAAGATGTGTGTCTATTTTAAGACAAAGATGCTTCTTTGCAATTCTCTATGTCCCAGAGGAGTGGTTTCCAACCCTCTAAGCCTTGAGTTCTTGCAGCCACTTCAGAAGCTGCAGTGGGAAATGGGGGGAGGGTGCAGGGTATGGAGGGTCTAGCACAGTTCTGTTATCATTGGCTTTTATACTTCATCTACATCTCTAAAACCATGGAAAAAATATGGGCTTAGTTGAAATTGTTTCTGCTACTCTGGTTGCAGTTTCATCACATGGTATTCCAGACAGTGTTTCACTTTCTGTGCATCCTGGCTCTAGAAATGATCATGGGCAGCAGTCTCAAGCAAGTGAGGTCACTAGAAAGTAAGATTCTTTTTGGAGATAACACACTTGAACTCTGTTTTTTTTTTTTTTTGTCTTGGTATAAGTGGCTCTTAAGAGTTTGGTGAGGGTGAGCTGGTGCACAGGAGACTGAGTATATTGGGGAATGTGGGTAAAAACATTTCCCAAGCTGCACATCCCAAGGTTGTGCCAATGACGCCACCCAGGTGACGTCTCCCCATATATCTCCTCTGAGAAACTAGAACATTATCTTGCTTACAAGGCATTGCCATAAGTGCCCTTTGGGAGAATTTTTACACTTCTATGTCACTATTGTTACTACTTTTATTATTCTTAGTTTATGTTAGCATTTTATCATACACTGAGTCAGAACAATCTGGGTTTAGCCTGGTTTTAAAACTTTTTTTTTTTTTTTTGAGAGAGAGGGAGAGAGAGAGGAGAAAGACTGCACACAAGGGGTGGGGGGCAGAGCAGAGGGAGAGAGAAACACACAGACTGCCCTGGACATGGAGCCCAATGCAGGACTCGATCTCATGATCCATGAGATCACCAGTTGAGCCAAAACCAAGAGTTGTATGCTTAACCAACTGTGCCACTGAGGCACCTCAAGGTTTTAAAATTTTATTACTGATAATTTGATGTAATTTTTCTTCACTATAATTAGAGAGAATACTAATCCATATCCTCTGTTCTCCGTCCTAGAGGCTTGTGTGATCCAAAGACCAAATAATATATTCTTTTTGAAACAGTATGCGAGCTATTAAACTACTTATTTCTTACATATTCACTCACTCCCTTACTTAATCAAAATATCCCTTATTAAAGCAGAAGTCATAAAGGCATCTTTTTATTTTGTAAAGTACTACACAAATAAAAAATTATTGCTGCTATTAAAATATCAGTGATTTTAATTTTTATAAATCCCAGATAGATTATTGTTGAACACAAAATATCACAATAAACAGTAAATTTGGTAAAATAAGAAAAAAATGTTTGAGTGATTCAACATCAAGATTTCCAAATCACATATTCTTTTCCCACTCCTCTCAGGGCATCTCTCATTTTGTGACTGGAAATTTCACTTAAAGCAACTTCTTATTAAAAAAAAAATTTTAACAAATCAAATGATAGCACTTTGTATATTTTCAACTAATATATATTGATACATTTTAGAAAGGAAGCCCTGAATCATTGACAAACATTACAGATTCTCTAAAAAGGTGAGAGATGGGCAGCCCCAATGGCCCAGAGGTTTGGAGCCACCTTCAGCCTGGGGTGTGATCCTGGAGATCTAGGATCAAGTCCCACGTCGGCTCCCTGCATGGAGCCTGCTCTCCCTCTGCCTGTGTCTCTGCCTCTCTCTCTCTCTCTCTGTCATGATTAAATAAATACAATCTTTAAATAAATAAATAAATAAATAAATAAATAAATAAATAAATAAATAAATAAATAATAAAAAGGTGAGAGACAATGAGAATAGGATACCCCAATACAGCTCAGTGAAGTCCGAGTTTGGGAAGCAGACTACCTCGGTAGGAACACTTGGTTTTAGCACATATTATCTTAGTGACCTTATACAAATTGTCCAGGAAAAGGAAATAATATCTCAACTTCAGAGAGTTGCCATGAGGCTTAAATAATTCTCACTAAGCACTTAGCCTAGCTCGTCACTGAGTAAACTATCTGATAAATGTTATTTGACACTACTATCATTAGAGTTCCAAGTTTCCACTCCTACCTCTTTACAAAAAGGGTGTTCCACGATCTTCTGAGAAACAAATCATTACACCCAGAATGAAAGCAATACCATGGCATATAACATCTGACCAGAGCTGAATAAAATGAAAGGTGTTCTCGACCACCCATTCCTTTCCAGGAATGCAAAGCTTTACAGAGTCTGCATGAAGCATATATTTCTTGTGATGTACTCTGTGACTCCTATATCTGGGTATGGTTATTTCTTCAGTGCTTGTTGCAGGGGTGGTTTACTTCCTTACCCTCCAGAAATAAATTCATTAACAAAATAACTAAGCATTTGGGAATATACAGAAGTTAGATTTTGAAATCTCAAGGTGGATGTGCAAAGGAAGACAAAAATACTGTCACTTATCACATCAAAATATCAAATAAATGTATCTAAATCCATTTCAATATGTCCCAGGTTGCAATAGATCCAATATATGGCACAGCTACTAAGTCATGAGCAACTTAGGAGCCCATCCTAAGGACAGCTAATTTTATCACCAGAAACATTGGAATATGTGACTTTAATATTTCCAGAGTCAAAGGATTTGAACCTGTAATCCTGCCTATGTGACCACTTCATCAGTATTTTGCTCTGTTGCTTTGCAAATTAGTGGTTACATTTCGCATCTCACCTGCTTTATTGGAGGTCTACAAATTAGTCTCTCCAGAATCACTGGATTACCTCCAGTAAAAATTGTTCCAGCATTATGCTATCTCTTCTATAGGTTAAAAAAGAAGGAAATCAGATACGATGTTTCTTTTTATTTATTTATTTATTTTTAAGATTTTATTTATTTATTTGACAGAGCGAGCACAAGCAGGAGGAGGTGCAAAGAGAGATGGAGCAGGAGAAGTAGATTCCCCGCTGAGCAGGGAAGCCTGCCATGGGGCAGGGGGGGCTCGATCCCAGGACCCCGGGATTATGACCCGAGCCAAAGGCAGATGCTTAACTGACTGAGCCACCTGGGTGCCCCAGATACGGTGTTTCCTTTTAGCAACAACACTTCTGTTTCATAAAGTAGCCCTTAGAAATCACTGAGCAGTTTTGACCTATATGTAAAGCTAAACAAGACCTAAATTACACAGAGAAAAGAAACTTATGCATACCTTGCCATGATACAGTCCTGAGAAACCACTTACATCTAGTATACACATCACCATTCTACACAAAACTACCCTAGCATCTGTTGATCACATATAAGCTGAGTCCTGAATTTGCAATTGCCTCAATGAAGCAGATAATTAGTCTCTACAGTTCATGACTTACGGAGAGTCACAACTGTGAATAGTGGCCAGACTGCTTTCTGTAATTAAACAGTTACTAAAGACCTTTAATCCCTTTCTTTGAGTTTGATTTTGAAGGCAGACATTCAGGAGTATTCTTTGATAAGGTCCTCCTTCCTAGTCACTAAAGGACTAGTCACCTACCGCTGCCCTCCGTGATAATTCTTCCTAGCTGGAAGATGCATAAAAACTGAACTAGTAGCTACTAGTAACTACTGAACTAGTAGGGAATGAATATGGCTTAGTGAGCAATAGAATATGAAGTATACAGAAACTAGTTTCAACTAGGTCAGTGGTTTTCCCAATTTCTTAAAACTATAGACCACTTGGTACTGGATCACTGCTGATGAAAGTTGAACTGCTCTAGTCCCTCCACACACCCTCTCCTCTCTACCAGCTCTCAAGGGGTCCATCCAGTCCTGAGCTGAAAGGCATGCTCAGGTTTGGGGTTCTACACCTCATACGTGGTTTAAGAAGGACTTAACTGTTGCTGTCATCTTGTAAGTATCTATTAGTGATGCTATATAAATTTGATCTTGAATGTCAAACCAATCATAAAGTAGTAGCTGACGAACTTAAAAAAAATATTCTAAGGACAATTTAAGACTAATTGAGAATGAAAAGAGTACAATGACCAATATACCATGACTGATAAGGTTATAACAAAGGAAAAATGACAGCATTTGTATCTTATTATTTGCCCTCTGCATTGTATAATATGCTCTTTTTTATAGGCTCGTAGACTTTCAGCACAAAAAGTGATTTTATAAAACAACCAGTTTAATCCCCTCAAGCAAAAGCACATTTCCCCACAACAGCCATTTATTTTAATATTCATTCATTCATGAGACATTTATTAAGCACAAATCGTTGACAGATGCTATGCTGGAGGAAGCATATTTCCCTGCTTTTCTATTTCTTTCGTGAGCAACAGTTTTATTCAGTGTCCCAGATGCCAAAGTCCTCACTGTCATCAGGTGACTGTCACCAGTTCCTTCCAGGGTCTCAAAATCTGATTGTTCCAGTTACCTCCTTATCGGAACCACTGCCACCGGGCTCTGATCTTTTAAGACCATGTGCTTCTCCTTCCCTTCCTGAAACCCCGTCATAATCATAGAAGCTCTCTGAGAAGCCATCTCCATTCACCCAGCCAAGGAAATTGCTCTAAGAATTCTCTCCTCTATCACTTGCTTCATCAATTTCTTTCCCTTTGCTGGATTATTCCTAACAACACACACATATGCTCACTCCCTTGACCCCGTATCTCTGCCAAATTCCTGTCTTCCCTACTTTCCTCCCTGTTTCTCTTCAACCCATATCGCTTGGACTTTGGTTCCAACCGTTCCATCAAAAGCTCTTGCTAGGGCCTCTCCATGTGACATGGTTGATCACTCTCTCTCTGAAACTCGCACTTCACTGGGTTTCTGGAATACAATCTTGTCTTAATTCTACTTCTGCCTTATAGGCTGCAACTTTTCAGTCTGCCTTGTCAATTTTTCCTTCTCTCCCTAATCTCTAAATGTTAGAATTCTGTGGGGCTGACCTCATGCTTCCCTTCATCTACACTCCCTCACTAGGTTCACCTCATCTGGTCTCATGTGTTTAAATACTATTGATAGGCATACGTGTACATCTATACAACACACACAAGTGTGTACACACACACATATACATATATGTACATATATTCATTCCAAACTTCTTCCTCTGGATTTCACATTCATATATCCAACTGCCTAATTGTTATCCCCATGTGCATGTATCATATGCATCTAAAACTTAACGTATCCCTAATAAAAAGCCTGATTTTTCTTCACTTTCCACCTGATTTCTGTCTTCCAAACTTCAGTTAATAGCAACTTTGTCTTTCTAGGCTAAAAACCTTAAGGCATAATTGACTCTTCTCTGTAGGTCTCTCCTATATCCAATTTATCAGCAAATCTTGTTCACTTTTTCTTCAAAATATATCCAGAATCCAACGACTTTTCATCACTTCTACCACTATTGGTCCAAGCTACAATCATCTCTTTTCTGGACTATTGCAAGAAGCTCCTAACCATTTTTTCCTATTTTTTTTCCTTGCCCCTCCTTATTCTCCATTCTCAACACAACACCAATGTGAATCTTTTTGCCATGTTAAGATTGGTACAGTCCTCTGCCTACTCCCACCAACAGCCTCTAAAGCTCTATAGAGCAGGACTCCCCAGTTTTTCCCTGAAGTCACTTCCTTCCTTCCACCCTCTCTGGCTCTACTCTCAGTGGCAATGGCTGTCCTATGCCTTGAGCATGGCACAACTGGCACTATCTCTAGGGACTTTGCAACTGATAGTCTCTTTGCCTAGATCATTCCTGCACCAGATATCTATCTGTAGGGTTCCCTTTCTCATTTCCTTCAAGTCTCTGGCCAAATGTCATCGTATTAGGAAAAGTCTTCCCTGACACTTATATAAGACATCCTCCTGCAGGCTCCTAGGTACTTCCTATCCATTTTAAATGTTATTTTTAACCCTAACCCTATTTACGCCCCCCCCCCCCCCCACACACACACAAGGTCACTATTGCTATTTACTTTTATGTCTCCTCCCCCATCCCTACATATACACAGAACAATGTAGGTTACATGTGGACAGGGACTTTGGTCAGCTGGGTTTACTGCTGCATCCTCAGGGACTAAAATAATGCCAGGCACATAGTCAGCACTCAAAACTCTTCCTTGTATGAGTATCAAGGAAGAAGATACAAAGAAACATATAATACTGGCCTTTCCTGAGTTCTAAAGAATGAATTGAAGATTCCCAGAAATGAAATAGGCTATTCTAAGCAAAAGCAGAAATATGCATTCATCTTGTGCCACATTTAGTAAACTTGGAGGTCAGTTATTCATGAAGGACTCCTCCCCAGACACACATCAGTCTCAGTGTATACTGACTGTTTTCATATCTAAATATTTTTGGTATGTGTGATCTATAATACATAATCTAGCATTTACTTCAATGTTATTTCTTTTCTGGCTATTCTTTTAATATAATCAATAAGCATTTATTGTTTACCTATTTTGTGCCTGCCATAACAATCTACCAGGGTATCTCCTCCCTAAAAACTATAAAAACCTTGGTGATCTGGCCTTATTAGATTGTTCTAGATAGGAAAAATTTTGCCACTTGAGTACCTTTACTGTAACAGACTATTCTTTTAGTTTAGCCAATATGAGTATCCTATTTATTCAGCAAAAAGCTAAAGTACAACGATATTAATAAGATATATTAGCAAGTCAAATCAATTGCAAACACAATGCAGAACATAGGTATATTTCTCAGCCAATTTTTTCATATTAATTTTGATTGTAACAATTTTCCTAAGACTGTAAATTCCACCAGGGCAGAGACTATGTACAGCTCAAGGCACCTAGCATAGTACCTCACACAAAAGAGGCCCTAAAAACATGCCAATAATGATGAACCAAGGCATGAAGCACACATATGAGTATCTTGCAGATGAAATCGTTCCAATTTAAATTGTTAATCTGTGAAAATTTAAAATTTTGACATACTGAAAATGTTATATATGGCTTTAACCACATTTATTTTTTGTGTTTGTTTTCAGTCTGTCTCTGAAGTGAATAAAAAGAAAGAGTCAAGCTTTGGCAACTGTAAACACAGTGCAAAGGCTCTCAAAGCCACTCCTCCATTCATATTCATATCCCACCATGGAGAAGGGATTTAAGGCTCTTGGAGCATCCTGAGTAGGAGCTGAAAAATAAATGCTACGGTTTTGAGAGTGCTGCAAAGGCACTGAAGAGAAATTAAACAAAGGCTCTGAACCTTATTTGTGTTCGGTAACACTGCTTCAAGGCAACATTTTTACTTCTAAATGTATGCCCTCATTTACTTAGGAAATTAAGAAATGAACTCCCTGTGTCAGTGTCCCTGCTACCAAAATAACCTAGCCATCGGCTGATTTACAATTGAATCCTAATTGAACAGTTATGGTTTTAACTATATCAGCATATCTGCAGGTTCCTTAGATAAATATTCCAAGCCATTTCCCATAGATTTTATATGCAAAGAAAAGAGTAAAGAGAGTGTTAGAGCAGACAAGATTCTGTGGAATATTTAGCATATCATTCTGCTTATTTTTCTTAGTTCTATCTCATTTTTGACACATATTTTCAAAGATCTGCTATTTAAAATATAAATGTTTTCATTAGCAACAAATAAGAGGGTTTAGAGAAATCAGAGTCTTCTGTCTTTAGTAATGTAACAGATACTTTAGTTTAACAATTATTTGTATGGAGACAGATCTTAACTTCCTTCCTGTTACCCTGCTTCTTTTTCCTCCTAGTCCCAATAATCACGTTTAATCATTTTAATGAGTTCTTCCATTCGCATGGCAGTATATTCACTTAGATGCTTCAGACGAGGAAAAAACTAATCAAGTAGCATACTCTCACACGTATGTATAAGGGAGCAAAAATGGATACTTCCCATTAGAGCTATAGAGAATTTATAATTTAACTCAGCATGCTTACCTCAAAGATGCTTATTACCGATCATAATTTATAAAATTTTACAGCTGGAAGGGAACATACAGCTCTAGGCCAGCAACTATTTTGCACAGAAAGCAATCATGGTTTGTGAGCATCTAATGGATATTTCAAGGTCATAGAGCTACCTGGGTCATCCACTCAAGTAGGCTGAGAGAAATCAGATAACCGAAGCTCATGTTAGTGCACAGGGTGGGTTCACTGAGCATAAAGGAAAGAGAGAGTTGCAAGCATAGGCCATTTGTTGGCCTGAAAAGAGTATTCTAGGCTCAAGACCACAAAAGTAGCTTGATTTCAACTAAAGCCAAGTTTGACGGATACCTTCACAGATGAATAATGAGGCTATGAGAGTTTTAAAGAAAAAAGGCAAGATGTAGACTCAGGTGTTGACAGTGTCCCCAGGATGAGATGTGTCAGGTGCCTCATCACCACGGATGGCAAGAGAGTGCTGCCCGTATCAGCAGACAATTAGGACAGGGCTGTAGAAGTGAGTAGCACAGAAGGCTAGAGGGACAGGAGTGCCTGCAGAGAGTAGGAAGAATCACAGAAGATTTTCAAATGCATGAAGCCAGTCACCATGGGAAAGAGAGATAATGGTGTGCCAGTTTAATTATGTGGTGTTACTGGGACTAAATCTTACAAGAACTTCTACTTGCTGAGAGCAGGATTCGTTAATATCTAATTCAGTGACACTTACTACTAACATTGTGAGATTGTTCACCTAGAGAAATCCTGCTCTTGCCCTTTTCCGAAAGCCACGTGTTGGCCAAATAATATATATTATCATCGAAGAATAAAAACACATGCTCAACACATGCTCACATTTTCCTGCAGGGATGCAGCACAACTGAAAAATAGTTTGCTGAAGAAAAGAGGGCCCTTCCTATATCATCCCTCTTAAATGAAACCTGTGGGGAGGGAGGTAACAAAGAGAGCACTTAAGGATATTAAAGCCTCCTTCCATAGACCACGATCATCCACTACATTCATTATCCTCCTAGCCAATACGCTTCTTTGACATGATCTGGTAGTCTGTAACTTTGCACCAGCAAGGAGTGAATTCTGACACCTTGTTGTACTGAAGACTTGAACAACTGAGAAAGAGTGTCAGGTGATTAGTTTCTCCCTAAAGAATGAATGAGGAATAAGCAAGTGAACAAAAGGGGAAACTATTTATCTGCTCATGTGATTTTGGTAGGGGATGGATCTAGTCTCACCAGGAAGAAGCTGTGCCTGGTGTGGGGAAGGACAGAGCATCATCAGCTTGGAAATGGTACATCTTCAGGAGAAGAACAGAGCCAAATTCTCCTGACGTGCCACTTCCTGTCATGCCACATGTCCCTCTGGGACTTTGAAGCCTGGGAAACATATAACTGAGGCTTGCTTTTCCAGAGCCACTTCCACTCACATGTCGGAGTGCAACAGAGGCCAGTATATTCAATTCCTTAGCTCCTGGCCATGTTGGGCAACACAGTAATTTGGTGAGATTAAGTGTGTAAAGAGGTACAGGGAAGGAGAATTTGTAAAAAAGCTGGGATGTGGTGTAGATCAGAAGTACATGAATAAAATAAATTTCTATGGCTTTTTCAGTTAATATTTGATCTAGCTAATTTTTATACACATCATTTCTAATAAGATGTCCAAGCATGAGTTTTCAGAGTAGGCAATACAATTATTTCCATTATTATTTTGAATCTATATTGTATTATTTCTCCAAAGAGCTTCAGTACTTCATACAGTACAGCAATTGCCCTCAGAAATATCCTCACTGGAGTGGCAACAGTACTTCATAATGCAACTATTAAAATAGAAACAAATACTATTTCACAGAGGCAAATAAACATGAATGCATTCATTTCTTGCACTTTTATAGCTTTTCAGTTCAGAGTGAAGGGATTTACATATAGTAATCTTTATATATGATTCTAACATAGAGGCAAATCCAACATAACTTGAAAAAGACACATACTTGACATTAAAAACAATTAAACAAACCTTAACAGAGATTAGGTTTAAAAAGGCAAATAAATATAAATTTAGAAAATTTATATATTTATATAAATTGTTATATATTATCATATATTAGGCATAAATAAGATATTATAGATATAGATATAGATACACACATGCATGTATATGTGTAAAGAGAGAGTTTTAGGTGAAGTGACAGTGCCCCATGTATATAGGATCACGGAACTGAATTTCAGAAATGGCCTGGTTTAGCCCCTTTCAATTATAGATTTATCTGCAAAGGCTTTAGTCTTTATATTGCACATGAGGAAATGGAAACTTGGAGAATCCACTGTCTGATTTCTTCAGAACTTGTCCAAGCCTCCTTAGAAGTCAGAAAATAGTACAAGTACTATGTTATTATCAGAAAATTTGAAATTAGGAAGAGGACAGGGGTTCCACGTAACCTACCCACACTGTAGCTCTCATTCATTCAACACATTCTCATGGAATGACTCCTGTGTTGCACATTGTGCTAGGCAGGCTCTCAGGCGGTAGCAGTGGGCTACAGAGACAGGATCCCTGACCTCACGCCTCACAGTCCACCGAGGGATATAGACAGGTAGGGAGGCACTCAGAAGACCCCAAGATAAAGGCTCAAAGTGGGGTGTTTAAATGATGGCAGATGAGGTTGTTGGGAGTATGTCTGTGCCCAACTGTGGACGGTCTTGTGAGCTATGCCAGCAAGTGTAACATTAGTCTTAAGAATAAGTGAGAATTGTGTTAGGAGTTCTAAGGAAGAGAGAGATGTGAACAAATTGTATTTTAGAAAAACGACTTCTGATTTTAAGGGGGGCAAGTCAAGGCAGCCAGACCAATGAGAAGGCTGGGGTAGTATGTGAGGCAGAATGCTATGTCCTGCACAAGGAAAGCAGGAGTCACAATGAAGAGAAGTGGCCTTATATTTTGGAGGTAAAACTGAAAGAATTTTATGACTGACTAGGTGTGAAATGTGAGGGAGATGAAGACAGAGATGGCGCCCATCTTCCCATTTCAGTAAGTAAATAGGAAGCCATCCATAAATAAATAAATAAATAAATAAATAAATAAATAAATAAATACCATAAAACAGAGGTGCCTAGTAGCTCGGTCAAATGACTGACTCTTGTTTTCAGCTCTGGTCATGATCTCAGAGTCCTGAGATCGAGTCCCAAGTCAGGCTCTGCACTGGATATAGAGCCTACTTAAGATTTTCTCTCCCCTCTGCTTCTGCCCCTTCTCTTGCTCACTCTGTCTTTCTCTCTAAAATATATAGTAAAATAAATAAATATAAAATAAAAACCATAATACAAACAAGAAACACAGGAGGAGAAAGAGGAAGCATTGAATGTAGGGTATACACTCAATGATCCAAACTAACTCCTCCCACATACAAATATATATATATATACACACACACACACACACACACACACCTCTGCTGGAAAGTGGGAAAAATAATTAATTTCATAGCAAAGTAGCATAAGTCCCTCTAACTTGGGCATTCTGATAACGAGAAGCTGACCATGCATATGCATTTGTAAAAGACTTTTAGAATGATGTCTTGAATATGTGACAAAAAACACAAGCAAGAAAAGCAAACACCGGCAAACATGACTACATCAAACTTAAAAACTTGTGTATTAAAGAATACAAACAACAGAATGAAAAGGCAACCTACAGGATGGAAGAAAATGTTTGTGAATCTTACATCTGACAAGCTACATCGAGAATTTGAAAAAAGGGGGACACCTGGGTAGCTCAGTGGTTGAGCGTCTGCCTTTAGCAAAGGCCATGTGATGGAGTTCTGGGATTGAGTCCCACATCAGGCTCCCTGTGGGGAGCCTGCTTCTTCCTCTGCCCGTGTCTCTGCTTCTCTGTGTGCCTCTTATGAATAAATAAAATCTTAAAAAAATAGAATTTAAAAAAGAATCCCTACAACTCAAAAACAAAAATGATCCAATTTAAAAATAGGCAAAAAACTTGATTAAATATTTCTCCAAAGATTATATACAAATGGTAAAAAAAAAAAATGTAAAAAAAAAAAGCAAGATCACTAATGATCAGAGAAATGCAAATCAAAAGAACAATGACATATAATATCATACCCATTAGGATGGCTACAATAAAAAGCGATGAAGAAACAGAAGATAAGTGTTGGCAAGGATGTGAAGAGATAGGAACCTTTGTGTACTATTGGTACAACTGTAAACTAATGCAACTGCTGAAACAGTACAGTGGTTCCTCAAAAAAAAAAAAAATTAAAAATACAACTACTATAGGATCCCGCAATCCCACCTCTGGGTATACATCCAAAATAATTGAAAACAGGGTCTCCAGGAGGTATGCATGCATCCATGTTAAGAACAGCATTATTACAATAGCCAGAGATGGAAGCAACTCAAATGTCCATTGACAGCTGAGTGGATAAATCAAATGCAGTATGTACATACAATGGAACATTACTCAGCCTTAAAAAGGAAATCCTGTCACATGCCACAACATGGATGAACCTTGAGGACATTATGCTAAGTGATGTAAGCCAGTCACAAAAAGACAATTAGTGTATGATCCGACTTACATGAGGCAGGAAAGTAGTCCAATTAATAGAAACAAAAAGTTTAATTGTGGTTAGCAGGGGCTGTGAAGAAGTGGGGAGTAGGGATTTGCTTTTTCATGGGTATAGAATTTCAGATTTTCAAGACAAAAAGTTTTGGAGATGTGTGTCACAATGATGTGCATATACTGCTGAACTGTACACTTAAAAACGATTAAGATTTTTTTTAATGGTCAATTTTAAGTTTCCTGATTTTGATCACATTAAAAGAAAAAAAAAAAACCACATGTCTTGACATATGGAATGTCAAGAATAGGGAAATCTATAGCAACAGAAAGTGGAGTAATAGCTGCCTGGGGCTGGGGAGATTAGAAGAAATGAGGAGTGACTGCTATTGGATATAGTTTCTTTTGGGGGTAATGAAAATGTTCTGGAATTAATATTGGTGATGGTTAGCACTCTGTGAATATTAAAAACCTTTGAATTGTGCAATTAAAAGGCTTTTTGATGTCTAGTGATTGGCATACTTGTTGTGTTCCCACCCATACAGCCTCTCTTAGCTGCCAAACAAAGATTGTTTTAAGCAATTTCCCACTATTCAGCACCCCTTCAAACACTAATATATAAAGTATTTCTTTCGGGTATCTTAATAATTATTTTCTTTGAGCCACTGCATTCAGCTCCCTAGGAATCCTAAGGCAACAAACTCGAATGCAGAATTAATAATGTTATGCTAAAAACAATGGCATAATGCCAGAGAATTTCAAGGATAAAAACATGAAATTCCTTGCTTGAGATTTAGTGTGCACTGAAGAAACAACTATATGGATCACTCAGCTTGAATAAGATGTTTTGACATCTTATCTCAACATCTAAAATTAAAACTGCATCTTCAATTTGCACTAAAAGCTTTGTGTTTCATCTAGGTTAAACTCAGATAAGAATTCAGTATGAAGAAGATTAGTTATAAGAATTCTTGTTTGTCTTCTTTCCTCTCTCAAATGTGAAAAAAGTTCAGTAATTTGTAAATATCTTGCAATAACATGATAGCTATTTTGAAGATATATCATGATTACACTTTAATAACAGTTTGAGCTGAAAAATAAAGTAGAAATTTCACTAAGATGACAGCAATCACTTCATCTCAACAGATAGTTCACAATGATTATAATCAATAGAACTTCAAATTGTATTTTCTAAACATATTTGCTTATTTTTTAACTCTATTGCTATTACTTATTTTCCAGCAATCTTGAAAGTCCAGGATAATAGAATGTGTCTTACTTCTAACAAAAACTAATATGTGGGCAGCCCAAGTGGCTCAGTGGTTTAATGCCGCCTTCAGCCCCGGGCCTGATCCTGGAGACCCGGGATGGAGTCCCACGTCGGGCTCCCTGCATGGAGCCTGTTTCTCCCTCTGCCTGTGTCTCTGCCTCTGTCTCTCTCTCTGTGTCTCTCATGAATAAATAAATAAAATCTTAAAAAAAAAAAAAAACTAATATGTGCGTCAGCTGGAAGGGGGGGTTATGTGTATGCCAATCTTTGCCTATAAACTCAAAGATCACAGATCAGTGAACAAAAAACAATAGATTTATATATCCCAGTCCTGGTTACAGAAATTGTCTTCAAGCCTCTTCCTTTTATTATCCTTTCTTTTCACTCCCCATTCAGTTTACTTTCAACTTGTCCTTATGTTTGATGTAATCTCTTCTTTACAGTCATACAGACAGGTGGAGGTCTCTCTGGTTTTGACCTTTGGTGCTGTGTTCATGTCCTTTCCCCCAAGAGACTCAACTCAGGACCCACCACGAGGCCTCCACCCACTCAAGGCTCAGAAAAGTTGCCTAGAAAGTAGACGGATATAGCAGGAATCACCAGGAGAACAGAAACAACATCAGAGAAAACACCCATTGAGCAGAAAGAAAGGCTCCTGACTTTCCAAAAAGATGTGATTCTGAATTTTACAAAGGTTTATTTCTTTCCAAAGCAACATATCCACTTAATATCTTTTGGACAAACCGTTACCCATTTTGGCAAAGGAAAGAGATGGGTATCTTTAGTTTAGGCTCGAATCTGGAGTATCAGTCACCTGTAAGTCACATCCATTCTTAAACTGTCTTGGTTTGCTTCTCTAGTTTTCAAATCTAAGGCGGCACCACTAAGCTATTACTTGAACTCAAGCTATTGCTCAGAAGTAGGAAAAAATCTAATAATTCCCTACAAGTTCATTATTATGAAAGGTAGCAAGACAATTTTCACCGCTGCGGAGCCAGCCTGGGTGTTCATTAAAAGCACCAGGCAGCACGGTGGGACCCAGAATTAATGGAACAGTGTTAGCAGCTCTGAGGAGCAAGCATTGATACTGATTGCGAATTGTGCCTGCTGACATACACAGGAATCTCTAGATAATGGTATATGAAAGGCAGGGCACCGAAACACAGGCCAGTTTCTGGGAAAAGAAACATTTTCTTGTGTTCAAACCATGAATTTAAGTCCTGCTGCCTGTTCCATCATTAAGACCTAAAGAAGTAAAAACACTTCCAGTAGTGACTAAACACTTCCATTGCACTTTATAAGCACCAGGCACTGTTCTCTGTGATTTGCATATACCTGTTTAATCCTTAAATACCTCAGCTACCCCAAAACATAGATAGCACTACTGTTGCCATTTCACATAAGGAAACTGAAGCTCAGGGCGGGTTGAATCACTCACCCCATACCACACAGGGAGAAACCAAAATTTGAGTCACATAGTATGGCTTCCAAGTCTATGCTCTTAACCAATCAAAAATAGCGTGTAATTTCCAAGTATCAGTATCAAGTACCTTTTTTTAATGACTCTCCATTTTATAGCAGCATTGACTTTTTTTTTTAATTACTTAGGCAACACCTACATATGCCTGATTTAATCTTTCCAATAAACATGCTTAGTTAGTCAAGACAAATTGTCAGCTATGTCAGTGAACACGTGCGGCCTAACCAGGAGTATAGGCAAGCCCAGTGGGGAAGCCCACTGTGAAGACCAGTTATGCTACCTCACATTACTACTCGGATAATCCTACTCCGGAAATCAAGGCTTGCCATGTTTGTATTCTGAGCACCTAAGCTAGGGTAAACATTCAAGAAATGTGTGGAATGAGGATAGCAGGTAAATAAATCACCAGTACGTGAAGGGACTGTCTGGTGGCACGAGAGGGGAGCCCGAAGAGGGAGGATGAAGGGGAAGGAGTGGTGTTCAGCAGCTCCTCCTTGCTGCTTTGGCCATGCGGCTTCCTTATTCTTTGCAGAAGCCGGTGGTGGCCCCAGCTTTGCACATCTCACTGTGCTTGAAAGGAGTTCAGGCAGCAGAGCAAGGGGCAGGGAAAGCCAAGAGGGAAGTCAGAAATCAGAGGGCCTCTGGTGGGGAGCGGCAGGGGCTGAGTCACACCCCCACCCAGGGGCACCGGCAGGAGGGAGGCAAGGCCTGAGGGGGTGGAGTGGGAGGCAGGCAGCAAGGGTCCCCCCTCCCTCCTTCTCACACAAAGAACCCAGGAGTCAAACTGAAAGAAAAAAGGATTTTTTGCCTCCTCCTACTCAGGGTCTTCTGTCTCCCTTTGAAGATGATCTTAGAAAAGAAAAGGCAGGGTTGAAAGGGAGCACACAGGAAAGTCAGATTCATGCCTGGAGTTAAAACACATTTTAAGAGCCAGTGTAAATCAGCAGTTAATACCTTTGGAAGGGACACGCTACCACAGGGTTCTGGAGCCCGGCCTGCTGACACTGTTAATTATTCCCAGAAAAAAAATTATCGGAGGTAAGGGCATAAATTGAAAGGAAACTCAATGACCTTGCTTCTCCGGGCTTTCCTGAATCACACCTTCACCTTTTCCTGGAATACTGCCATACATATCCAGATCATGGTCAAAACACCGTCTTTCTGGTGAGGCCTTTCCTCATCACCGGAATGATGCTTTATCCAAATAGCTCTTAGCTGTCAGTGGCATATCCTATTCACTTATCCAACACACATATACTGCATGCCTGCCCTGTGCCAGGTTATCCTTCTAGACACTGGAAATAGGATGAACAGAACAAACTCTGGCATCGAGGGGGCTCATACTCCACCATCATATATTGTGTATTAAATTATAGTTGTTTTACTACATATTACATATTTTATAAGCTTCATATTGAACAATAAACTTGTGATAGGCAGCCTTCATGTTTCTTATATTTTTAAAATCTCATCTTGCCTAACACAGTGTCTTGCACAGACCAGGCAATGCTTTAAAAAAAACAAACAAACAAAAACTGAGTTTGACCTTTTGAAATCAGTAGGAAATCTGGACTGGAACATGCTACCTTTGATGAACTTGCAGGAGACAACCTCACCTTTGTATTTGGCATAAATTCTTATATATTACCACATATTCTAGACATGAAAGAGTGAAAACATATCACACTTTGTCAGAGGAAAGGAAAAAGTCCATTTCTATTTCCAATGTAATAAAAATGATATAAGAAAAAAAAGATAATATTGTGAAACTTCTATCCCCAAAAGGGTATTTACTAAAACAAGTTAAGGGAGAGGGACAGAGGGAAGCATTTTTAAAATCAGTGACTGACATAATTCAAATTATTCTCAAAGGAATCTAAATAAGTATGTTATTAAGTGTTTCTCAAATTCCTGCTCATTTTGAGAAAGTATGACAAATGTAATAACTAGAATAGATTAAGTACTTCCTCATCTGACTTTAATCTCTAAAACAGTCAAATACATTGATGGAAATCCCAGTGTAATTAATAAATCACCCAGTAGTGACCACACCACTGAGAATGATACTGCTCAATATAGATAGCAAGTCTATAATGCACTATTATTTATACCAAAAAACACTTAAGTTATAGGTTAGTGACTTCTTTGGGAGAGATGGTTCAATCCATCTTCTCTTCTCCCTCTTCTCATTTCCTTTTCTCATTTAATTTGCAAATATTTGTTTTTCACATAAGCCTCAGAAAATTCTATCTAAAGTAAGCAGGATATAAATAATAAATATTCTTCACAACTCCATCCCTTGCTTATCCTAATCAATCAACAGTGTTTCTTAAGTGGACTGCCCTGTCCTGAGCATTATGCTATACTCCTTTCACCTGAACTAAAACTAGTCTGGTTGTGTCAACAAACCCTCCTCTGAAGATAGAGCCATTTTCTAAATCTCATCTCTCCCACCTGAGTATAGGCGAGACATGAACTTAGCTTTAAAAATTCCTAAGGGACTAGTGTGATAGGTCATGGCAGAAATTCAGCTCTCTGGCATCATCATTTCAGGATTTAAGTAACATCCTTAGAATGAAGTCCTCATCAAGCCAACTAAGGAAACACCAGAGCTTAAAGTTTGGTCTCCATTGCCATGATCCTCCAACAGATGCAATATCATGCATCAGCCTATAAGTATCTTTCAACTTGGGAGCATGGAGATGAACAGGCTTCTCCAGAGGTGTTGGGAGAAGTTAGGATCTCTTAAACGCTACTTCCCTTCAGACATTCTGAGACATCCTGCTCCTTAAAAATCTTAGAGATTAGCTGGTTTTGATGGCCCTTGCAAATGTTGGGGGGATAGGAGAAAGAGAAACACTGATCTGCACTCACTAAAACCCTTGACTCTCCTCAAGGATGAACTATATCCTATAGTTCCAGCACTAAAAACAGAAGCAGAAGTCACCAATTCATGTCATGACACCCAACTGTTGGGTCACCAAATTGGCGGATCCTTTCTCCAACCTCCTGTTTAACAGACTCAAGATGACCTTAAAAAACATCCTGAAAATCTGATCAAAAATAAATTTCGTTAATTTTTAATGCTGACCTTTTTTCTCTTTTTTTCTTTTTTTTTATAATGGGAAAATGTTGAAAAATTGAATGAGAAAGACAAAGCAGATGTGACGCATTTCTGACTAGATACAATACAAAATTAGTCTTGCAGTTTTGTAGCAAATGCTCATAACCTCAATAAAAGAGTCATACATAATGTAGCAGTGAAACTGTTGACAGGGCTACCTGGTCACAGAAGACCCTGCAAATCTGCTGCTGTGGACATGAGGATGTGATGTGTGAAGTTGGACCCTTTGAGATTTTGCATCTGCTTCAACAGTGTCCTGAAGGCAAACTCTATTCTTTGCTTAGCATCTGCAGTAATGTGAGCATGTATTCAAAGTGAAGTTTTGACTTCATACATTTTCTGTATAAGCTAAATACGTGTGCACGCAAAATGACATCAATTCCTTGCTAAATTGATAGCTAAATACTTGGGTGTTCATAGTCTTGGTAAAAAATATATGAATAAATCATCCAGATTATTATAGCTCAAAATGCCCCCATTTCAAACACATATATTTGTAATTTCCTTCAAGTCATGGCTTCTCAAACTTCATGATGTTGGAGGTGAGTGGTTAAACCACGGGCCTTCAGAGGGTTATAAAAACATTCAGAATCCCCTGTGTATTTCTTCCCCATGACTCTCTACAAATTTCCAAGAGGCTAAATGACTCTAGGAGGGTTAATAATCACTATTTTAGAGAAATGAGTGAATAGTCAAGGGTATATTCCATTGTAATCCCATGCCACAAGCAAGAGAAAACAGAAAATATCAGTTATGTGTAAATGGCCGTGTTAGACTCAGAACCTGAATAGTTCCAAAATATTAGGCCATGAGGAGCTCTGCTATTAAATTATGAATCTGGAATTTATTATTTGGGGGAACCTATGCTACCAAAGACAAATTCTGGGTTACAATTTCAGTAAGATATTCCCTATACTTAAAAAATAGCTTTATTAAACTATAAGTGGTGTATAATAAACAGTTCATATGTAAATTATACAATTAGGTAAGTTTTGACACATGAATACAATTGTGATACCATCACCACAATCAAGATAATGACTGTGTCCATCATCACCAAAAGTTTTCTCATAATCCCTTAGTAATCCCACTTTCCAGCCCTGTCCCTGTTGCTATACATTAGTTTACATTTCCCAGAATTTTATATAAATCGAAACATACATAGTAATTTATACTATATATAGTAATTTACACTATATACATGGTATAAAATTATACTAATTTACTATATATACTAATTTATAATAAGATGCTAATTTAATACTAAATATAGTTGGTTGAATGGTGGTCCCTAAATATAGTTGGTTGAATGGTTGATGCTAATTTAATACTAAATATAGTTGGTTGAATATATGTCTATGTTCTAATCCGGGCAACCTGTGAACATTGCCACATTTGAGAAAAGGATCTTTGCAGATATAATTGAGTAAAGCTTTTGGAGATGAGGAGATCATCCTAGATTACTAAAATAGGCCTTAAATCTAATGAGAAGTGTGATATCACTCAGAGAAAAAAACAAGAGAGAACACAATGTCAGCACTGAGGCAGAGAAGAAACAGAGTCTACCAGTTTCAAGCCATAAGACAAGGAATGATGTAAGCCACCAGAAGCCGAAGAAGGAAAAGAACGAGATTCTCCCCTGGAACCTCTGTGGAGAGTACACCTCTGTCAACACCCTGATTGTTTTACTTCTAGCCTTCAGGCCTGTGAGGGAAGAAATTTCTGTTTTAAGCCACCAAGTTGTGGTAATTAGATATGACAGCCACAGGAAATTAATTCATATTCTCTTTTGTCTGGTTTCTTCCACTCAACATAATTACTTTGAGATTCACCCACATTGCAGTATATATCAATTACCCTATTCTTTTTTATCGTTGAATAATGTTTTATTGTATGGATATACCAGAGTTTATTCATTCAACTGTTGATAAATATTTGAGTTGTTTTAGTTTGGGACTATTACAAATACTAAAAAAAAGAAATCTTTGATTTACAATTGAATTTTTGGTACTACCATCCTTTTAACTTGATTTCCTAAACTGTTAAATGCATGGTTAAATTAGTGTTCCATTAGGAATAGGGCCAGGAAGAAATCAAAGACCTGCAGGCAGCAAAAATAAATTTAGCAGAGAAGACGTATTTATTCATAGAAGACATTCTCACTTTATAAAGGACCTCTTATTTTAAAAATAGTTATAATTATTTTAATAAGCCTAGTAGTCCTGTGTCCATACTCATCAGAGATTTAAAAGATTAATAAGAGGGGTGAGAGAAAAGGAAAGTTTCTGCTATGGAAGCAAACACAATGACCAGCAAGAATACAATATCTGACAGTCTGGTAGTCAGAAAAGAAATACAAACCCAAATCAAAAAGAATAATGTGGCCACCTAGGTTATTTAGGTATTGAGTTACAGGTCAACATAATCTCTAAAATGATGATCCCAAAAACAAAATTATTATACCAAATACTTTCTACATAGGGGTTTATCTATTAGAAAGATTTCCATCTGAAACAGTTAAGCTTAAACAGTTAACTCTTAACCAACCATCTATCTGGAAAAAGAAAATATTCAGAACCATGTAGCTCCTGAAAATGGAAAGTAGCTAAACTTTTAATGTAGTTTTCATTCAACTGTGTATGTTGGTTTACAGATTATAAGACAGTACTTCCCATGGGGGCAATGTGAGTTTTCTGATTACTACTGTAGTCCCAGCAGCCAGCCCAGTGCTCAGGCCCAGCTGGGTATGATATTTCTCGAAGGAACAGATGAATGAAGATTATCTGAATGCATAGCTAGAGGGCTGCATGAATAACAAATCTCTATCTCAGCTAATTTAATACTAAATCTTTTCCTTACCATTGCTTGCTCCAGAATAGAATTTGGGATTCAAGTATCTTCTTCTCAGATTCCTTAAAGTTTAAACATTCCATGATTTAGGGGTGCCTGGGTGCTCAGTTGATTAAGCATTTGCCTTCGGCTCAGGTCATGATCCCAGACTCTTAGGATGAGTCTTGTGTCTGGCTCTCCGCTGAGCACAGAGCCCACCAGGGAGCCCTCTTTTCCCTCTCCCCACCCCCACCCCTGTGCTCTCTATCCCTCTCTCTCTTTCTCACAAATACATAAATACATCTTTAAAAATAAAAAATAAATAAACATCCCATTTTTGAGAATAGGCATGTAACAAGTTCCCTGGAGAATTAACATAGTTAAATGTCTCTATCTGATAGCTCTTTTTGCTAATATTTGCCCCCCAAAAAAAACAAATTAAGAAAAACACAAGAAAAGAAAAATTACTTTGGTACCATTATTACCAAAGCCTCAAGTAGCACCTATTTTAAAAAATAAAATAAAATTCAATAAAACAGTCACAGCCCAAACAATTGTGCAATCTTCCTTTCATTCTACTACCCGAAGCAAATAATTTAAATTCCTATTCCAAGTAGTTAGAAGTTAATGATATCTTTTTGCTCCCTATAAGACCTGGCAGCTCCGTCTAAGACGGTGTGTCACAGAAAAATTTCACCATTTAATCCTTAAAACAAAGTTTCCCTATTCTTCGCCTTATTGCAAAAGAGAGTGATGTTGACACAAGGATCAAACTGTTTGCCCTCAAATGCCACGATGAATGTATAACAGAGAAGAAAAAAATGTGCAACTTAGATTAGATTACTGGACCTCTAGCAAGCTCTCCCGTGCCAATTACAGAAGACTTTCCATTTACATATAAATAGCTCCGAAATTCCAATACAAATGTACTTGAAAACACTGAATCAAGTAGTTCAGAAAAACATGGATTAGGTGTATTGCAATTTAATTTGAAGGTGTTTACAACAAGCATGTGTTCCAGTAAATAAAAGAAATGGAATCCATTTTTATTACAGAAAGCAACATCTTTTTAACTTATTGAAATTATTCCCGTACTGCTCTTAAATCCTTCAGTCAGGTTTCTTTTAGCATGCTGTCATGCGGGCGCCGGGGGCGGGGGGTGGTTTACTTAAAAAAAAAAAAAAAAAAAAAAAACAGAATAAGTAGTTGTATAAAGTTGTAGTGTGATATCTGGAATATATACTGCAGTTTTTTGGTTTTGCCTGCCTATGTTAGAGATGAGTCTTGAACTAGCCAGTGCCTTGTAAAAGATACAATGGAATCGAGGTGCCTTTGGCCAAGAGAACTTGTTTTTCACTTTCTGTACAACCTGGTTTAAATTTCTAGTCCTTGTCATGTTCTCTCCCACTGGAAGACATTCTGTCCTGAGTATAACCTCATTGGCAGTCTTAACCTACCAACTCACCACAGATTGACCACTCCATTTATTGATCTATTGCTTATAAAGAGCCACCTCTACTTCCACTACCATTTCACAACTGGATTTGGTACATGGCTTACACAAACAATTCTGTATGTGACCAGTATGAGCTGAGTTCAGATTTCTCAATTCACCTGTGGGTCTAGATGGATACACAGAGACAAGGAGGCTGCTTTGGTAACCGCTCATGCATTGAAATAATATTGGTGTTTTTTTATGTTTTACAAATTATATCACAATTATTTGTCCTGTGTAAATAACTGAAAATACTTAGTTCACTGAATTTTGCAGATAAAAATGGCTAAAATCTCTCCTCCTAATAACGGTGTGTGTGGGGGTGTCAAAGGGGAAGAGAGGGAGAGAGAAGGAGAAAGAGTAATAGAGACAGAAATGGAGAGAAGCTGGACACCATTCTGTAATGGCAGGGCTAAGGGCATTTAGTGGGAAGTCTGGGGGAACGATTCTGGGCAGAGCATGTAACAGAAATACAACTGATCTATATACATAGCTCAAGTGTTTGCAAAAAATGACTACTATGTAAGTTTCATGTGTAATTGATAAATCATCACTGAGTATTTACCATGTGCAGGAAGTCTAATACTGTTTCTCTGAGTTGCACAGTGTTCAGACACAAGCCTTGATATACGTACAGAGAAAAAAAAAAAACAACACTAACTTCACATTTCATGGGGTAGATGATCTCAGAATAGAAAAAAAAACAAATTCACAGACTAAAGCAGTATTGTTATTATTTTTAATCTCAAAAGTTTAACAACTTAGACTAGGAGAAATGATTTCTTCCAAGTAAAAGGCAGGAACATCTGGGTGGCTCAGTCAGTTAAATGTCTGCCTTAGGCTCAGGTCATGACCTCAGGATCCTGGTATCAAACCCTGCTCAGCGGGGAGTCTGCGCCTCCCTCTGTCTTTCCCCCCCCTGCTCTCTCCGTCAAATAATTGAATAAAATATTAAGAAAACAAAAAAGTAAAAGGCAAAAGCAAAATGAAACAGATATTTAGCTAAGAGATTTTAATGTAGGGTAAAAAATAAATATGATGTATTATAGAGAATTAATTTCTTAAAGTTTATAATTTAAAGGTTTGTACCCTTAAGAATTTTAGAAGTTCAGAAACAAATGGCAGATTAAATTTTATGAAAATAATCAAAGTGCAATTGTCAATCAACTTATGCTGTTTCTTTCTTTTTATAGACCTATGAACAACCCTGAAGTATAAAACTATTCTTCATTAATGTTTGCAAATAAGTCACCAAATTCAGCACTGAACATGAGATTTTTTTGTATTCTTAGCCAAAACATGGCAAAATGAATCTGCATTATTAAGGCAAGCAATCATAAACTACAGTAGCTCTGCCATTAGCTTCCACCTCAAACACACTCATGCTGAACACGAGTCAGTGATAAATTACAAGTATATCGTTTGGCATGTGACTTTTTCCTTATAGTCAACCAACGTCCTCTCCCTTCTGCTCTTGCTCTACACATTATACAAATTAGATTTTGCAATCAGCATTAAAAAAAATCAGCACAGTGAAATCTCTGTGCCTGCCATTATTGTTGAATATACTCAATAATCATCTTCTTTCCAAACAAAGATAACAGCAAAAGGCTACGATGAATTTTTTATGCAATGGAAAAACTGTGTAATTTATTTGTAATGAACATGGTACTGTCTGTTAATTGGCTTACTAAAAATGCCAACAAAAAGGAGTTTTCTGGAAAAAAAAAGAATAAACTAAGTTGGTTCATATAGGCCTCATTATTTGAGAATTTGTTTTCTCCAACAGGTATTACCTGCTGCTAACACACTAAGCTTTTAGTTAGTATTCCATGGTTTTCCTTGCTCTTTCCCTTTAATTTTCTCTTTTTTTAAAAAAAAAATTCTCTTAATATCACAATATGTTGCTAAGGAAAAGCCTATGTATTTAAAAAGAAAAAAATGACATATGTTCGCAATCTAAAATGATTGGGTTTGGGATAGGGAAAAATTGTATGAGTAGTACTGTGAAAACTAAGTTATAAAATAAGATTTTCTTCAAATGTCACTGGAATCTGAAACTTTCTCTTAAGAAAATCTGAGCTATACCCTAATGATTAGGATATATAGTACATCAATTAAAATTAAATACTCTTTATATAATCTCATATCTTTAACTAATCTTTACTACTCTTTGGTATCCAAGTGGAACTTGTAAAGAGATTTTTAAAATGTTTCCACTTGTGATGAGCATAACTCAAGGTATAGAGAGTAGTTGAAACACTATGCTGTATACCTGAAACTAATGTAACATTGAGCATCAACAGTACTCAAATAAAATTTTTAAAGATTATTTCCATTAATAAGTTTTAGTAAACAGCTTTTATTAAAGAATCTTCTGAAAAATCACTATTTAAAAGATACTGAAGAAACCAAACAGATTTAATTTAAATGGAGCAAACATGATTCTTCTGAGTAGTTATAGTTGATCAGATGTCACTATAGAACAGTCAGGTATCACATGAGTTTTCAACAAATTTCAAACTCGCGGACATTGATCCGATTTCCATAAACCAGTGGTATGACCTAGGTGCAATAATGGAGACTTTAACAACTTCCATGGGGTATAGTTCACGGAAGGTCAAG
Source organism: Vulpes vulpes (assembly GCF_048418805.1). Taxonomy (NCBI): domain Eukaryota; kingdom Metazoa; phylum Chordata; class Mammalia; order Carnivora; family Canidae; genus Vulpes; species Vulpes vulpes. Next base: position 115,906,285 of record NC_132786.1, read on the forward strand.
GAGAGACTTATATAAGCAAAAGAAAGAGGTGGTTTCAGCTCACTGCTTCCTGGGGCCAGCCGAGATGAGAACAGACAATGTCTCACAGTTTTCAGAGTCATCTTCTGAGAAGTGGGGTCCTCTGGGGAGGCACTGTCTCCATTTTAGAGGTGAAAAAAATTGAAATATAAAAAGGTCAAGTGACATATTCAGGTCAATCTACCAATAAGCCATCAAAGAGATGGAGCTACCTATCTCTCTCTATCAGGTGGCTCTGGACAAGCAGGAATAAACTCCTTTCAAAGACTTGTTTTGTCCCTAGAACCAAAGGTTATAATGAAACTCACACAGCCTCAGCAGAGAACTAAATATGTCAAATTCCCTTATCAATACCTAGAGTCCACCAGTAATGGTCAAACACCTTGTGTCTCTTCTGCCATGAACCTAAAAGCAGATATAAATATAAGCCTGCCATGTTTAGAGGAAAGTGAAATGACTATTATACTTAGAAAATAAGGTATTGGGGTATTTCAATTTATTGTTCATCACTTTCCACACCAGCTACAATTTCAGCCACTTCAATCCAGCAACACATTTCTAAAATGACTGAAGGAGCAAACCTGATTTTTAAGAAAATCATTGTTAGTCAAAGAGGACAGCAGCTTTTAAAAAATATATATTGACAGTGTAAGAGAGGTTTCTGGCCAGACTCCCGATCATGTTTCACAGGCAGTGTAAAAAGAGAACAAAAAAGGCAGTCATTGTAATGGGACAGTGACAGAACACAGTGACAATTCTCCAACTCAGTCTGCCAGATTTGCTGCTCCTCCTGAGTTCCCCATTCCTTCCAGGCAGCCAGGCAGCCATTATCCAGCTCCATCCAGCTCCTTCCTACAAAGGAAGCCTGGATCCTGACAGAGCTGCTGGGGTTGGGAGGGTTGTTCAGGGGTTCTGCCTCCAGAGCCAATGGCAGTTAGAAGGAGGTGCAGAGCTTGGGGCTGAAATCCCATCTAATCACTGAATGGAAATTAGAGAGTTGAGTCAGTTACTTTTTAAAAATCAGCCACTTTCTACAATTTCCCCATCACTGAAAATGTAAAAAAACAAACAAACAAACAAAAAACTATAAATGTGCTGAAGATTGATGACACATAAAAGCTTTTTCCCTTTTCTTAAATCCTTAATTTCTCTGTTAATGTGAAAACATATGATCAGATAATAAATGTCAATAGATGGTGGGACGAGTTGTGTTATCATGAAATATGTTGGCTTCTTTTCCTCTTCTTTACATGGACGTTGTACATTTGGAAGGTTCTACAGAACAATAATGAGGAAATCATAGAAGATGCCAATTTTGAGTCATAGTAAAGATCTAGCTTTGTTGCTCCTGAAGAAATCTCACTGAGTGCTGTCACTAACACTCAAGCTAAGAAACGTCCTGGAAGGAGGGAAAGGCTACTGAAATTATCATGTATGTGTGGCTGAATAGAGTAATAGTAACATTGTTTACATTAGTAAAACATGATTTGCATAGGTACCCATTGTATTTACCACACTTTCAAGCAAAAATGTATATGGTGTGGACCAATGTTGAAAGCTAAGGAAAGTCATCAGTGATACTATACTGATTTTACAAAATCACTCTCATGTTGAATTACTGACCTGATAAAATGGACACATAAAAACATTAATAGTATTAGTTGATAGATAATATTAGTGATAGATAACCACTCTTAGAGGTTTATAATACTTCTCAGTTGAAAAAGCACTGTCTTGTATATTTTCTATATTTTCCTACATAAATTGCTACCCTTCACTTATGTATTTTGAATGGCTGACCCTGGAGTCAACCTGATAAATGAAGTGTAAACATTTTAAAAAGGCTAAAAAACTTAAGGGAGAAAAACGTGCCAAGATGAGGACAACAACAACAACAACAACAACAACAAAACTGTATGACTCTTTCCCCTCCCACACTGAACAATCAAGTAAATGGGTAATGAATGGTGGGAGCCAGATTTCTTGATGTTGCAGTGAGAGGGCAGGGGTAAGCAAGGGAATGAAGGCTAGGATGATCCATATGCTAACAGATTAGAATAGGAGACACCACTATAAACTCATGTTTAGCTTAATATATACATAGATGATTACATGTAAAAATGTGTATACTTGTATGTATATACATATATAGACAGGTAAGTAATAGACAAATCTATTTCTTTGCTCTATAAGGTGAGAGGGCCAAAAAGCAACCACCTTCAGTAGCAAAAATAACTCCATGTCTTAGTTTCTGAAGAATTCTGACTAATTCAAGCACACACAGAAAGGAGAGGGGATGGAGAGGAAAGGAAGGAAAAAAAAAAGAAAAATACTGAGGTATAAGTCTAGCAAAACATGCACAAGGTCTATATGAGGAAAACAGCAAAACTTAGGAAGGAAATCAAAGAAGATCTAAATAAATGGAGAGCTGTTCCATGTATATGGGTAGAAAGGCTGAATACTGTCAAGATATCAGTTTTTCCTAACTTGATATACAGATTCAATGAAATTCCAATCAAATCAAAACCGCAGTGGATTATTTCTCAGATATCAGCAAACTGTTTCTAAAGTTTATGTTGGAAGGCAAAAGACCCAGAATAGCCAACATAATGTGGAAGAAGAGCAGAGTTGGAAGACTGACACCACCTGACTGCAAAACTTATTAGAGAGCTACTAGAATCAAGACAATGTGGTATTGGCAAAAGAACACACAAATCGGTGGAACAGAATAGAGAGCTCAGAGACAGATCCATTCAGATATAGTAAACCGATCTGCGACAAATGAGCAAAGGTAATTGGGTAGAGAAAAGGATATTCTTTTTTAGTAATGGTGCTACAACAACTGGACATCCACCTACAAAAGAATGAATCTAGACACAGACTTTTCATCTCTCATAACAACTCAAAACAGATCAGAGATCTGAGTGGAAAACAGAAAATTATAAAAGTCCTGTTAGATAATTTAGGAGAAAAGCTAGGTGACCCTGGGTTTGCTAAGGACTGTTAATTGAGACTGATATGCTGTCTACAGTGCTAAGGAGGCAGGTGGTAGGGACTTTTTAGATATAACACCAAAAGTACAATCCATGAAAGGAAAAAATGGATGACTTGGATTTTGTTAAAATTACAAAAAATACACTATTAGTAAAATGAAGATAATCCATAGACTGTGAGAAAATATTTGTAAGACATATATCTGATAAATGACTTATATCCAGAATATAAAAAGTACTGTTAAAACTCAATAGTAACAAAAAGAACAGATTAAAAAATGGGCAAGAGACATGAACAGACATGTCACCAAAGAAAATATAGATTGCAAGTGAGCATATAAAAAGATGCTCAACATATGTCATTAGTGAATTACAAGTTAAAACAGTGACATACCACTACACACCTATCAGAATGGCTAAAATCCCAAAAACTGAATACCAAAAGCTAACAAGGATGTGGAGAAAGAGGAACTCTCATTCATCAGTGGTGGAAAAGAAAAATGGTACAGCTACACTGGAAGATGGTTTGGCAGTTTTCTTACAAAACTGCACGTACCTTTACCATACGATCCAGTGACCATACTCTTTGGTATTTACCCAAAATAGTTGAAAAAATGTCCACACAAAAACCTGTACATGGATGTTTCTAGCAGTTTTGCTCACATAGCAATTTTGTTCGCCAAAACTTGGAAGAAAGCAAGATGGGCTTCAGTAGATAAATGGATAAATAAACTGTGGTATACCAAGATGGTAGAATATTAAGTGCTAAAACAAAAGAGCTATCAGCTCATGAAAGACATGGAAGAATGTTAAATATATATTACCAGGTGAAACAAGGCAATCTAAAAAGGCTACATACTATATGAGTCCAAATATATGATATATCCTGAGAAAAGCAAACCATGGACACAGTAAAAATATCAGTGGTTTCCAGGGGTTGGGATCAAGGGAGAAAAGGGGAGGGATGAACATGCAGAGCAGAGGACATTTTTAGGGAAGTGAAAGTATTCTGTATAATAATTCTGTCATTGTGGATACACGTCACTACACATTTGGCACAACCCAAAGAATCTATAACACAAAGAGCAAAATCAAATGTAAACTATGGATTTTAGTTAATAATAATATATGAATATTCACTTCTCCACTGTAACAAATATATTATGTTTAGAAGATATATATGATAGGGGAACTTTGTGCATTCTGTTCATTTTTGTGTAAATCCAAAAGCGTCTCTAAAAATAGTCTATCAAATTAAAATTCTTACATATGTGACAAAAAAGCTAAATGACAATACAATGTAAAATCTTACATGTTGAATGGTAGAGATTATAGCTCTGAAGGAAATTTAGAGGGAGTAGAAGTGATTTCCAATAAGGCTGATTAGGAAAAACTCCAAGGAGCAGAAATTTGAGCTGGTCTGTGATGCACGGGTAGTATTCGGACAGGAAAAGAATGCACCAATTATTAATTATTAACATGCAATCTGGCTGAAACAAAATCAAATTACATTTTTCTCTACATAGCTCCAATGTGCTTTGAAGACATCTGTAAGATGTTATTTTGATATATGCAAATCATTTTATGTTGCCATACTACAACTATTTTTTATAAAGGGAAAGTTGTTCAATCTTGATATGGTAGTTTGCATTATATTACAAATGTGATTAAGAAAGTAATATTTTTTCATATGACTACACAAAAGAATATGTCCATAGTCATAATCACCAGATTTTTCCTCTATTGCAAAAGCAACCATATAGTCTACATAATACAATTAGTCTGTTAATTTATATATTAATTTTTATAATATATCCTATCCATTCCATTAGATTTCCCATGAATTATCTCTTGAGTACATGTAAGAGAAATGTTGCAGTCAAGACCAAGGTTTATCTTCCCCAGGAGAATATAGGGGGAAATAAACAAGATATTCACCAAGAGAGTGTACCTTAAAGCTTAGCAGAGTTCTCAATACTGTTTATTTTTTAATTACACACACACACACACACACACACACACACACTAAAAGAAGGAATTAAGATACATGTAGGAGTAAGAAATGTTGCAGTCAAGACCAAAGTTTATCTTCCCCAGGAGAATATAGAGGAAAATGAACAAGATATTCACCAAGAGAATTTACCTTAAAGCTTAGCAGAGTTCTTAATAAATACTGTTTAAAAAAATACACACACACACACACTAAAAGAATGAATTAAGATATGTTTAGCCTAGAATTTATTTTTCAATTTGGCCCTGACTCAGTTGATTAACTGTCTGACTCTTAATTTTGGCTCAAGTCACGAACTCAGGGTCCTGAGATTGAGCCCTCCGTAGTGCCTCTTGCTTAGAGTCAAGGATGTTTGTCCCTCTAAAAAATATAAAAATAGATTTGGCCCTGGCTAGGACTTCCAGTGCAGTGTTGAAAAAAACGATGTTGAACAGAAGAGTGTTGACATCCTTTTCCTAAATCTTAAAAGGAAGTATTAAAAGTATTCAATCTTTTGCCACTAAGTATGACATTCCTTGTAGATGTTTTTCATAGATTCTTTTGGAAAGCCAGGCTGCAGGATTTCCCTTCCATTTAGTTTGCTGATAGTTTTTTGTTTGTTTGTTTGTTTGTTTGTTTGTTTTAATCATGAATAGGTGTTGAATTGTCAAATACTTTATCTACATCTTTTGAAATGATCATGTTTTCTCTTTCTTAGTCGATTAACTTGGTAGATTACCTTAGGTTGTTTTCATGTTAAACCAGCCTTTCATTCCTGGAATAAACCCTATGCAATCATAATTATTTATCCTTTTTATATATTAATGGATTTGATTTGTAAAAAGTTTGTTAAACATTCTTGCACCTGTGTTTATGAACACCACCGGTCTTCATTTTTTTTTTTTTTTTTTTGTAAGTTCCTTTTTATCACCAGGTCTGCATGAGAAGAAATGTTTAAAGAAATTCTTCAAGCGGAAGGAAAAATGACACGAGATGGAAATGTGGATCAATACAAAAGAATGAAAAATGCCAGAAATAAGAATCCTAGTAGAAATTGACAAGCTGATTTTAACAGATGTGGAGAAGACCCGAAATAGACCAAATATTTTTGAAAAAGACAAAATTGACCCACTTACACTACCTGATTTTATGACTCACTAAAAAGCTATTTTAATAAAGATACTGTACTAGTGGCATAAAGATAAACATAAGGTTAACTGAACAAAATAGTCTAAAAATAGGCCCATATTTATATGGTCCAATTATTATCATTTTTTACAGAGCCACAAAGGCAAATTAATTCAAAATGAATCATAGAACTAAATATAAAACTTAAATTTATAAAATTTTAAGAATACAAGAGAAATTCTTTATCACATTATGCTAAGCAAATATTTCTTAGAGAGAACACTACCCACATGCAGAACCATAAAAGAAACAACTGGTTGATTGTACTTCCACAAAATTTAAACTTTTGAAAGACCCTTTGAAAGGCTCTCTTAAAATGAAGTTTAGACTCAACTGGTCGGAAGTATTTATGAGACACATATCTGATAAAGACTTGAATGCAGTAAATATAAAGAGATCTTGCACTTCAATGAGAAATAGAACCCACTGCAAAAAATAAAAATAAACCAAAAAACAAAAACCAAACCTGAATTTTAAAGATGGGCAAAATACTTGAACATACACCGTAGCAAGAATTATACAAACTATGGCAAATAAATTCATCAAAAGATGGTTAAATCATCAGTCATTGGGAAATGCAAAATAAAACCACAGTGGGATACCACCACAGCTGTTGGAATAAGTTAAAAAAGTCAAGACGAACCAGTATCAAATGTTCGCAAGGATGTAGAACAAGCTGAGTTCTCATGCATTGCTGGTATGGATGCAAAGTGGTACATCCACTTTGCACAACATTTAACAATTTCTTGTAAGTTAAAACATATCCTTACCATGAGATTCAACGATTGCACTTGCACTTCTAGATATTTACCCAGGAGAAATGAAAACATTATGTGAATATAAAAATGTATATGTCAGCATTCGCAGCAGTGTTATTTATAATAGCCAAAAACTGAAAATAACTAAATGTCCATCAAAAGGTTAAAGGATAAACAAATTGTGGTATTATCCATATAATGGAATACTACTCAGTAATAAAATGAAACACATTACTGATACACACAAAAACATGGATAAATCTCAAAAATTATTATGTTAAGTCCAAGAAGCTAGATATATGAAATTCATATGCAATGCTAGGAAAGGCAAAACTGTAGTGACATAAAGTGTATCAGTAGTTGCAAGGGGCCAGGATGGCAGGGAGAGAGTAACTGCAAAGGGGAACAAGGGGACTTAGGGGACTGAAATGTTCCTAATCTTGATTTTGTTAGGACTTTTTGATCTATACACTTCAAGTTGGTGAATGTTATTGTAGGTAAATTATATTTCAATTAAGATGGTTAAATATAAAGTAGTTATTAAACTGGGGAAGGTGAATGGATGCTCCATTACATACTGAGCTTTTGGAGGTGCAACAATGTATTAAGGTTCTACAAAGAATTCATGGTCTAGTGGAGAAGACAGATATGCATACAAGCAACTATAATATAACTGTGGTAAATCAATAATAGATGCATAAACAGAATTTCATAGGCATAGGGGAGAGTGACTAATTCTGCAAGAGAAATCATGACAAAAGCATGACAACCATGTTGGGACTTAAGAGGTGCTTAGGATTCTAATAGGTGATCATGATGACATAGTCAGTTATCTATAGATTTATCTATCTATCCACCCATCCACCTACGAATCCCCTCACTTTTCAATTATCTATCACTGGAAGTAAATAGGCATCTAATATGTGTTTATGTATATATATGTATTTAAATAAATAGGTGCCCTTTAGCTAAATAGTTTTTGTCCAGTAATCATCCACAAAACTGAAAAAATCAAATCTTCAAATTTATATACAGTTAAGGGTAACCAACCATCCAGTTGCTAAGAACCAAGGGGTTTCCATGCTAAAACTGGGAAAATTCGAGGCAGACAGGGAAGAGTTGGTCATTCCAGATATGACATGTCAAGAAAGCTGTTGTAAAGACAGACGCAAATTTTATGAGTAAATCAATCTCTGTATAACTGGCTATTGAGTTCTTATTTGTTTTGATGTTAACTTATAAAACGTTATTCTAAATTTTAAATATACTTTGCAGATTGTTTAAGTTTTATTTATTTATTTAACAGAGAGAGAGAGAGAGAGAGAGAGAGAGAGAGAGATGGAGAGCAGAAGTAGGAGGACCAGCAGAGGGAAGGGAGAAACAGGCTCCCTGCTGAGCAGGGAGCCTGACTTGGGCCACAGTCCCAGAACCCTTAGACCATGACCTGATCTGAAGGCAGATGCTTAACCAACTGAGCCACCCAGGTGCCCCTACTTTGCAGATCTTTAGAGTTTACCCAGCATGTTCTCTAGATATCACCAAATGTCCCAAATAATAGTCTATTTTTCACTAGCTAAAATTAATAGAAAATATGTTTGATTTATACACTAATTTTAATTTTTTTCTACTGGTTCTAAAAAGGAAGAAAAGAAGGAAGGTAGAAGGGAGGAAAGGAAAGAGCTATAGACAAAACTGTATTGTAGAACAGCAACACTTCAGACCTTGTATCATAGAATTTATTATCTTGTGTTTTATGTCTAATAATTTCTGAAGAACAGCTAGAATAAATTTAAGATGTATGACACTGCATATTTACTATGTACCTTAGCTATAAAAATTTAAATCTGATCCTATGAAAAACTTATCTACTTCCTGTATAACCTAGAGTAGTAACACATTAATGACCACAGTAGCAGATGCACACTCTGGCGCCTACAACAGTATCTAATGCTTCCTGGGAAGGAAATACTGTTGAATGAAAACAAAACAGACAGATTATTAATTAAACTTTATTGAACAACACAGAGGAAAACTCCACATATAAGTAAACTGTATTTCCATTATAGATCCTGTACAGTTATACTATTTTTTAACCATTTTATTAGTCAATTCAATAAGATGTTAAATGAAACCAGAGAACATTAAGAAATCCAATAATCCTTTGAAAGGATTAAATAAAGTTCTGCATCAAAATGGCATCAGCTTCTCCAAGCCTACAAAAATGGCTACTTTTCCTGAAACCACTATCACTACCTTATTCTGTATTTCCTGCCCCACTTTGACAAATAACACTGGCAGATACCTAAAAGGTCAAGACAAGCACAGGAATAAGAAAGTATAATCAGTTAACCCTCTTCACATCTTCCCACATAAACAGCTGGTGCTCAGTAAAGTAAAAAAAAGCTCCACAAAATTTCTGAGAGCATGCAAGAAATGGAAAGACAGCACAACTCTGAACAAAAATATGGAGCAACATGAATTAGTAGTTAGTTAGAAATACTTTCAGGTATAGGGTTGCTCAGTGAGAATGACATCTTAAAGCAAAGAACATGGGAATAAACAGTGACTGCATCTACATCTATGACAGATTACAAGTGCAAAGGACCAAACACACATGTGCTCACATGTCTGCAGCCATATTCCCTGCCTCAGGCATATGCATGTTGACATATTTAAGTGCTAGCAATAATATCTATGAGAATTATGGGCACAAGCTATGACTAGACAATTTTTCAAACTACTAATTATTCCCTCTATTAGACAGGGGGAAACTATAGAAATATTGGACACAATCATGTTACATGATTAGTAACATGGCAATATTATTAATGATTAGTTAGTAAGGCAATACCAAGTGGTTCTTTTTTTTCAAAAACATTTCTCATTGAAGAAGCCCTTCTTAACTAATAATATTCATCAACACAGTACCTCCCCTCCTAAATAGAGTCACCTGACATTGACTAGGCTGGTTGCCCTGTATATATATTCCTCTTAATAACATTCCATATTTGGTATTTTTTATATTCCACGTATGATACTGAACAAGTTACTTCTCTGGGCCTCAGGGTCCCCATCTGTAAAATGGGAATAATACTAGTAGTTAACCTCACATGGTTATTGTGAAACTAAGATGAACTAATGAATGTACAGTGCTTAAAGCAGAGCTGAGCTCATAGGAAATTCTACAGATTTTAGGTCAACATTGTTATCACTATTCTCATTATTATTTGCTCATATTATTCCCTCTTTCATACAATCTAAATAAAGAAATAGGGGGTTTTCAGTCTAGAAAAATCTTATAGCTGACACAAGAAACCTAAATTGCTGGATCGAATTCAGGGCTGTTTATAATGTCATTTCCTTTAAACCCAAGATTTGCATCTTCCCAGAAGCCTTCTTCTGTATAAACAAGTCCCCTTCTTGACAGTGAGTAAATACTAAAATTAGGCTCTGGTCCCAGCTTTGCCAAGGACAGCTGGTGAGCCCCAGGTAAGTCACCTTCCTTTTGGTGGCCTCAGCTTCCTCATTTCTAAAGTAAAGTGTTTGTACTTGAAGATTGCTGAAGTCCCTTTAGTCCTAATATTTTGATTCAATAAATCCCTTAGTGTTCTTCAATGTATTTATATGACATTATAAATTTGGCTTTTTGACACTTCAGAATTTATCTCCAGACACTTAACTAGATTATAAGCATCAGGATCCTCTAGGACAGGATCCTTATTTTCCTTTTCCTTTCTCTCCATTGCACTTTGCTCATTCAGAAAACAGACGATTAGCCAAAAAATATCAGTGAGTGAAAAATAAAGGATTAATAAAACCATCAGTACTTACAGAAGCAATCTGGAATTTTGTAAATGTTACACTTATATTTTATTAATACTGCTCCTTAATTAAAAAGCTGCTTAATTCTATCATGCAAAAGGATATTTTTAAGGGTAATGTACTCACGTACAAGGGTACTTTCCAAACCAGATACCTTTACATTTTTTGTGGTTTGGGATAGATGAATATGGGCCCTAACATGTTCAAAATCGGTGCCACTTATATTCCTAATGCATCCATTAAGATTGTAAACTTCTCCCTAATGCTGTAAGAGACCACCAGGTAGGAGTCTTGTGATTAAAAGGAAACATTTTTGTTTATTAATGTTTTCAAGTGACACAGTGTTTTACAACAGAATAAATATGCATAGGTACTAAATGTCAAGGACCAATAATAAGCAGTCAGCACTGCTGAGCAGACCCCTCACTCTTAGCTAGTGACACTGTTGTATAAACTCACTCAGACCGAAAATGAAATTTTTTACAAGGAAAAATTTAATTAACATTTTGCCGTCACCATGCTATTTTGTTGTAAGCTGATTTTTTTTTTTTTTTTTTTTTTTTTTTAATGATAGTCACACACAGAGAGAGAGAGAGAGAGAGAGAGAGAGGCAGAGACACAGGCAGAGGGAGAGGCAGGCTCCATGCACTGGGAGCCCAACGTGGGATTCGATCTCGGGTCTCCAGGATCGTGCCCTGGGCCAAAGGCAGGCGCTAAACCGCTGCGCCACCCAGGGATCCCGTAAGCTGATTTTCTTCATCAAGCTGCTAGGTGCTTAAATATTTAAGAGGCTAAGATGACCTTAAACTACCGTATCTTCAAAAAAAAACAAAAAAAACAAAAAAAACTACCGTATCTACCCTGCAGCATTAGTCTTAAGAATTGTGTGTCCAAATTTGTAAAGGTCTAAAGGTTTTAAGGCAGCTACAAACACATACTCTTTCTGACATGGAGGTTTCTCAAAGATCTGAAGTGCAACTAATAAGATATATTTACAAAGTCAGAGGAGAAACAGAGGAAAAGTAAGAATAGTACAGGAGAATCACAAGATGTAATTGAGGCCAAAAGCAGAAGTCATTAATTTCTCAAGAGTGCCTTCAATGGTTTAAAGTCCACTTCAGGTGCATTACTAGGAGATCATTTTCTATTTCAGGAGGAGTAATATCAAACCGAGGCAAGCTTTGTAGTAAATGAATGCCACAGCCCTATTTTGTGAAAAGAGGTCATTTTAATTTCAGAGTCTTTATTATACAGGAAGGTAACAGACTAAATTGCAAAGAAACATTTACAATATAAATAAATTCAGTTGTCTTCAAAGCATGTGATTATTATTCAAGTATTTACTTTCAGGTTCTCTCCTGTTTTGAGATATACGTGATAGAATCTCGGTCTTTTCAACAGCAGACAGAAAGTAAACTACTAAAACAACTTAAGGTAATTAACTATGTATAATTTTAAATAATCTAAGGGGGGCAATAAAAAGAGACTAATGATTTGCAAAAACTACAGGAAATTGATACACAAGTGTTCAAGTTTACATATCTATTTCCAGGTGACAGTTTAAAATGCAACGTATTTTATCAAGAATTAAAAAACTTGTGTTGATCTACTCAACTTAATATCTGTGCATATAAAACAGCCATCCATCACAGAAAACTCTCCCAAAGGTGAGTATGAGATCGGTAAAATGCTGGTAGAGCACTGGAGCACCTTGGGTAGCTTAGTTAGTTAAGTATCCAACTCTTGATTTCAGCTCGGGTCATGATTTCAGAGTCATGATCTCAGGGTGAAGGTAAAATCCTGCTCCCTTGACTCCCTCGTTCACCAGGGAGTCTCCTTGAGATTCTCTCTCTCTCTCTTCTCTCTCTCTCTCTCTCTCAGCTCTTCCCCCCACCTCACTCATGGGTGCATGCCGGCTCTCTCCCTCTCTCTCTCAAATAAATAAATCTTTGGAAAATACTGGTAAAGCATCAAACACACCAAAGATAGCAAACGTTGCAATGAAGAACTCTGATTTGAAGCTAAAATATTTTCTCATATCAGTGGTGGGTACAGCACTAATCCTAAATCAAGAGAAGAGCTTGTGACCATTCAGGAGAACTTGCAGAACTTACAAGACACAGAAAGGGAATGAGGGTCCAAAGATTCTTATTTTTACAAAACCTCTGTAATTATTTGGAATTCCTGGGTGGCAAAATGAAAAGCAATAGATTAAGGAAAAGTAAACTGAAAGAGCAACAGAAAAAGAGGTAACACACAGCTGCACCTGGTTTTCTTATGTTGCAGATTCTATCTTCATCAATCACTACCAATAAATGAGAGGCAGGCAAGAAAAGGGAATGAAAGTCATTCTCTTTTCTAACATGCTGAAGCTATCCACTGGTTGAAGCGAAAGGGTACATTCAAAGACCCTAATGTAGGTTAGCAAGCCCACTAAATTCAGCTATAATCCTGAATAGTGTGCAATGAGCAGTCACAATGACTCAGGCACCAGCATTTAACTAAAATGGAAAGAGGTGAAGTAGAGTTCCAGTTTGTTCAGTGACATGAGCCCTTGGGCACACACCTGCTTTTAGTTGTAGAAAGATAATGGAAATATAATGAACAGTATACTGGGTATACTGGTTTTTAAATTGAGTGTGTATGGAGAAGGGTATCATTTTTGATGCTTTTATAAAACCAATTTTTTATCCAAAATAAGTTGAAACAGAACACCGTTTAAAATCAAAGGAGAACATCCTCACAGATCATGTTATTAAAAGAGAACAAATTAAGAAATCTGGGGAACAAGATATTGGGAAGCTCCTCAAAGCATAAGTAATAGCTAAGGTCAAACTTGGGGATGATAACTCATTAACTAAAATTCAGGTTTCCACTTTGATCTAATATAAAAAAGATGGTAATAGAAATACATTTTAAGTCTCAGAACTCAGGGAATTTTTTTTCTTTTTCATTTCTGACTTAAAATATTTGGGAAACAGGTATCATTTTCTTTTGAATATAATTTATCTTCCAAACTCTGACAACCACAAGGCACAGAATAGGATGGTCTGCATTAGTAACATGAAGACAACTTTGATCTTATAACTTTTGTCATTATATTTTATATATGAGGTCACTACATCTGTTCCAACCATTAATTCAGAACATGTACTTCATTTTAATTTCAGAAAATATAAAAGCTCAAATCTGAGAGCTAAAGTTTCAGGATTTTATTTAAGAGTAAGTTATTCAAATTATAATTAGAATGAAAACATGTAATAGAGTGTTCCACCAAGGGAATCATAAAAAAATTTCCAAACAGCTATTTTATTTTTAATAAAACCAGAATATACTTCTATAAACATAAGCATATCTATTAACATAAATATTATAGCACTTTAAGGAAGACATGTTCAGATGCTATGTTTGGTAATTCTTATTAGTAGGTAAGCGTTACCCACACAGTACATTATATTTAGCATCAAGTGTGGATAGCCCAATTCAAAGAAATCCATGTAAATTTAGATCAGTGAGCTCTCCTCCTTGTATTCCCTATTTATTTATTGGCCTATATAACAAAGTATTAACACAGTAATGATAAAACAATGACAACACAAAAATTAATATTTGCTATAGTAATCAAAAGTCCACAAACATATGGAAGTCAGGAAGTAATCCCAACATCTCTGTTCATCCCTTAATCAGATTAATGTGCAAATGTTACCTACCAGGTATTTCTCCATTTCTCTATGTATGGTATTGGCCACCATGTATTAAATAAACAGCACATTGGCCCAATTCTTCTTCTTTTTTTTTTCTTCAGATTTTATTTATTTATTCTTGAGAGACACACAGAGAGACAGAGACATAGGCAGAGAGAGAAGCAGGCTTCCTATGTGGAGTCTGATGTGGGACTTGATCCCAGGACTCGAGGATCATGACCTGAGCAGAAGGCAGATACTCAACCACTGAGCCACTCAGGTGCCCCAGCCCAGTTCTTTATATCCAGGCCCGTCTCATAAAGATTATGGCCATAATAGATGTTATTTTCATTAATGAGAATTTTAAACTAAATCTCCTAAAATGATTTATTAGTAAAGAATTTTATATTTCCATTAAATAACTAAATTACTTACATAGTTTTAGAAGTTACCACACTGACCAACATTTTACAAGTTGGGAAACGTCAGGATACAGAGTTGACAATAGTGACATTGAAAATAATTCAAACAACCTGAGCTTTAATTATTATTTCAGCAATCAACCAGTTTAGGGGCTTTTTCTCTCTGAGTTTAATAAAATGTTGAACTAAACAATAGAGCAAAGAGTTTACCAAATATATGGTTACACACCCTGAAATACTTTTTAAATTTTTATGGTTTAATATATGGTTACACACCCTGAAATACTTTTTAAATTTTTTTTTACTTTATTTATTTATTTGTTTATTTATTTATTTATTTATTTATTTATTTATTTATTTATTTCAGTGAAAGAGAGAGAGTGCAGTGGCGAGGGGCAGAGGAAGAGGGAGAGAGAAACTCAAGCAGACGCACTGAGCACTGAACCCAGTAGGGGGCTTGATCTCAACACCCCGAGATCAACCTGAGCCAAAACCAAGAGTCAAACACCTACCCAGCTGCACCACCGAGGTGTCCCCTCCAATACTTTTTTAATCTAAAACTTTCTTTTCTTTATTTCAAGAATCTATGACTGGTCCTACATTTTAGGACATATTCTTCAAGAATGACACGTAACAAAGATGTATAAGACTTTAACTATGGCAATAAAGCACTGTATGATAAATCAAGTTTTAGTTACATCAGAAAATATCATAAATTAATATTGTTGCCATTACTTGGCTCAAATATTGCACTGAAGGGAAATATTCAAATCTCTTACTTTAGCATGCATTCAATTATAAATGCAAAATGTCATCATATAATTATGGCTGTTCTGAATTATGATTCACAGCTGGTATTTTTGGTATGATAAATCTTCCAGAAGATAATCCTGCTTAGGGATTAGTGGCTATTTCTGATGGCCATATACCACCTAAGGAAATTTAAATTATTGTTTCCCTGAGGCTTATAAATTTTTGATATTCCTTTATTGAAGAAACATGTAAGTGCCTACAAGGTAAAATATATAAAACTGAGCTGCGTTGTGGCCAAAAGAATAAATTTATAGGGAAATAAAAGGTTCAAATCTACGAAATTGTTTCCAAAATAAGTAACAACTAACTGTGTTTTTTTTTTTTTAACTAACTGTGTTTAAATTAAAAAGTCCAAGCATGCCCTTGCCTTAAAATGTGTCTTTGTGGGAGCTCATTCAATCTTCTTCACTCTCAACACCCAACTGTACCAAATGCCAACACGGACCTCTCAATTGCCAGATATAGTGGCTCTTACCAGTCTGCCTTCTTTGAACTTCTCAGGGACACATGACAAAGTTAACTTGTTGATACTCTGTTTTCCTTTGGAGTCCAAGATTCCACTGTCCTGAATCTCTTCACTCTTGTCTTATTTCTGATTGCTCTTCCCAGGAGTCAAATATTGCTAGATCCCAGGTCCCAAACTCTGAGAAACTACTCTCATCATTCCATTTGCAATCCTTGAAGGGATTTTATGTACTCTCATGGTTTCAACCACTCTCCATAGGCACATAAGTTTTGATCTGTTTTTTGCCCAGGCCTTTCCTTGGGATTTCTACTGTGCCATTGACATCTGGACATCCTGCATAGGACCACAGAGATCTGAGGCAGTCTAATGTAGTTAATATGAAGAGCACAGATTCTGGAGCCAGAAGGCCTGAGTTTGAATCCCAGGTCCACTAGTTGTGTGAATGTGAGCAAGACACTTAATCCCCATGCTTTAGTTTCCTTATCAGTAAAATAGAGAAAATAATAATAATCTACCTTAGAAGGCTGCTATAGAGTGAAATGATCTTAGAATGGAGGTTGGCACAGAATAAGTGATGAATAAAATATTTGTTAAATAAATAACAAAATAATTTAAGATTCTTAAAACAGCCCTTATAATCCCTTTATGTACACTTGTATTGGTAAAGCCACTTGTCTTGATAACTAATATGGCTGGCCATCATACATAACATTTAAAGATTTTTATCTCCTGGAAAAGAGTAATTCACTGGTGAGATCTGAGCTTAAAGCACTTGGAGGAAACAATAAGCTCAAGCAGAGAGCTAGAATGGTGGCAGGGGTCTTTGGGCCCAGTGTAAGCAAGAAGAAACAAGGAGGTAAGCAGGCCTGATAAGAGCTTGATCCATTTAAGACTCTGCCTAGGATCTTAGTAATGACCATCAGTATCCTGAACAATATGGCTTACCAGGCAACAAGAGATAGTTGACATCTAAACTGGAATTTCAGAGGTGCCTGGGTGGCTCAGTTGAAGCATCTGCCTTCAGCTCAAGTCGTGATCCCATGGTCCTGGGATGAGTCTAGAGTTGCGCTCCCTGCTCAGTAGGGAGGAGTCTGCTTCTCCCTCTGGCTCTGCTCCTCCCTCCACACTCATGTTCTCTGTTTCTCTCTCAAATAAATAAAATCTTTAAAAACAAGCAAATAAAGTAAATAGGGATTTCAGGATTTTTTTAAGTAGTTCATAAATCTCCACTTTTCTCCATTGCCTCTAATTCATGATAACTTTGCCTCTCTGCATCCTCTGGTATTCCAGCGCTAGGAAAAGCAAAAAAGAAGTAAAAGATAGCTAAATACTTTCAAAGGGCAGAGACGGGGTCTTATGCATGTACTCTAGCACCTAACAGAATGCCTGCCACGTAACTGGAGTTCAACAAATACTTCTTGAATAAAAAGATAAACTGTCAAAAGTGAAACAGGAAAAAGAAGTCAAATTCCTATTTCTATAGCTAATTCTGTTGACTCCACTTGCCTGAGAAACAACCATCTACCACACCCATACCCTACTTCACACCATCCACACGCACTTCTACAATACTTAAAAGTAGTGGCTGCTTTTCCAACCTGTGGTAGGTTCTAAAGGCATTTTACTGTATCCTCCTTTAATATTCAATATATAAAAAGAAGAACCAATATTTATATAAGTTCCTTTCTTAAAGGTCTCTTGAATTAAACATACCCAACAGGTTGATTTTTAAAAAGTAACAAGAAAGGTACAAAAAGAATTAATGTAGTACAGTAATGTGGAATTAAAATGAACTCAGACAAGAAGCCTAGAATTTCATGGCTACTTAATGTCCCACCTTCTTACCCCTCCTCCTCCCAACATTAACATCTAAACAGTTTATTTATACAGTACCCAAAAATGCCTGTAGGAAAATACAGAAACATTAAAGGAGATGCAAATTTGACATCTGCCACTTTAGTCTTGCAGAATTTTATATTCTCCATCTTAGCTGAATTTGAGATTTTTCTTTAGGTACGAATTCATTCCCTCTAAATAAATACTATGGCTTAAAAATTATATGTAAAGAAGAGGACAGACAGAAAACAGTAAAAAGCAGCATTTCACTATTGAAAAATGCCAGTATTATTGTGTGACCCTTGATAAAATAGTTTTTTAGTCTAAAACAAAAATAATTATATCTGTGGCCTTCTTCATGCAATCTCTGCAGAGGTATAACAAAGAAATTTTAGTTAATATGCTCCAGCAAGAAAGTAGCATAGAAGACAATGATTTTAATTACTAAATATGAGACAAAAACAGCTGCTGACAAGAATATTAAGTAGAGATCATCCTTTGCCTTCAATTATAAGAGGATGACGATAATTTGTCAGCTCTATTGTCACTGAAGGCATATGATAGAGATGTATAAGAAAGGTCGTAATTCACGAGGTACTGATCCTTTAATAAAAATAATAAAACACTGAGACACTCACTAAGCTGATTCTTGTCATTTCAGTATCAATCAAAAAATATCATGTCAAGCAACTTGGTTCTCTGAAGTAGTTCCAGTGGAGTGAATCTACTGTTCTTTAGATGCCTTCTGAACTATCTAGAAGTTTCCTCACCTTTATCATTAAAAGCAACATTACCATCTCATCTTCATATAGCATGGAATAAAGAGGATGGAAAAAAATTAAGCCAGTATTGCTTTTGACTTCCAGAAACTTAGAATCTAATATTGTACACACTCTGCTATCTTGGATGTCTTTATGAACAAACCAGATCAAACATTCATCAATATATTAATGTGTTCCTTCTTAACTATTCAGAATTGGTTAATGAGTGACAGAACAACAAATTCAGACAATACTGATGAAAAACCAAAAAGACAAAAACTAACAATTGATTAAATTTGAAAATGTTTTATACTGTAAGTGTGTGTATGTTAAGTAAAATAATACATAATGATCATTTGGAAGGGTATATATGTGGATAGTACATAACTGACAACTCAGGATGCTATGTGATTATAATTTTTTATAGTTTATTTATACTCTACATTGATTTAAAGCAGCTTACAGAGATGTGAATAATATAATGAGAAAAATAATTTAAAAGTGAGAAAGAATATAAACACAGAAAGTATTAAGGAGATAATAGGGAGATTAATAACGTAAATTTCAGTAATGAGACTCTGCTGGAAGAAATTGCTGAAAACAACTCACAAGCTGCAGTCTTAGCTTTCAGACACAAACATCACAACAGCTATGACGTAAAGCAAAACCTGCTGTGCAAAAGCACAACTACTGGGTTTGCTAGTTAGCCTACTCGGCCAAAGTAATGAGTCATCCTTGATTTTTCCTTTTCCCTCACATTCCACATTTTCTATTAGTAAAATTTGTAGGTTTTATTGATGAAGCATATCCTCAAAATATGCCTACTCTTCTCCATTCCCAGTATTGACACCCTAGTCCACCATACTACCTTCTCTCATTTAGATTATTCAAAGCCCCTCCTATCTGGTATTCTCACAATTTATTCTTCACATAGCAGACAACAGAAATATTTAAAAACACAAATCAAATCTTGTTCTTCTTCTGTATACATGGATCCATGGCTTACTGTTGTATTTGTAATTAACTGCAAGTCCTTCCCCATGAATTTTGGTCATCTGGACATGGACTACCTCTTTGAACTCTTCTCCTGTGACTCTGCCCTGGGCCCACCATTCTCTAGCATATTCATTCTCTTCTTCAATAGATGCCAAACTAATTTCTGCTTCAAGGCCATTGCTCTTGCCCAGAACATTCAGTCTTTAATCTTTTAACATGACTCATACCTTGTCAGCGTTCACTTCAAATATCATCTCCTTGAGAACTTTACTAAACCCAAAGTAAATATGCATACACACACACTCACACACATTCACACAGTTAGTCATATAATGCAGTTTTATTCTCTTTACAACTTTTCTAAATAAAATTATCTTATTAATTTCCTTGGCCATTTGTTCATTGTCTGTCTCCCTACTGTCAACTAAAATGTATGTTTAATGTGAGGAGAGAACCTATCAGCCCCATAACATGAAGTCAGAGCTCAACACAATGAAAATTCCAGACAATGGGATCAAAAGAAACTTCTCCACAATAAACGACATTTTTTTTCTCCTAAAATAAAGCCAATACTGACATGACTATCTATTAATTCAGTAAAAGAAACTGGATAGGAGGAGTGAATACCCGTGCATGTACTTCCAGCATGCAGCTCCCTGTGGTCTGACATAATCAATGTATAGATCTTAAGAGTGTCTAGAAGGATTGCTGAACTCCATATTCTCCACAAACTTGTTTCTCTCAACCAAGATTTTGAAAGGAGGAGGAATGAGTCTGAAAATCTGCTGACTGCCCAAACATGCAAAGCAGCTACTCTAGGCAGTCAGGTTATTATAACAAATATGGTACATTCATTAGTCCACCATACTGGAAAAGTAGAAAATAACCTAACTTTGTTCCCATTCCTATCTGACAAATATATTTTATACAAGGTAATTTTGGAAAGATTTTCAGTCAAGATCGCAGTGTGATTTCATGCTTTGAGGCCATCCCTCTGTAACAAACACAAAGCAACAAAAGATAAATATGAGATGAGCAAATTAAAAAGAAATTCCTGTATTAAAAAACAAATCAACATCTCGGCACAAGTCAACCATCCTAACCCTTCCACCTACACAAACATCTCTACCACAAAAATAATAAGCCGCCCGACATACATGTCAGTGGTGCCCCTTTTGAGTTGTCCAACACGGCCTCCAGGAACAGAAACACCAAGCAGTGATGGAGCCTGAGGCTCTGGGCTGCCAGCCTCCAGATCCAGAGGCATGCAGAGGCATCTGGGAGTTACAGACTGCATGACCCAGAAGACAGGCTGGAGGCAATGCAAATGACTAGCCAGACAGCAAAAATGGTGGAGGTTGTTTAGTAGGCAGAACATGGTCCTCCAAAAACATCCATATCCTAATCTTTGGAACTGTGAACATGTTATATTACTTGGCAAAGGCGAATCAGGTTGCACATAGAATTAAGTTGCTAATCAGAAAACTTCAAAATAGAGAAAGAATCCTGGATTATCCAGTGGGCCCAGTGTAATTACTAGAGTCCTTAAAAATAGAAGCAGGTGGAAGAATAAGAGTCAGTATCAGAGTGATGCTATATAATAAAGTCTGACCAGGCTACTGTTAGCTTAGAAGACATAAGAGAGCCACAAACCAAGGATGCAGGTAGCCCCTAGAGGCTGGAAAAGCAAGGAATCAAATTCTTCCACAGAGCCTCCAAAAGGAACACAACCCTGCAGACACCTTGATTTTAGCCCTTGAAACACATGTCAGGCTTCTGACTACAAAATTCTAAGTTAATAAATTTGTGTTGTTTTAAGTCACTACATTTATGGTAATTTGTTACAACAGCAATAGGAAACTAGTATTACTGATTGTAATTAAACCTCCCACAGAAGAACATAGGCAAAAACACCAAAATACATTTTAAAATAATAATGATAAGAAGCAAAGCAAATAAAATGAAATTGGGAGGAAAGTATTTGCCAGAAAAAAATTAATATAATCTAAAATGACTTGAAAATTAGGATCATTTTTAAATTTAAAAAGATAAGACAAAGAGTAAGTCCCTAAAATGAAGCATAAAAAACTTAAAATAGAAATTAAACAACACCAAGTACACATTTAAAAAAACAGAAATTTGGAAATAAAAATTTGAAATAAAAAAATAGATTGAATAACCTGTAAACTTACCACAGTCCAAGAGAGGATGAGTAAATTTCAGAGCCTCAGAGTGGTGCATCACAGTAAGGTAATGCAATAGGAACATGACAGTGCATTTAAAGGGCACAGAGGGGAGACTCAGAAGCTACAACATACATTCAATGGGAGTTACACAAAGAGACAAAAGTGTGGGAGGTAAAGAAAAAAATATCAAGAGAGATAATGGATAAGAAGTTTCCAGAACCAAAGAAAGTTATGTGGGAATTTATACACTGAGGACCAAAGAGGAAACCAAAAAAATAAACATAAATCAATCTGTAGAACCATCCCAGGGAAATTGTAATACAAGATAAAGACAGAAACTTAAATGCTGCCAGAAAGAAACAATCATCTATAGAAGATGACAAATAAACTGGAAGCAGATTTCTCATTAGCAACAGATTATGGAAGACTATTAAATATTATCTTCAGAGTGTTGAAGGAAATAGAACTCTACAGCCCCTAAAGTACTGATCAAGAATGAGGCAAAGAAAGGATGGATATCAGTCAGGGAGGGGTTTAGCGTAAACTAATGAAAGGTAAGCATCACTTTCCTCATGTGCACAGGCGCCTACCCAATAATGCTGAGAGCTGTTGGAAATTGCAGAGTGCTCCAGACAGAAAGGGCAAAGCATATCAATGATGCATTTCTGGAAAACTGCCTACAGAGATTTTAGAAGGAAAGGGCCTGAATTTTCAAGGCTTGAGTGATAA
This sequence comes from Vulpes vulpes, assembly GCF_048418805.1. NCBI lineage: Eukaryota > Metazoa > Chordata > Mammalia > Carnivora > Canidae > Vulpes > Vulpes vulpes. The sequence goes on from NC_132786.1 coordinate 115,928,946, forward strand.
TTGTGTCTTTTCCTATTCTAAAACAAAACAAAACAACACACAGGTCCATTACTAAATTTGCATTTTATTAAAATAAGGCCCCCAAAGTGTATTATCTGCAAGTTTCATAAAACCAGACTTTACCCTTGACGTCAGCAAAAAGAGAAGTAAATCCAGAGAAAGTAACAGAAATAATAGTAAACACAGAAATTGGTAAAATGTTTTCAGGTGCTCAACTGATAGTAAGGTATCAAAAATAAGTAAATTTTGTATTTAAAAAGAGGGACCAAACTATCCTATTTGATATTAACATGGGTGGTTTAGAGGTACTACATGGCATTGTAAAGAAGGCAGTGTAAATGTGGAGAATCACTGGCCTCAAAAGCATAGGCTGATAATTTATATAGAAAAAAAATCTGGCACATTTTTAAATGGAGTAGCTATTAACTGAACCTTTTTATAGTCTGGGGGTAATGAAGAATTGCTCCCTTTACCAATGAGATTCTTGGCTTTGCATTCAATCAAGCTAGGTCACACCCTGAGGGTTGGCAATGGGAAACCAGTTATCAAGGCTCAGCATCCACTATTAGGAGAAATCCTTAAACCCTTCACGGGGCAAGACATTTTCCTCTAGGCTTGTTCTGCTTAAGTTACAGCTGTGCAGTATAAGGAAACATCATACAGACCCACTCAGAGAATAGCCTGGAAGCCCTTCACATATTATATGAAGGCTTCATAGAATAAAGTTCTGTGGAAACAGCTTTTCAAAGTTTATGTTATTGAATAAAGAAGACACTGGACTGTAAATAGGGAAACTTAGCTTTCCCTCACATTCCTTCACATCTACTACAATCTTTTTTTAATGTAGGTTCTTGTTATTCCTATCTAGAAAATGAAAGAAGACACCTACCTCAGAGAAAGTATTATAAAATAAACTGACAATCATAAACTAAAGCAAGCCTAGCTCTTCAGAGAATATACTCCATTTGCCATTTAAGAGGTATACAGAAAATGTGTGTGAACTGACATGCTACAAGATAATAATATGTTATCAGTGTTGAGATTATATTTAAGGCTCTCTCCTCAGTGGACGGCTGATCAGTTAAAGGAGGAAACAGAATACAGGAGGGTTATGTTTCCCTGTGCCTGAGGACAGTGAAGAAACCAAGAGAATCCAATTTCAAAAAGGAGAGAGCAAGAGAGCAAGTGTTCACTGCCTGGTGAGCTCCTTTACATAGTAGCCATATTAAAACAAAACAAAACAAAACAGATATTTAGCAAACTGTATTTGCCACTATCTTACCATTTTATCATAGTGAATTGGAACAGCCAGTTCTTGAGTTTCTTGAGACCAGGGGCTATATCTTAGTCATCAATGTATCTCCAGTACCTACCATGACACATGGTACATATAAAGTGCTAATAGTACTTGTAGAATTATTGAACCAAAGGAACTGAACTTCTCTCTATAAAGTTAGGAAATCCTTGGTAAGAAAGGGTAATTGTTGACTACAATGTATTTAGATACAGATGATTCTCGAACTAATTCAAAGGGGTAAGTCTGTAAAAACAACATCTAAGGCCACAAGTCATGGCTACTCCGAGGAGAAATTGGCAGAATGACTCTGAAGCAAGGCAGTTTATAGCCAAGGAACCAGACCTTCTCACTTGTTGTCCAAAGTCTTTATGATAATATATTAACCAAACCATATTCATTTTCTATATCTTCCTTAGAGACAGGATAGATAACAAGCATTGGTAATTAATTGCATGTTTAGTTAGAATGCATAGTAAATTAAAATATAAACCCAACTATTTAGAAACCACGCAATAAGTGATTGAAGGTTTAATCAATAATTAAATTATCAGATTCATCAAAAGCCTCTATTTCTAAAAATAATATTAACTTTTGGGTCTCTCTGAAGGAGTGGTTGGAAATCCTGGCTGCGTACAAACCTGAGCCCCAATCTTACCAATGTGATTGGTATGACGTAGGATTGAAGCAGAGGTATTCTTCAAAGCTCCTAAATGAATGTACTGCAGTGATCCTCAAAACCACCTGCACATTGGAATTAACCAGGAGTCCTTAAAATTCCAAACCCAGAACATACTCAGAGATAATTACATCACCCTCTGGAATTGGGGCCCAGGTAATAGTACGTCCTGAAGCTTCCCAGGGAATTCCAATGTACAGGCAAGTGTGGGAACCACTTATCTAAAGGGCCTAAGTCTTGAAGAAACTTTTTAACCATTTAATCATGAGACTGTAAGTGATCCAAAACCCCCTATGCCCATAAATAGCAATACTAAAGACAAGGTCTCAGAACAACTAAAGGAGGTAGGAAACATACTATGTCTTTAGAGAGTTATTTTTATGAGGCTCAATGAAAGTTCTAAAAGTTTCTGACATTTGCTTAAGTTTAGGTAACATAAACATGCTCAGCATTTTACTGAAATATACTCTGTATAAGCAACTGTTCTGCATTCATGGCTGAAAAGTCGGGACATACATCTGAAGAATATCTTGCCAGCTTCCACAAGGTATTTCTTTAGAGATTTGCAAGTGGGATTCAAATGTTACTGTCCATCCCAGGAAAAGGAGAGGAGCCAGGGAGAAGATAGCCAGTATCAGATAAGATGACAAAAGCAACAGAAAAATGAAATGCAAGTGTATTTTACTTTGCAAGTTATTCGGTTACTTAGGACAACAATGTATTTGTACTGACAATGATCTTGAGGTGGGAGTTAAGTGACCAGTCACTTGTGAAAAGATCACCAGTGACTGTTTTCCTTATTTAAGGAAACCATTAACACACAAAATGAGTTGGGATAAGGCTGGCCAGAACTCTCTCCCTAGCTTTTGAGAACAGGCTCACAGATCAGCTCATGACATCCAACCCCTAAACTCTGCAATTTAGAATTGTTCTGACTTTTTTTTTTCAAGATTGTATTTATTTATTCATGAGAAACACACACACACACACACACACACACAGAGAGAGAGAGAGAGAGAGAGGCAGAGACACAGGTAGAGGGAGAAGCAGGCTCCATGCCCGGAGCCCAATGTGGGACCCGATCCTGGGACTCCAGGATTCCAGGATCCCGCCCCAGACCAAAGGCAGGCGCCAAACCTCTGAACCAGCCAGGGATCCCCGAATTGTTCTTACTTCTATTCAAATTGACAATTGCCCGGCAGCACAGAACCCAAGTAACTGCATCTTCTTGGCCTCACTCAGATGTAAGACATCCACCTTTTCTATATCATGTATGAAAAGAGAATATAGTTTTTTTAATGACTGTGATAATCTAAATAAAATGGAGTAATTTGGGTAGAGCTATGTCTTGAAGTCAGCTTTTTATTAAAAATATACTTATCGGGGCACCTGGTTAGCTCAGTGGGTTAAAGCATGAGATTCTCAGTTTCGGCTCAGGTCATGATCTCATGGGTGATGAGGCTCCATGCTCAGTGCAGAGTCTGCTTGGAATTCTCTTTCCCTCTCCCTCTGACCTCCCCCCAGCCCTAGCTCTCTCTTTCTCCCTCTCAAATAAACTTAAATATATATATATATTTAAATATATACAAAATAAAAATTATAAATATATAATATATATTATATGCTATAGATAATATATTATATATAAATATATATTAAATCTAAATATATAAATATATATTATATTTATATATAAATATATATCAAATATATAATATATATTTCTCTAGGTCATTTATTTGATCAATTATAAGCATTATTAGCTAAAAATGCTAAAAAAAAGAAAAATGCTGCTGCAACCAGTGCAGGATACAATAAACTAATTCAAGATCTGTTCTGCAGTGACTCTATGAGCTGTGCCTTCTGACACAAGCCAGCAACACCACTGAAGAGGTTCAGAACATATCCAAATACTAGATACATCAATTTGAAATCTAAGAAAAATCATCTGCTAAGTAGACTCAGAGTTGTTGCACTGGCATTTTCCCAATCGACTAGCAGAGACTGACTTAAATATAGAGTGTTACACATCCGATACCAACTACCTTCGGGGCCTCTTTTAAAATTATAATACTAAAGACACTGCTCTGTTTAAAATTTAGAGCATTGATTTTTATGATACTTTTAAAAAGTGCTATGGGATATTATGACTTCAGCCCATAATTAAGTGGCTTTTTATTTCCTCTAAAATTCTGATAACTGATTACTCTTAATAAAAAGCTAGTTATTACCTTGGAACATCATTTCCCTTTGATTCACCTAAATTTCTACTAAATTCTACTTTACATACTGAGTTTTCTTTCTTTGTAAAATAGTGTATAACAACAGGATATTAAATTGGGTCTCTTTGTCCTAATTTACCTGATGCCCCAAAAGGTTGAGAACAAAAGTTTTCAAAGTTAAAGTACTTCCCAAACACATTTCAAAGCCCAGGCAAACTGCTAGCTTACTTTTTCAGGACTTGCAAATGGAGGAGTTAAAAAAAAAAAAAAAAAAAAGTGTTACAGTTCAGAATCCCCTTCAAGGGTGTAAGGTTTTGTCACTTTGGGAAAACTAGATCCTTGGGGGGAGGTTTTTTAAAGGGCTGAAAACCAAAGGAACCATTGGAACATGCCATTTAGGAGCACAGTGGACCAGTGGTCTGATTCCCACCTAGAAATCTAAGGAATCTATCTTATCTCTTCCTGGTCAAAGGTTTGGAGTTTTGAGTTCCCCCTGGACCCCGTGTGAGGAAGACTGATAAGAAAGGCCCCGGTAGATTTTCAAATTTCTGATTCATTCCATTCTAATTGTGGTATTCAAGTAAATGATTATGCTCCAGAAGTTTCGTTTCTAGGAATGAGGTATGTAATAAGCATTCGATAAGCACTCGCATAATCCTGGATCCATTCACAAAACCCGTCTCTAATGTCCCCTGAAGCTTTCCCCAGATAGAAGTTGATATTGCTGGGGGCACTAGAGCAAAGAATTGGACATGTTTTGAATTCAAATTCTCCCTATTTCAAATTGGTACTCTGTCACGACGGCCTTCTAAAACTCTGGGACAGATTCAATTAACCTCCATGAGCTCGGCTCTCCCATCTGTAACCTTATTAAAGGGTTGTTGTGACAAACAAACAAACAAACAAACAAACCACGCAGTGTAAAGTGTCTGCATAACAGCAAAAGGTACTGAAAACTTTCGTCCACCGTCTGTCATCCCCTTCCTGTTGCTACAGTCTTTCTGAAGGTATGTTAACGTTATATAGTCTGGTTTAAAGTGAAAACCTCTTTTTCTGCTTTTTGTCTGGCAGATTGCCAGCCTCCATAAAGTGATGTTGCCAGATTTGTGAATTATCTACTGTGTGTGGATTTTAGTAAAGTCTCAGCTTTATAGATGACTCAATGTTGGGCCTAATTACCGCCTAGCTATGGCTGCGAGCCTAAAACATACATCCTTTTGGGTTCAAACACATTTGCGCTTAATGTGTAACATACCCCCTCAAAAGTTTTTTTTTTTTTTTAATCCCTAAAACATGCCTCTGTGGTATCCATGGGATATCTCTAAAAGACGTCGGAACTGGGTTAATTGAAACACACAGGATACACTCAAGTTGTTTTACTGATCAGGCCTCTTGTCTGGAAAACCTCAGTGGAAACGAATGAGTTGATTACAGGAAAAGAAATTAACAAATGAGAAAGCTGACTTAAGAGTTATTGGAACCCAAGGATGAAAGGAACATATTCAGCATCCTCCAAAGGGAGAGTGTGGGATAGTTTTTGTGTTTGTTTTTTTAATGATCTAAGTATTTTTATACAACTACTCCACTTGAAAAACAAAGGCAAAGAAAGGCTAGCACATGACTTCCTTTCTATTTTGTCAGCATTTTTACTAAAGCCATGCTTTGTTCTTCTCTTATGTCACTAAGTTATTTTGTTTCTGAGACCACAGTAAATTTCTCCTGGGGAGCCTGAGAAAGGCTCTAGGGAACTTTCCTGAGTAAATGCATCTAGTGAATGGAACACAGGACAAAGCAACCTGGGATCAGTCTTGGTTCTGTGCATCCTGAAGAGTCACCTCTATTCTTATTATCATCAGGAAACATTTCTAAAGTGTTTTTGAAGCCCTTTAATAAAAAATTTCTCTATACATACAAGGCTGCTTATGTCTGTATAAAAAATCTCAGCGATTCACCAAAGCTCATGCTTTCATACTAAAAATCTCCAGGGGGAAAAAAAAAAAAAACATTTGAGAAATGTCTATCTTTTGAGATAAAGGTTGGCTATAATATGAAAAGTAGGTTCACTTTAATTGTAACTGATCCCAGAAGGCATTATATATATATATATATAAATCTTCAAAGCAGCTATATATTGATACATCTTTATTTTGAAAGCTTAGGTTGTGCCATTTTAAAAGCAATCATGATTAATTATAAGGGGCCTCTTTTTTAGAATAAGTGATAAAACTGGTAAGTTTTGCTGGCCTGCAGAGAAAGGAGAGAGATTTTACAGTCCAAGTCTCTCTTCTGAACAGGTGCTTCTCCAGCTTTTGGGCGGATATTAATAAACAGCTTTAATTTAGTTTTGGTCATTCCTCTATTCTTTCCCTTTCATCTCAATGGGTTTGTTTTCTCCTACCAAAATTCAGCACCATATAAGCTTAGCAATGTAGAAGACAGCAGACAATAATATAAAGTCAAAAAAGAATCTTAAGAAATACATCTGGATAGGAGACTACTCAGTGTAAAATGTAGCAGCAAATGATCTTCTGACAAATAAGTGTATCTCTGTTTAATCAATTCCACAAGACTTTGCAAGAGGGAACTATATCAGATTATAGAATATTAAAACCCTTAATTGCTAAACAAATTAATCATGTTGTATTTAGTATTTTAATTCAAATTAATCAAGGTCTTTATGGTAGCAAGTTAAGGTAATCCAGGAAAAAAACAAATCATTTTCAAAAAGAATTAGATTTATATGAATCATTAGTAAGAGAAGAATCAGTGAAGTGTTAATTTGCAATAAAAGGAAAAGAAAAAATGGGTCACTAGGGAAAGAAGCAATCAGCATACTAAAATCTTTAAAATACCATCTTTTTATGAAAACATATTTTTAGGGCTGCACATAAAAATAATTCTATTTGATACATTTTAATCTATAGGCATTTAAAAATTCATCTAGACATAGATATTTCAGTTGTTTTTTTTTTTTTAAATCTATACCTTAGGGCAGCCCCGGTGGCGCAGCGGTTTGGCGCTGCCTGCAGCCCGGGGTGTGATCCTGGAGACCCGGGATTGAGTCCCACATCGGGCTTCCTGCACGGAGCCTGCTTCTCCCTCTGCCTGTGTCTCTGCCTCTCTCTCGCTCTCTCTGAATGAATAAATAAATTAAAAAAAAATAAATTCAAAAAAAAAATCTATACCTTAGAGACAGAAGATTTTTAATAATTTGGTTGTTTTGGCTTTTTAAACATCCTTTTCTCTCTTTCTGCTATTTTTTAACATGACAAAAGCTTCCCTGTCTTGAAGACATTCCAAAATACTTCATTTTGAAGAAACTATCAAAGGGGCATCAACTGGCACATATGCTTGGCATCAGGGCACACCAAATGGCCCAATTAAACCATTTGTAGTCTTTGCAATGCACGATTTAAATGTACCCAAGAAATGTCAAATGGTTCCTCATGCAGAATCATCTTTACCAATGAGCTATGCCTCAGGAACTGAGCACATAAATCCCTGCAGAGGTTTGTCTCAGACACACGCTGGAGGATAGTAGTAGTTACTACAGAAGAGAAGAGACTCTTCAAGCTGAACAGAATGATGGTAAATGCCTTCTTCTGGTGAGGTGCTGTGGCCAGAGGAAAATGAAACCACCAGCACCTCCTTCTGTTGGAAAGAGTACTCCCCACATCAGGCTCTAAAAACAACAGCAGGAAGAAAGCCTCTATAATGTTTCCTTTCTCCAATAGACAATTCTTCAGTAGTTCAGAAAAAAATTTCTGAATGTGATAAATTTGAAGGAGAAAATAGTAAAGGAAGGAGAGAATTAGAAGTTAAAATGATAGGCTCAATGGATATCTTCTTCACTTGAAAAACAGCAACAAATTAACAGAAAATGAAATACTCCGGCTGGCTCACAGGTGGCCACTAAATGTGGGCCACTGAGCGAGTCTGTGCTCATGCATGTGGTTCCGGGTCTGGAAACTCCCACCTCAGAAGGCAAGGACTCTAATAGCCACTCTGCTCTTACTTCCTCTTGGGAAGCTTCCCTCTGTTGCTAAAATACCAATTGGATTCCTTACCTTAACTTGTTCATAAGCCCTTGCCTGGACCTCTGCTGGCCCCATTCTGTTCTGACCCCTGCCTGCCTTAGGGAACCTCTCAACTGCTTTCTTGAGTTGGATGATTGGAATGCAGCTCTCTGCTCCTCTGCGCTAGCTTCGTATTATACAGGTAGAATGTATAACAATGTTTGAAAGAAAAGCAATCCATTAGTCTTCAAAGGATATAGTGAGCAGAAGAAGGAGAGAATTCAGGGGAGACAGAGTAATGGCTTATAAGCCTATACACATCAGCCTAATCAGAAGCTACATATATTTATTTACACATGCCTTCTTATAATCTTGGGATACAATGGGTGACTCCTAGCAGCTAGTACATGCTAACACCAGAAATTTATTAGACTGACATATGTGTGGCAATAACATAGTGAAGCTAGTGCTTCTGAATTGGTATATTTCATAAAAACTTGTGACATTCCACTTTTTTTGATATTTAGTATGATTTATATTTTATCAATTAAAGACTAAATTATCAATAAATTGTGTTATTTAAAATTCATCTCTAATTTTATATTTAAAGATGCATTTCAGGGTAAACTTTATTTTTTTAAAACTGTAACATGTCTCTAGAGCACCTGGTGGCTCAGTTGGTTAAGTGTCTGATTCTTGGTTCCAGCTCAGATCATGATCTGAGGGTCAAGAGATCAAGCCCCATGTTGGGCTCTGAGCTAAGCTTGGGATTTGCTTGGGATTTTCTCTCTCTCCTCTGACCCTCGCCCATGTCCCGCCTCTCTCTCTTACATAAATAAATAATTTAAAAAAATAACATGTCTCTGAGAATATTCATACCTATTTAGTATGGAATAGCATTTAATGGCATTAATGTTAATGAAAGTTTTCTAGTAAAAATAAAGTGAGTAACACTAACGTGGGTTTTATCATCTATGGCACATTCAATTACATAAAACACGACACTAATGGCATTTTGTCAGCCATATAAGTCTGGACAAGAGCATCAATGATTTTGCTCCCTGATACCTTCCTCCTGCCTCTTCAGCCTAGACCCAAGATGAAGCCTGAGATGTGAAAGTAGAAGAGAAAGAAGCTTTTATAGTTACACATTATACATACTGGAAAGATACTCACAGGGTTACATGCCTCTAAATATGCTGATATATCAACACTGTCCCAAATAGCTTTAAATTTTAGATATTTAAAATGTTTGACAGAAAGCCCCTTCATAATAATTATTCCAGGACCCCAAATCTACATAATAGAGCTTATCATGTTCAGCTGGATTTCACTTCCAGATGTAATTACCTTGAATTATTTCATTTTTGCTCAGAGAAATAATTTTTCCAAATTGTAAATAACATTCTTTTTTTGAGTTCATAAAGGACATGACATTTTGGCTTCCAGTGATTGTAACTAATTTTAGAATTCTCCCTCATGCATCACACCTCCCCTCTGCAGAATTTCTCAGCGCCTGCTTCCTATATTTGATTCATTGGCAATAGTGCATTCACCTATAGCAGGCCGATGATGTCTTCCATGACATAGGCATTAGCCATCTGCCTCCTCCATCTCTCCAGAAAACTGGAGAGACTTATATTTCTTTGAGCTAATCATCTCAGAGAACAAAATGTGATAACAAGTTGGTCTTGAAATAATAATATTTTTCAGGGATCCCTGGGTGGCGCAGCGGTTTGGCGCCTGCCTTTGGCCCAGGGCGCGATCCTGGAGACCCGGGATCGAATCCCACATCAGGCTCCCGGTGCATGGAGCCTGCTTCTCCCTCCGCCTGTGTCTCTGCCTCTCTCTCTCTCTCTGTGACTATCATAAATAAATAAAAAATTAAAAAAAAAATTTAAATAATATTTTTCAATTATAATTCTTATTTGTTACAGCCTAACACCAAAACAAGTCTAGCCAAAGTGAAATGCAAGGATCTATAAAGTAATATGACAGATAATTGGTTAATATCCTTGGTTAATTTCCTGTGGACATCTATTTTATAGAGGGTTTAACAGTATTTACCATTCATAGGAGTCTGCATACGTATTAAATGGAACTGAATAAATGACAACCTATAAGACAAGATTTTCAGTGAAATAACACCTGTCAGCAGCACTAGTACCCTTACATCTAATCAGTGTACCTTCTGGGATCATGAATATTAATTAGGCTTAACTCTTCGGTTAAAATTCACATCAACTGGATGTTTATTAAACATCATTTGGTGTTTTCAAGTCAGATGAAATGCCACATTTGATAATTCAACAATAGAAAGAAAATAATCACTGTAAAACATTTTATCTATAAAAATTTCCTCAATTATATATATACATAAAATTTAATTATATAAATTAAATAATTACATAAATAGGCACATTGTTATGTGCATATCATATGCATATTATATGTATTCTAAATGAAAGATTATTTTACCTTTGTTACTTAGGCTCTTCAGCAGATTTCTTACCCTTACAACATACAAGCCCCAGGTAACCAATATTTTCACTTCTGCAAAAGGCAGAATTTGGTCAACTAAAAATTACAATGCCTTCAATTTCCATGAACTTATAAATCTGTCTCCTTTCTTCTTCTAAAAAAGTCATATAAAAGTAGATGCAGACATCTGAAAGGTAAAATAAAGCCAAAGCCTTTCTAACTTAGGCTGTCATTGCAGTCAAAGATTATTTCCAGTTATGAGTCCAAATAAAAGATAATTAATAAAAATGTATCTATAAAGATTTACACCATGACTATACAAAATTATAAATGTATATTTTACACTTATTTCTGAAATGCACTGGCAAGCCTATTTTAAAATAATTCAAACTTCATACATAAAAGCACAAACAGTTCTTGTGAAGAAAAAGCTTAAACTAAGAAGAGTTCTTGGTGCTTGTAGGACACAGTATGTTTCCATTAAATATGAACCATAACTGAATCATATATAATCTTACAATTAAAGAGAACATGATCCTTTATGTTATATATTTTAAAAAATTAAGTTCTTTGTATCTTTGAAAATGGGGACAACTAAGGGCAAAGAACAAACCTACAGAATTCAGTTGGCCACACTACTTCCAACCCATTTGTCTTAAGAATGAAGCTTTAAGAAACTCCAAAAGATACTAGCATATATAAACCCAGAATAATCATCCAAAAATTATTACCATCTTCCTTGCCCTTCAGAGAAATTAACAAAAGTCTTAAGGAACCACTCACTTTTGACAAATGTCCCAGTGTATACTGGCATAAGCCTTAGTACCAAATTTCTGCTTTCAAAAACTAAACCTTTGATAATCACACTGAATAACTGAAATAATTTGATTTTTCTCTAAAAATTGATTATAGGGCAGCCGGGGTGGCTCAGCGGTTTAGCGCCGCCTTCAGCCCAGGGCCTGATCTTGAAATCCCAGGATCAAGTACCATGTCAGGCTCCCTGTACCATGTCAGGCTCCCTGCATGGAGCCTGCTTCTCCCTCTGCCTGTATCTCTGCCTCCCTCTCTCTCTGTGTGTGTCTGTCATGAATAAATAAATAAATAATCTTTAAAAAAATAAAAATTGATTATATAAAAAAATTGATTATATTTTTTCACCTCACTGCTATCTCACCATGTTTCTTCCTTCCTTATGCCCCTTTCTCATATCTTATCAGGGGTAGTTAAATAGGCAGTACTTTAGCCATAGAAAATAGGACCATAAACTAAAGTGAAATTAAAGTTTTTTAAAATATTTGACCTTACATACTCATATATGGGATTATGAAAAATATAAGCCTTCCCTACTTGTTCCAGGGCAATTAAGCATTTTCCCCTCTGCAGTCCAATATAATAGTCCATAGTACCTAGCTTTAGTTGCCTAAAATAGTTATTTACAGACCTACCTTCTCTGCTAGATTAGGCACTTGATGAGAGGAAAACTCTTATTATCACCTCTGTTCTCCCAGGGTATAGAAAAGTGACTAGAACCTTTTAGGGCACTCCCTAAATGTTCAAGGAATTGATTTTATATATTTTGACACGATATTTGTCACCTACATATTCCACTGACCAAGAGGGAAAATGCATTGAGCTAATGCTCAAAATTTCAGCAGTAGACCACAGATTGAATTCTCCCCAAGGGTAACCTTAATATCCTCACCTTTTCATGTTGGTGACGTCAAATGTCTAAAATTATAGCCATCTGTTTCCATAAGAAGGTAGAACCTTTTCATTCCAGGTATATACATATAAATATACTTCTGACTCTACAGTATATGGTAATAACTTTAAGATTAAATACCTAATTGTAAAAAAGAGCTGTTCTTGCCAGAATCCAAGTCCTGTGAAAGTAGCCAGTGCTGTCTCATTAGTTAGTAAGCTAATAGAAACTTTGCCAGCTTTTCTTTCAGTGTCTAGAAAACAGAGTCTGCAATGTGCCAAGTCTTCACTGATTTATTTTTGTAAATAGTGGTGTAATAAACCCAAGGAAGCCAAAAAAGCAAATTTTTTAAAAATAAATATTCATTTGCTATCAAGATGGATATGACCTTTTTACCTAAGCCTATTACAGACAATTCAGAAAGACTATATGAACTAGACATTCATTTATCTTAACTACATTTGCAGGAACCACTACAACTCAAGTTTTAAAATGCCCTCAATTTTGCATTCCTGTGGCTTTTATATAAGGAGTCACATTATTTTACCCAGGTACCTTATTATTTTCTGACCTTTCAGGAAAATCCAATAATATAAATCTGCAAAGTGAAATAATGCTCAAGAATTCCACTTTTCTCCCTCACCATGCTTGCATATAACCTTCACTTTGCATTGATTGTATTACATGGAGATTCTATGAAGAGGCACCATAGCAGGGTATGGGGCTGGGCATACTTGGGAGTCAAGCTGTTTAAGTCCTGGCCTGAGCGTGTACTGGTTGTAAGACTTTGGGGCAAGTTATTTTAATATCCTAAAGCCTCAGTCTTAAATCTACAAAATAGAGATCTTTTAGTATCCATCTCGCTGTTTTCTTCAAATGATTAAATGAATTAGTTCATGTAAAATGTTAGGGCATGCCTGTGATACATTAAGAACTCAATAAAAGTTCATATCCACCAATATGGATCATTGATTTAAAATTAAGCTGCTTGGGAAAATGGATACTGTATATATTTTTGGAGCTTGCTTTATCTCTGTTTTGATTCAGATACTGTCTTAAAAGCCTAGCTATTTCACTGACTTAGATGAATTTCACTCCCACAAACTATAAGAAACCATGGCATTAGGTTGCTAGGTCTTAGACCAAGTTAGGATTCAATGCCCTTTTTAAAAAAATTCTGAAATTTTGGGGCACCTGGGTAGTTCAGTTGGTTGAGGGTCTGATTCTTGGTTTGGGCTGGGGTCATGATCTCGGGGTCAAGGGACTGAGTTCTGTATCTGGTTCTGCATTCAGCAGGGAGTCTGCTTGGGATTCTTTTTCTCCTTCTCCCTCTTCCCCTCCCCCTGCTTATCCTCACATGCGCACACACAAGTGTTCTCTTTCTCTCTCTCTAATAAGCAAATACTTAAAAATATTCTGAAATCATAATTTCATAATGAAAGATAAACAGAATAGAATGGTGTTTGTTTTCATGCATCTATTTGCATTCCTAAAATGCATGTCTATTAGTGTTTACGTAAACATTTTTAGTCTAGTTTTTTACAGAGAGTAGTAGGGGTAGGAATGGGAGAGGAGGTTTATGCAGAAGATCACCTATCGGTTAGCTTTCAAAAACAAGTGGGATTTCAAAGGTAAACATGGCAGATAGTCTGGGCTGTCAGGTGTGTAGAGAAAAGTGGGCATATCGTTCAGAGTACAGCAACCAATCAGACTGGCTAGTGAACCATATGTGCTGGTGAAGAGGTGGTCAGTAAAGTAAGGAAGGTCAGGACCAAGGGTCTTGACAGGATGGCGGAGTCTGGAATTCATTATCCAGGCAAGGAGGTTTGTTGGTCTCACACTATTGGAATTCCCACTAGGACTGCCTGTAGGCACTGGAAATGATGATGCTGATGCTGTGTATGTACGGAGAATCTTCTCTAGCTCAGAGCGTGGCTGAAAGGGGGTGGAGTAGGTAGGGGTAGAGAGTTATGCTCCATTCCTACTTCTCCTTTGCATTCCTCATCTGCAAGTCCTATCAAACCTACCTCCAAATCTAGCTCAAGTCTCCAGGCTTTTCACCATGCTACTGCCAGTTCCATCATCCAAGCCAGGCTCAGCTCTTTGGCCACTCTAACAGACTTCAAAGAAGTCTTATGGCTTCCATTGTGACCTGTTCCTATGCAGTTTCCAAAACCTACTGATTCTCCACCTTTAGCCAATGTAATATTTAAAAGTATAAATTTATTTCATTTATTTGCATAAAGGCCTTTTAATGATTTTCCTATGACATTTTCATTAAAATCAATGTTCTTTATCATAGCCCTTCATTTACAACGTACTCTAGCTGTATGTAATATATATATATATATACATATATATATATGTGTGTGTATATATATATATATATATATATATATATATATTCTATAACTTAAACTTCACATCAAGCTTTTTCCTGCCTCTAGAAATACTGCTTCTTTTTCACAGGATGCCCCCCATCACCGTCTAACCATTTTGGACCTGGTTTCTTTCCTACCTTAGCACTACAACTTGAAGGTTATCTTCTTCCCCATTCAGCAGGCTTCCACTGTAATTCTCTGACTCAGCACCTTTTCTTTAAAGTACTTTCTGCAATTTGGAACTATTCTACTTTCTGTTTATATACTTCTGTGTGTGTGTGTGTGTTTGTGGTGTGTGTGTGTGTGTGTGTGTGTATTTGGTTTAGTTTTTGTGAGTCTCTTCTATTAGGCTATAAATTCTATGAGGACAGGAACAATGCCTGTAGTGGGATAAAGTAGGCACTCAAATACTTAGTGAATAAATCAATGAACAAAGAAAAAAAATGAAAGATTTTAAAATATGTGAATCATCAAATAAAAACTAAAGTGGTCATAGGAACGAATGCTATTTTTGAAGTAAAAGAAGAGAAGGATCAAAGAAACTGCTTAGAAAGATAGCTTTCTAAATACACAGGGACCATGGTCCAGGTACCACAGGAGGTACTTGGCACTGGTTATTTCCTTTACTCTTAAAGGCAGTGGGCCTAATTGCTAACTTTTGCCCCTTCAGATCCACTCAGCATTTCTTTTCTGCTGTACGGTAAATATCCTAACCTTGGCTAAAATGAGGTCTAACAATTGCTCTTGGCCTATGGAACATAATCTCTATTCCCCTGAGATGTTAGAAGTCTCTCCAAACTTAGGTCATGCTTGATAGTCTATCAATATGATTTAGGGTAAAGGCTGGCCACCCCAGAAAAAATAACAATGTGATTTAGGGTGGGGGCTTTGGGTCACATAGTCAGTCAACCTCCAGACTGAGATTAACCACATAGACAATCAATCAATCAATCCCGCCTATGTAATAGAGCCCTAATACAAACTCTGAATGCCAAGGTTTGGGTGAGCTTCCCTGGTTGGCAACAATACATGCATACGATCATGCACTGGTGCCAGGAAAATAACGTGTCCTGACTCCACAAGAACAGTATAATAGAAGCTTTGCATTTGGTACTTTCCCAGACTCTGCCCTATGTGCTTCTCTCATTGGCTGATTTTAACCTGCACCCTTTCTCTATAATAAACCATAGCTGTGAGTGCAACAGCTTTCATTTAAGTTAGGTGAGCCCTTCTGGAAAATTATCAAACCTGCAGGTTGGTTTTGAGAATCTCCTCCCAAAATGCAAGTGGTGGTAGAAGTGAGGGCAGTCTTCAGGACTGTTCCCTCCAACTTTGTAATTGACTTAAACTCCTGCACACACCATGATATCTGACTTGGAAAATTGACCTGTATGAATTATATAAATGGGCTGTATCATTGCCTTAAGGTTGAGTGAAGCCAATGGGAAGTCCAGATGAGGACAGAGAGAAGGAAGAGAGAGAAGCTGGCTTTTACTCATGTGTTCCTCTTTCAGCAGGACTCAGACTGGCTGTGTCCATCTTTGAAAGAAGGTCATCACACTTGTTAAGGCAGGATGCTCCACAAGATCCTTACACACTTTGTCATTCTAGAATCTGGTTAACTCTCTCCTCCCATTCTCCCTTGAGATGCAAAAGGAAGATATGGAAGTGAGGGAGGGTGACAGCAGTCCTGACAATGCTGGCTTTGGATTCCTGCACTACTTTCCCTGGTTATTCCCCTAGAAACCACTCACATTTTTGTAATCAGTATTTCTGTAAATAAATTCTTCCGAAATTTTTCTAAAATGAGCGGGCCTTCCCCCACCCCACCCCACCCCCGCCCCACTCCGTTAGGAGCTTTACTGATACAGGAAAGCACTATATCATTTTACACATGTGAAAACAGAGGCTCAAAGAAGTAAAAATAAATTGTTTAAAGTCACATAAGTAGGGCAAAAGTGAGACTTGAACCCAGGTTTGTCTAATGGCAGAACATATGTTCTTTATATTATAAGCAGGAGGAAATTTGGCAAAGGAAATAAAGAAAAGCAAGAGAAATAGGCAGAAAACCAGAAAAATGCCTGATTACAGTCTCTAACAGATAGGACTATTTCAGCAGGAGACTGAGGATGTGAGGAGCAGTATGAAAGATACAAAATCCTTTAAAGAATAACTGAAGGTTTGGTGATTCCTGAATTAAGCCAATGTGACACCAGGACATTTGAAGTGTGAAGCAATAAATATATAAAAATAAAAATAAATAAATAAAATCATGTAAACATTATCTGGGTCAACTAATCATGGCAAAGAACAGAGTGTGTGTATCTGTGCATGTATACATACTTACCTACATACATGTACACTCACATATATAAAGAGACCACAGTCAACATAGAAATATAGAATTAAGAGAAGGAAAGTCTGTAAGAAGACAAATAACTAAACATATTTCATGTATCATTATTAATCTTGCCATTGGGGCACCTGGGTGACTCAGCCAGTTGAGCATCCCACTCTAGACCACAGCTCAAGTCTCAGGGTTGTGAGTTCAAGCCCCATGCTGGGCTGCACACCCAGTGTGGAGCCTACTTAAAAAAAAAAAAAAATTGTGACTCAGGGGCAGCATTTTTTCATTGAAGAGAAGGAACGTTTCACAATAAACTTTGGCAGGGAAAAATGTATTCTATATGATATAATTTCTCACATTTCCAAGTTGATATAAATTAATATGCAAAAATCACCAAGGAAAAAAGTGATTGATCACCATATTGTCATGAAATCAACATGCAGCTTAAATTTGTCATTCTATGCATATTTTCTAAAACAGTACTGCTTTCCAGTTCCAGAGGGAAAAAATGACAGCACAAAGTGTGGGATCTAAAATGTAGCAAAGATTTTTAAGTCAAACAAAACTGTTTTTGAGAAAGAACATCAACCAATAAATTATGATCCAAGTTACTGTTGTTTTTATAAAAGCATGTGTGTCAAATTCAGGCATTAAGAAAGAAAAGCCTCTTAGCGCTATCAAAAGCAATTAAAAGATTCCTTTAATACCCAACTAAAATTTAACATAGAAAATAGTAGTGTTGAAAGACACCCCAATTGTGTATTTTCCAAACTTTAAACTTCTGAGAACAAATCATGAGGTCATTCTAATTTTAGAAAAGACATCTCAGAAGTCTAACGCAAATCCCTTTGTTCTTTTGTTCACTGGATTAATGGGCTAATCAGAGGGTGAAGCCAGCTATCTCTCTGCCAATAGCAATAAAAAAAAGAATTCCTTGAGAGAGTTGCTTTTTCCTCAGCCCTCAGTCTGGTACTCAGCTATGAGGGAAGGCTGGGTGTGTGGATATGCTCTGGCAAAGTAGAGCCGATGGCTATACCAAGAGTCAAGAGGTCTGCTCAGCAAATAATCCTTTCTGCAATCTAAGCACACAACTTCACTATCGTTTTTCTTTAATCTTCCTCATCTTTAAATTGAAGGGATTGGACTAGATGTAGCAAGGCAAATAGATTCCTTCCCTTGTACCAACTCTTTTTTACTGGTAATGACTACTGGGCAAGCAAGGAGTTAGGATGAGGAGGCTTGGACCTCAGTAGGAAAAAACACTTTGATCAATTAGAAATGTCAGCCATGGGCAAGCTGCAGTAAAAAAAATGCTGTTTATTTGCCAAGTGATTGTTAGATATCCTTTGAACTCACATATTTGGCATAACAAGGAATAATAATGAACCAATCTATAATGACAGACCATAAAGACCACTAGAGTCGAGTTTTTTCATCTGTAAAATTGGAAAGTTATAGTGGATAATATCTGGGATCTCTTAAAACTAGAAAATTCTATGTTTCCAGGTAGGAAAGATATTAAATGTGTCTTAATTGCTATTTGGCGATTAATAATTATAAGGAACACTCTGATTTTATTGACCAATGTTAAGCAGCATTTGGATTCCCAACATACAGATGTGTACAAAACGGTGATTCTCCTGGCACCATAGGCTCAATGTCTCTCTGATCCCCACCAATGTCCAGGGGACATGGGCCATCCCTGGGAGGGAGACAGCTAAGGTGGAAACACAGCTGCACCAATTTCAAAGAATTGATATCCAGGCTCTCTTCAGATCTGCCCAGAACACGACACCGAACCAGTTCCCAGGGACAAAGAGAGGGCAGTGTCCCCCAAAATTTCTTTCAGGATTTGCAAATATATCACAAAACACCACAGTTCAGTCTCCAATACAGCCAGCCATCAGGTTTCATATTCACGGTATCTGCCACTCTTGCCCTTCTCAAAGGCAGTCCATATATAACAGAACAGAGGCGATAAATACTATCCAGAAACTTGTAACATAGATTTATAGGTTGAAAGAAAAACAGTTTTACCAAAAGTAGTTCACATTTTTGTCAGAAATATAGGACCAGATGTAAAACCATAGTGAGAAGAACACCTGCCAATGTGTAATGTCCAAAGAAGCTTTGAATACTGAAAACAAAGCTATAAATTCTATTGGGGAAAAAAAAGTGAGTGCCACAAAACTGAAAAGGGCTGCAGTTCCCACCTAAAAAGGAAATCTTTGCATCTGAAAATGTCAGCAATCCAGCATGCTGTAAAACATCCCACCAAAGTATTAAGGAACACACCCCATGGCTATACTGTTGCTGTCTGTCATGGCAAAGGGTGATTAGTAGCAGTCAGTTAATAAATGATAGCGTAGGGAAGTAATTATATGTAGAGGTAATGGCTAGTGAAAGCTTTTTTTCTTACTTTTTTTTTTTTTGTTTAAATAAAAATGTTACTTGTCTAGAAAGGACTAGTGATGGGAGAATTTTTTATTAAGAAAAATAAGAAAAATTGGCCCCCCAGAAAAACTTAACAAGGCTAGGTTGTTTTTGCAAACTAGAGTTTCCAAGTCTGCCAAATTGAGTCTCAACAGGGAAATGCTAACTGAGTGTAAAATGATTTTTCCCTGGTAAGTTTGAACTAGAGTTCATCGGAATACCTCAAAAGCATCTGTTGTGCCATTATGGCCACACTAAAGTGTCTTGAATAGCAGATATATAATATTTTCACTGAACCCTAGATACTTAAAGATAGAACACACATATCTTAATTGCTAATATAAATATATATTCAAATTTCAGTTAAGTAATTAAAAAGGGTTATCTATTTGATATTTTTCTTTACACTAATTGAAGTCTCAAATTTCAGATCAGGAAAAAATAACTCTAAAACTTTGTACCTTTTAGTTTTTAACTATGTGACATGTATTACTACAAGTTTATGGTATATGAAGAACTTCTAGAACTCAGCAAGAAGAAACCAAATAACCCACTTCAAAAATGGGCAAAGGACTTCAACAGACATTTTTACAAAGAATATATACAAATGACCAATAAGCACATAAAAAGGTGCTTATTAGGTATTAAAGAATTACAAATCAAAACTACAAAATATAACTTTATATCCACTAGAATGAAGACAATTTTTTTTTTAAAAAGGGAAAATAACAAATGTTGGCAAGAGTGCAGAGAAATTATAACCCTGACATACAGCTGGTGGAAATGTAAACTGCAGCCACTGTAGAAAACAGTTTGGTGTTCCTCAAAAAGTCAAACATAGAAGTACCAGATAACCCAGAAATTTCATTCCTAAGTATATACCTCCAAAGCTGAAAACAGGTACTCAAACAAATACTGGTACATAAATGCTCATAACAGCACTATTTAAAATAGTCAAGTGGTAGAAACAACCCAAATGTCCACAAGTGAGTGACTGTATAAACAAAATGCAGTATATCCATTCAATGGAATAGCATTCACTCATAAAAAGGAATGAAGTGCTCACACATACTACAATGTGGATGAACCCATAAAACATTATTCTAAGTGAAAGGACCCAGACATAAAAGGTCACATATTCTATGATTCCATTTATATGAAATATCTGGAATAGATAAATCCATGGAGTCAGAAAGCCTAGATTGGTGGTTGCCAAGAGCTAAAGGGAAGGGAGAACAAGGAGTGCTTACATAATAAGTACACGGTTTTGGGGGGACATGGTAAAAATGTTTTGGAATTTGACATAAGTGGTGGTTGCACAACACCATGAATATAGTAAATGCCACCGAATGGTACACTGTGTGCTTTAAAATGGTTAATTTTATGTTATGTTGTTTCACTTTCTTTTTTTTAAATATATAGCAGGCTTCCCAAGACTCTGCTGCTGATAAGTGTCCATAAAAAAAAAAATGATGGGGTCATGACAAATGAGTGAAAGAGAATTTTAAAAGGAAATATTGCCCACTGCCAAATCTGGGACAATATAAGAATCACAATGAACAATGATGGTAATAGCTTATAACACATTGTGGGGAAAAAGAATCCATTAGCCCTTACTGGTACTAAACAAAAAAGAGAGAACAGAAAGCTATGCTTTACAAAAGGATGCCAACTAATAAATATAAAAGAAATGATAGGGTTAGAAATAACCATTTGCAATAAGCATCATAATAGTACTTGATTCAGGCAAGGATCAGCCCTAGATGCTAAAACCATTGCATAAAATTTGATAAGGAATGGAATATATACATAGAGTTGTTACTTTTTTAAAAGATTTCATTTATTTGAGAGAGAGAGAATGAGAGAGAGAAAGAGAGAGCATGAGTGGAGGGTGGGGAGAGGCAAAAAGGAGAGAGAGAAGCAGACTCTCTATGGAGCAGGGAGCCTGACATGGGGTTCAATCCCAGGACCCTGGGATCATGACCTGAGCTGAAGGCAGATGCTTAACCAATTGAGCACCCAGATATCCCGAAAGATGTTACTTAATACACACACACACACACACCCATAGTAACACTATAGCACAGAAACCTGCCAAATGCTACCTTTACTAAGGGAACAAAGGTAATGTCACTAAGACTGGAGCAAACTGACACCCTGTGCCTCTTGATATGATGTAAAGTTGTACTAGTCCCAAAAGGCAAAGCCTCAATCCAATCATGAAGAAATATTAGGAAAATCCAAAATAAAGAAGATTTTAGAAAATTCAAAAAATGTCAGTGTCATGAAAAACAGAGTCTAAACAACTGAAGGCAAAGTATCATCCTCAGCTGGATTTTTATGACAAAAGTGGCTGTAAAGAATACTACTGGAACAATTAGTGAAATTGGGAAATGGGTAATATATTAGATAATAACATCGTACTGATGTTAAAAATCCTGAATTTGATAAAGGTACCATGATTATATAAAAGAAAAACTTCTTAGAAAGGATTTAGGGCTAAAGGGTCATCATATCTGCAACTTACCTTCAAGTAGCTCAGCAACAGTGATAGTAGTAACAGTGACAACAGTATGTCCACCTACCTATATACACGTACATATATACGTATATAGACACACACACACACACACACACACACACACACACTTGGTGGCGGGGGGGGGGGACAACAAACCAGCAAATGGGCCAAGAAGCTACTAATTGCTGAGGGTATCTGGAAATTCATTGTTCTATCTTTGCAACTTTATTACAAGTCTGCAACTTTTTTTAAATTAAAAACTATTTTTTATTGGATTTCTGAAATAAGTTTATTTTCACTAAAGCCTGCAATCTTGTTCAAATCAGAGATTGTGTTCTCAGCCATTTTCTCTCCTAATTGCTATTTTCCTCTTAGAAACATGGCAAACAGAAATGAGAAATTTCATTTGCTTATTGAGTCTATCTGCTTGCCAGTGCAAGATTATTCCCCATGGCATCACTTTTATTGCTATTTTGGGTCCATTTTTAGGAATCTCAAATGTATGGGATTCCACTACTTCCCCTTAGAGGTATCTTCTGTTAACTGTTGTTTGCTCAAATAGAGGTCTCCCTCAAATGTTTCGTTAGCTGTGTTATCAATTACTCAGCAGAACTTGTCACTCAGAAAGATACTTATTTCTAATGGCCTGTGCTCCAACTTCCTTTAATTATTAACATTTGGCTTCTTTGCAGGGAAATTTGGAAAATATTCTATTTGGAATAAAATTGTTAAATGTAAAAACATATGTGTTTACTGACTTGGCCAGAAGTTTCTTTCTCTCTATCCCTTGGCCTGTTTTAGGACCTACAATGAATGCTTCATCTCCAATAGCCAAACATTCAGATGAAAATCACTTCCATACAGAAGACACCTCCTGGATTCTTCCTAGTGATTTGGACTATTGAACTATAGTCTCAGAAAAACATCAGAGCTGAAAGGGACCTCAGAGACAACCAGGTTTAATTCCCTCATTTTATAGATAAAGAAACAAGGTCCAGAAAGGCTAAATGACCTGCCCAAACTAATACATTAAATTGAGGTCAGAGCTAGAGTAAGAAACCTGTTCTATTCAATTCCTTTTTTTAAAAAATATTTATTTATTCATGAGACACACACACACACACACAGAGAGAGAGAGAGAGAGAGAGAGAGAGAGAGAGATGGGCAGAGACACAGGCAAAGGAAGAAGCAGGCTCACTGCAGGGAGCCTGACATGGGACTCAATCCCAGGTCTCCAGGATCATGCCCTGGGCTGAAGGTGGCGCTAAACCGCTGAGCCACCAGGGCTGCCCTCTATTCAATTCCTGACCTGTAACCTTTCCACCTTCCACGCTCCTTCATCAAATGGTTCAGGGTCTTTCTTTTAGCTGATTACCACTCTAAATATCCACGAGAATTTGTAGAATGCTAATTTGCTTTTCATAAACACTACACTTGCAATCATCTTTGAAAGCAAAGTTTATTTCTAACAAAGTTGAAAGAGCTGTATTTATTAAGGTTTAGGGCAAAATGCAGTTAATCTTGGTCTCATGTAAATACACAGGCCCATGAAGTGTATCTTTAGCTCTCTCATTTTTGGACACAGCTCTGCCTAAGTGCTTGTTCTTCTGCCAACTACCTAGACATCTCTGAACAATATTTAGCTCACTTTGGAAGAGGGAAGTTGGCTTACAGAGATCTCACCCGTACAGACACTGCTGGGAATCAACATTCTAATGTTCTTGCTAATGGGGCTTGATTACAAAAGAGGGTGACAGAGTCCCAATTTTTCTTAAATGCCATGTTTTTTACTTCCAAAAACATGTCAATGCCTATTTTTCCTTCCACTTCTGGTTCCAGCCAAGACTGTAATCACATATCAGATTTCAGCAATAAGAGTAGTTTTGGAGTAATTTTTGCTATAATCAAAAAAGAGAACTGCTAAAAATCTTGAGAAAATCTATTTGTATAGAACCTGTAAGAAAAAAGAAATCTGGGAGAAATCATCAATATGGAGGTGACTGCTAGGAACCATTCAATGGAATGACAGACATCAAAGGCCAATCAGAGTGGAATGAAGAAGACATGATGGGAAGCCAGAAAGTGGAGATAATGGCTGTAAGGCAACAATCTCGTGGAGTCTGATTGTAACAGGAACAGAAAAGTCTAGCAGTCATTTTTAGTTTGCTTTCAAATTTTTAAGTTTTATTAGTATTTGTGATAAATCTGTATTAGTAACTGCCAAATCTGATGGTCAATAGTCTGTTTTCATAAAACTCAAAATTGCAGAAGGATTTAAAACAGCCATTCCTTTCTTCTCTGGGCTTCGAAAACACTGAGCTCTTCTGGCTTTCTCCCTGCTGGTTGCTCCTTTCCTTCTTCTTCTGGTAGCTATTCCACATTGGGCTCAAATTAAATGATAGAGGGCTTCAGGTCAAATCTCCAGACCTCTCTGTCCTCCCTCTATACACCATTTCCCCAGGGGGGTTATCTAAAGACATGCTGATGACTTCCACAGTTATGTCTGCAGCTCTGTTTTCTCCTCTGGGCTCCAGGCTTCTACTTCCAAAATGTGATGCAGCCATTATTTGGCAAAAAAGCAACCCAAGATTAACTCACTATTCTGAAATGTGTAGAGAAAAAAAGTAATGTTTCATTTTTATTTACAGCCAATCTTTCCCAGGCTTCTACTTGCTGGCTAGAAGAAAATTAAAAAAAAAAAAAACAAAAGATATCTTATCTAGTTTAAACTTGGTCAAGTCTGGTAGTTTGAGAGATCCTTTAATATTTAATTTTTCTCTAGGGAAAAAAAAAGCAAAAAAAAAACCAAAACAAAACAAAAAACTACGTGGTTCTTCAAATAGTCTCCCTCATGACATTGGTGGGAGGCATCCACTGGCTTTTGTCATAATCCTATTAATGTATAAGCTCCTTGCTACTCAAAACGTGGTCTATGCGCCAGCAGCATGGACATCACCTGGGAGCTTGTCCAAGATACAGGATCCCAGGCTACACTCCAGCCCTACTGAACCAGAATCTGCGTCTTAACAAGATCCTTAGGTGATTCACAAGTATAAGAAGTACTGTACTGCCCAAAGCTGACATCCACGCCTCTTCCTCTGCTGATGTTCAGAACTGTGATCTATGGTTGCCACAGTTTTTATGAGATTTTGATCAGTTGGTTTGCTTTGCTTTGCTCAGAATCTTGTAGTTCTGTGTTGGTGAATCAAGTCAGCTTCAACTGGTGGCACTCCTGACTGGCTGACTTGTCCTCCATTCAGTGTGTAGTTCAGGGACCAGCTCAGCTCCTTTTATTTTTATTTTTATTTTTTTTTTTTATTTTTTTTGCTCAGCTCCTTTTCTAGGGACTCTCTGGCCACTGGCTCACTGTCTCCAGCTCAGCTTTTATGGCTTTGGGAAGGTTACTCTTGAGGGATCTTTCTGCTAGTATATGATATGGGTAAATTGCTATGGCATAGGGTAAGAGTAATAGGAAAATGTTGAGGTGGTATTTTAGAGACCTAAGCAGTGATATTACTGTTTATCTAATGCATCCACCATCTATAAGTCGAAGGCTCAAGGGGTCTTTGGAAGACACTGCTCCAACTACCTTACTGTCATCCTTCTCCCCTCTTTTCTTCCTATAGTTTCTTAGACTAGAGTAAATAAAAGGCTTTTTCCTTTACTTCCACTACATCTTATTTTTCCTCTTTCTGGTTCTACAGAAGCCTTAATAGTAGATATAGTTTCTTCCCAACTAAGGAAAAATTACATAAACTGAGTCACTTGGGCCCAGTTAGAATTAGGAAAATCTTATCTCCAGATGAAAGCCTAGCTTGCCATATTTGGTTTAGAAATCCACACCTTATAGCCTATGTATAATTGTTTCTTTTGCTCATTGCATAGTTATGTTTTTTAGAAACAGAGGTAAACATTATAGTGACTTTCTGGAATTCCCTTTTTTTAGACAGTTTATATTTATTTTAGTACAGTTTAAGATTACAGTAAAATAAAATTCCTGAAGAATGAAATATAATTTTTCACAAAGTACGGATCTATGGTAGTCTATAGAATAATGTATCTATATACCTACCTTCTATGCTAAGCATAATTAGGAAAGGTCTACATTTGGAGGTACAGTGTGATCTTATTACAAACTAAAAACTCATATTGAGTATTGAACATTGAATTCCTTCTGTTAAAATGTTTAATCTCCCCTCTGGGAAATGAATGATAGAACTGAAGAGGGTAAAGTTGGTTTGTGCTTTGTTTTTCATTTGTTCTGGTTTTTGCTTTCCACAGCAGAGTGAAATATGAAAGCATTTTAACTTTTTAAAAAATTTTACCCCTCCATTATACAGGCAAAACAATTCCATGCGGGGATGGGGACAACTTGCTCTTCTCTCAGAATCCCACATCTCATTTAATAGTGAAACCAATCACACACATAGGTGGTTTCAATGTAGGAGTCTTGCTTAAATAATTGTCTCCTATATCCTTTACACACCACCCACTAGCAGTCCTTTCACATCTAAATTTAAAATACCTCTGGAATCCTACCATCCCTCACCATCTATTTATCATGGAAGTCCAGCCTTTACTGTATCTTTTTCCTCTTAACTCTGACCTTCCTCTAACCAATTCTCACTCTAGCAGCCTAGTAATTTCTGAAATGGTGAATAAAAATCAAAGCCATTAAAACCACTTAATGAAAAAAAAAAAAAACATTTAATGGCTGCCCACAAATTAAAGTCCAATTCTCTCTCATGGGTTTCCAAGACCAAAGATGAACTCAGTCCTGGTCCCATCTGCACCTCACGTCCTACTACTTTCTCTTTATTCATTACATTTAGGCACACTGGCCTTTTTCTGTCCTTAGGACATGCTAGACTCATTCTTGCCCTCAGACTTTTGTATGCACTGTTATTCTGCCTGGAACACTCTGCCCTGGTGTCATGGCCCAACTGTCCTTTTAGACGTTCATGTCTTGGCTCAAATGTCACCTTCTCCAGAAGAACCTCTTTAATACTATAAGTTAATCATTTCTCTTTGTTATTCACCATGATATTAGCTTGTTCTAATTTTTTAAAGCAACATACACCAATCTCTGGAATCATCTCATCATATATTTGCAAGTTTATCATTGCCCATTTATCACCTATCTCCTACATGTCCCCAACAAAAAACTCTGACATTGTTGAGTTTTTTACTTTTATATTCCCAGCACCTAGTCCAACACCTTAGTGTTCAAATATCTCTCTTAAGTAAATGAATAAATGCATGCATGCATGCATGCATGCCGGCAAGGGCATGGTAGGAAGAAGATTCATAAACTACTGTGTGAATTTGGTATTAGGTTTCAGGAAAGCTAGCTGTAATATACACGTCAAGAGTCTAAAATGCCCAAATCCTTCAATCTAGAAAGTCATTATGGCAATCCAATCCCATGAACTCTACCACTGCATTATCAACAATATGAAACATTGAAAAAACTGTAAAGAACAAATGTCCAATATTTGTGGAATGAGTCATCCATATGATATTAATATACATGCTAAACATAATTAAGATTTCTTTTATGATGTAATTTTTAAAATATGGAATATTTTCTATTATTTAAGAATAAAAAAATGTCCTACAACAAAGCATCCTGAAGTATATGCCATGCCTCCTTTGGTGGGCAAATGCTTTTCCTCTTCTGATTCTTTCTGAATTTTCCAAATTTTCTACAGTAAACCTGAGCTATTTTGTTAATAAACATGTTGAAACTCACATTTACCTATTTAAAACATGGAAAAGAAATAATACAAGTTTTGTTGAGTCAAATATGACAATTTTTGTAATAAGCTCACTCTTTCTAAATATAATACCGCATGAATGAGTCTATAGTTATTTTTAAATTCACTATATTTTGATCATCCTTCAATTTGATCTGTCCTGGGAAGATAAGTTTTGACTTGGGCTTTAACACAATGTCCTAAATTATATATGAGATATGTGCTTCATAACAAAACAGGAATGCTCAAATATGCATATTAAGGATTCTAACTTTCCAAAAACATTACTAAATAAGCTTCTAACTTTATCAAATCATAACTATGTGCTAGTAATTTAAATTATAACTGTAAATTCTCAGTTCTTATTCAGATTATAATCTCTTTGGTCTACTGACAAATATAAGCCTTCTAAACAGGACTTACTTCTCCAAATAGGATGCTGCTTGGTGTTAATCAAAGGTATGATTGTTACAACAGACTGCAAATATTCTTGCTGCAGGCAAAAACAGAATTATAATGAATATCTGATGATTCCTGGTACCTGGAGACATTTTGAGAGTTCACCCATTAAGAGAATGAAGTACAAATATAACCACATTGGCCTGAAAAAGAGCAAAGGCTGTTTGACAGAGCTGACTCAATCCTTTCAGTGCAATGGTGTCACTTTTATAAACATACAAAGAATATTTCAAAAAAGTATATAGGTGATCAAAGGGACATTTTAGCTGAATGTTAAATCAAGTCAAACATTGGGCACGTCTCCATCATTTAACACTCAATTAAGCCAGGTTAATAATAAAGATAAATTTAATAATAATGCTGAGTTTGCTACTATCATACAATTCCCTTCAATCTCCCCTATGATTGCTCACTGGCTACCAGGCATCATGCTGAGTACTGAGAATATGGAGATGCATCCACCCTGATCTCTGCCAAACCATGACAGGATAACCTGTAAGGGACCTAATGTATACTCATGTTGAAAACAGAAACTTCGTAATAAGTCTCGGTATTAGAACTCTCCTGTCAGCAGCCACGATAGCTAAAGTGCTAAGCATACACTCTAAGTAAATACTCCGTAGGCACATCGGATCAGAAACAGCTGGCAGCTTCAGGCGTTCATTTCAAAATGAATTGAAGGCTCATAATCAGAACTAGTGCGGGTATTATCGACAGGATAAGTACTTGTGTACTTTCACAAGAATAAACTTTCTTTCAAATCTAGGGCCATTTAAGTGGTGTTGGGATGCAACAAAATTCTAGAAAACAGCCAAGTTTATGGTATTTCTTAAACCTGGTCAGGCAGGAGGTCTGAGAAGGATATCTACTTGAAATAACACATTTATTAAAAATGCACAACTGTCAGTGAATTTAAGGATACTAGAGAAAAAGGATTTAAACACACACACACAAGACTTTCTGACACTGCTAAGGGCTTTTACATTTATTAGTTTTACACTACTGATCTTTAAGAATTTATGAAGGAAATAAACTTGTACTTGCTTACTCTGTTCATTGTCTAGGTTTTAGACTTTGTTAACATCAGTGCCCTAGGACACACTTGAGCAGTTTCTTCACATAAGGACTGTCCAGAGTCCAAAGGTCTCCTTCAGTCACTGGTTGTCATGCAGACAAGTCATCTAACTGCTATGAGTGTCAGCGACCTAGCAAAATGGCAAGGAATCTATAAATATGCATTAATTTCTGCATTTGTGGATTAAGTGATGTAATGTTACATCTCTTATTTGTTGAAAGGATTAAAGTAGCTCAAAAAGGAAATAATTATGCCTCCCTTCCCTACAATGGAAGCTCCTCCTGACTTTCATTATGGGTTTAGAGGTGGCAACCTCTGACTGGCGTGTCTGCACAGCACTTTCCGTACATTGAAGAAACTATCAATTGCCTACACTGCACAATGGTGGGGTGGTGGTGGTGAAAATAATTATATTGTAATCAAAGTCCCATAAACCATACTTTCCAGAGTGAGGAAGAAAAAAGATCTTCTGATTTTTCAGCAGGAGCTACATTCTTCGCTGTGGTTGGCAGGGGCTAGAGAGCAGAGCAGGAGTCTTCTACAAGCAGCATTTTCTCACTCCTTATCTGAATTGGATGCTCATTAAAGAACACCAAGCACCAGTCTGCAGTAGCCATTCTGAATTTAACAGTGACAATTTGGAGGCTGCAAATTCGAAGGTCTGACTCTGAACATGTGTTTGTTTACTGGCACAGAGATAGCACTATACCATTTAGTTACAAAGCACAATGGAGCGAGTCTAGATTAATACAAGAATGCATATTTCTGTCCTTCCTGGCCTGTATGTGACACTTCTGAGTGAGACCCTCACAAGAGCAGGAATTAAGAATAGGTCAGAAGAACATCTGCTTTGCTTATTTTGATTACGTGGGCAGGCAAAGGAATTTGCTTTTATAACACCAAAATAACTTGGGATGCGGCAAAAATAAATGCACCTTCTGTCTCATGGCATGTTATTACAGTAAGACGCTCTGTGAATGCTTGGTGGCATTTTCAAGCCCTTTTTGTTCCCCTCATTTCTTTCTAGGCTCCATAATGCAATCCTCACGGTTTGAGCACTAGACTTCAAATGAGACATCTATTCAGAGCATGTTCAGACAAAACGAGTGGTTTCCTTAGTAATGGGAACGATGTGAAAGCACAGCCCCTCCAGCCAGCCAGGCTTCTCCCTGCCTTGCAGTGAGCACATAGGCTCTCAGTGAGCATTATACAGCTGGGAAGCACCTCCAAAGTCTGAAATGGCTAAACACTGAATATTCATTGCATGTCTAATAAAATGTACCCTTTATAAAAGGTTAAGGATGTAAGAAGTACTCTTAATGGTGAGGGTTAATTTACCCAATTTCTGTATCATGTCATGGGATGGAAAGAAAAACAGAGATTTCAGCAAAGAGACAGACACATGTTTTCCTTTGAGTACATTTTAAAACATTTCCTTGTCTTAAAAACATAAGCGTGTCTTATTATTTTTCTGGCTATGCCTAAAGACTGCTTCTTCTGATTTTTCAGTTTTCTGTGTAGCGATCATCTTTGATAAAGCTCTGAAATTCTGTTGCTTGGAAAGGGTATGGATTCTGCCTTTTTACAGTCTCAAAGTTAAAAAAAAATAAAACAGTAGTTTTATGTATAACATTGTTGAAGTTTTATGTATGTGTACATATTTATCCATTTACTTATTTATTTTCAGGACAACACAACTAAAGAGAGAGAGAGAGAGAGAGAGAAAGACAGAGAGAGAGAGAGAGAGAGCTGGTTACTTTAACAGAGGAATGTAATAATCATTCATCTTAAATATTGACTCCAAAGGGCAATCAAATATAGGCTATCCTAGAATAAAAACCAACATGAAAATTCAGAAAAAAAAAATAACAGAGTTGGTAGGATGGCTGTTTTTGAGGATAATCTTGACAGATATCTTCCTACTATGTTGAAATCATCCAAGTAGGAAGAATGGGATACAATAAAAGATTTTGACATGAACAAAGTAAGGCACAGCTAAATTACGGTTAGCATTCTCTCATGAATCTGATTACAAATAATCAAACACACAGCAAAAGCTATGCTATAAAACACACAAAGAGATGAATGAACCTCAAGAGATATTTGGAGGGAAGAAAATATGGTTTGTAGAGGTTGGCTTTGGTTGATCTACATTCCAGCCTTAGGTCTTCACTATCCCTGTGATTGCCAACATTAACCAAACTTTCTGAAGCTCAGTTTCCTCTTCTGCGAAAAGGGGAATGTTCCTGAATGTTTCACAGTTTTGTGAGAATAAAACCATATGTACACAGTGCTACACACACTTGAGTATCTGACATGAGGTTAATACTCAACAAATGCTATTTATTATTATACTAAGTATTCTTATGATTTCAGCATGCAAATTTCTGCACTTGCAAAGCAGTATATATTTCAAATTCTGACGTATTCCATTGTATTTTGTGGATAGCTCAAGGAAAATCATTTGTATCTCCCTGAGCAACAGCAATAATAAATGTAACAACAGAATAACAACAACATGAAATTTGCTATCAGAGAGAATATTGCATCCCCATCGTTGAGAGTAGTGAGCTGTTTCTCGCCAGAAACTGTGATGGACTCCTTCTCATGGTTCCTATTTGCACAATGGTTCTCTATGCATCAAGAACAAATGTCTCTGACCCAGTTGGCCATGGATTATGGCTAATTATCTCACACAAGAACCAAAGCACAGTCTTGTTCTCATTTATGCAAGTCTACACATCCACTCTCACAGATTTAAAGACTCATGCTGCTATGCTTAGACACTTTGCAATTTTACTGTCTCATCCATTAAACTGCTACTCAAAATTCATTCGTCCATTGATTCAATAATGCATTCTGATCAATTATTCTATATTATGAGCCCAGAGGCAGAGCACTAAACCCAGACTCTTTGAGCAGGACAGATTTCCCACAAGAGGGGCTATTTAAACTGAGGATTAAAGGTGAAAGGCCTTGCTGAAGAAAGCTGTGTGCCTACTGTACAAGCAGTACAGCACTCCAAGTGCCCTGCTTGGAATTAGGAAGCACACAAAGCAGGGAAAAACCAGCATGTACTTGAGGAACAGCAGTTTACATGGCTGGAGCAAAAGGTGACCTAAAATGCGTACCTGGATCCAAGAGCCAGATTATAGGAGCAACTGAATGCTAAGGAGCTTGGGACATTTTTCAATTTATGATGAGACACAAAATAGGGTTTTGTTTGCAGAAGATGGACTGGAGAGGATGATACTGAAGGCAGGAAGTTAGGAACAGTTGCAGCAAACAGACCATGGGATGATGGAGGCCTCGCTGATCAAGACCAAGATTCACGGAAATGGGGGAGTAAAATCAGCAGGATATAGACCAGTTGAATGCAGGACATAAGTCATAAAGAGGATCAAAGACCTTGAACCCCCCTGAGCAAATGGGTAGTGCTACTATCACTGAAATAAATAAAAAATAAAGGAAGAGCAGTGATATACACTTGAAAGTAAGGATTACATAAGAAGACATTATATTGTCTAAGAGAGCATGAGAAGAGGAGGAGGAAAAAGAAGAAATTTAGTATAAATATTTAAGAGGCAGATAAGCCCACAAGGACAGGAGGCAGGGTGTGCAGGCATGTATGAGCGGGACCAGGAGGCTTCGATGTGCAAGAACCAAATTGGGAGGGTACTGGAAAGATTCAAAGGGGAGTTTCGGTGGCATGGGTGGAGTAGAAGCTGGATAAAAGTGAGCTGGAAAAGGAGAAAGTGATGAATGCAACAATAGCAAATATTGACAGGACCCTTAAGAAATTTATGAAGAGAACAGAGATGGAATGGCAGAGTAGGGCTAAGGGCTAAAGGAGGATTGTTGTTAATATTTTAGTATGAGTAAGAAGCATGCCCATGGATATTGTGTAAATAAGTCAATTGCAGAGTGGAATGGGGAAAAGGCTTTTAGAGACAAATTGCTAAGAATACAGAAGTGAATGAATTTGGAAGAAAAAAAGGAGGGACATAAAGGTTGGTAATAACAAAAAGTCTCATCTTTCAAGACTACAAATGAGAGATAATGATGCGTGTGAATAAAGAGACATTGGTAAGCTAAGATGGTGTGAAATAAAGGGCGTTCACACCTAAAGCCGAGAATTCAGTGAAGTTAAAAGCAATGACATTCTCCTAAAGAATATTTAGATTGAAAAGGCTTGTTGAAGAGAGCATGAAAGTTTGAAATCATCCCTGTAGATGATGGGATAAAGAGTGGCCCTAGGATGAATACCGGAATGGAAGGGTACTGCAGAGGAGCCAGCTGAAACACGATGCCCTGCATTTACTGGGGGTGTAGTGTGTGCACCACCACATGATTTCCTCCAGGAGCACTTCACCTCCTGGGACAGGAGCAGAGAAGAACCACCATGGTGTTGTTCGGGGGTTTGATGCGCAGGAGAGGACCGGAGCAAGAGAATCAAGGTGACTTCTGAGTTTACACGACCAACCTTGGTGGGTAGGAAAGAAAGAGAAAGAAAGATGACCAGGAAAGAACCGGTCTCAAAGGATTTGAGGTCTTCGTGGTGTCAAAAAGCAGATGTAGGAGGAGCATAGTTTTAAAATAGCCAGATAGATAGAGTTATGGAAGAAAGAAGGATACTTCAGTTCAAGATTTTCTTTTTTTTTTTTTTTTTAATTTTTATTTATTTATGATAGCCACACAGAGAGAGAGAGAGAGAGAGGCAGAGACACAGGCAGAGGGAGAAGCAGGCTCCACGCACCAGGAGCCCGACATGGGATTCGATCCCGGGTCTCCAGGATCGCGCCCTGGGCCAAAGGCAGGCGCCAAACCGCTGCACCACCCAGGGATCCCAGTTCAAGATTTTCAAGATAGAACAACTCGAATTACCAGTAAGATTACAGAAGCATCTCTGGGAGTGGGTTTCTGAAATGAAGTAAAAGTGACACTTATTTTCTTTTAAGGAACTGAGTAATTTGGGGCTGGTTTTATACTTAAAGGTTGAAATCTCTGGAAATTTTAGCAGTATTTGGGCAGAGTAGAATATTTTTCACTGGGTATCCAGTCTGTAATCTACTGACAAGTAGAAAAGAACAAAATAGGAAGGTAAGAAGTCGCACGTGTTTTACAGAAACGTATAATAATTAATGTCTCGGTATTGGGAAGCCAGACGCTGTGCAAGAACATGGTCCCTTCCCAACACACACGCACACTCAGGGGCAGGCACCTGCACACCCAGCTCTGAGAGGTGGGATGAAGAGTAGTCTCCAAGAACAGAGGTCATAAAAATAATCAGGTCCTGAAAGGCGACTGGATTTTAGGTAAAGGAGGAAATGGAAGGGGAGGTTTGGGAAGTCATCAAAAGGATGGTAAATCTGCTCACAACTGAATGATAGGAAAAGTGAAAATAGGGGGGATTCGGGTAGATGAAGCCAAGGGCAGCTATGAATGCTCAAGGCTGCCAGGGCCTTGTTATCGCAGACAGAGAAACCCAAGCAACATGAGCAGCGCAGGGACACGGCCTGCCTCAAATGTCTGTAAATACCCAAGAGGACCACAAAAGGCCAAGTCTCGGGGAGTGACCTGACTGAGCCACACAGATGGTGAGGGTTACAGGACTTTGAGCTCCGCGAAAGGTTATTCACAGTTTGAGGACAGCAGAGAGGACATGGCTCAGTGCCTACCCTGTCAGGCTCCCAGTCCTCAGGGGCAGGGCGCGTGGTGGCCCGCAGCCCCAGACCCCTGGCACTGAGGTGACGGTGCCAGGAAACACAGGCCTGCCTGGCTGCATGATGCCGCCGTGCTGTGTGCTCGGCTCTGTGTCATTTGATGACAACGCCACACTTAGCACAGTGAGTGGTTCGGAACTCAAGCTTGGGAGCCAGACAGATGTGGCTCTGAGGTCTGGCTAAGCCACTCACAGGCCACGTTACCACAGGAGGTGAAGGAACCTGCGTCCTCTCTCTGCGAAATGAGAAAACAGCACCTGCTTCCAAGCTGACTGTAAGAAATGAAAGAGCTACTGCCAGGAGAGTGTTTATTCAGCTCAGAGCTTGGGGTACTGCTCTCGGTAAGGGGTACCTGGTATCCGCAGGTCCTTACTGCTCAGTGTACCAGACACCTTCCTCTTCCAGGGGCATGACTCCTTGTTCCCTGCCCTCTAATTTGCGGGGAGAGGGAGAGAGATGACAGAGGAGGACTTCAACCAGGGACAAGCATAGGGCCCAAGTAGACTAGTGGAAGGTCTTCCCCCCACAACTTTTAAATTCAAGCTAAGAGAAAGGGACAGTCTCTCTCTGGTGGCAAGTAGTATGATGAGGGACTGGGGAGCCAGTGGGGGCCAGGCTGCTGGGCGCAGAAAGAAAGTTGGTCTGTAGTGAGAGAATAAAGCGGGTGCTCTGAGAACAGCCCACCGGGGAGAAGACAGACAGGACCTCCAGGAGTATCTGAGTCCATGGCCCATTGGTGTCTGAGGTCCAGTTTCCCCTCTGCCTATACTAGAGCACATGAGACCGCATGACCCTTGTTACAAACCCACTTTGTAACCACAGCTAGTTTAAATCTAAACTAGTTTAAATAGGGTTTGTCTCCCTGGCAGCCAAAAGTACCCCGAGTGGGGACGGCTACTGATACATTTAAAATAGTGGAGACAAAGAGTGGAGAGTGGCAGAGACCACAGCTGTTATCCCCTTGTCATGATTCCTTGAAGAGTGCCCTACACACACTCAGAGGTCAATACCTGCCATCGAGAGACAATACTTGAATTCTATCAGCAAAGTCTGGACACTGACCCATATGCATTTGGCCAGACTTGAGTATTCCTCTTGCTACCCAGAACTCTTCCAGCATCCTGAATAAGAAACCAGCTGATGAATAGGTGACTCCAAAGGAAGTCAGGCCCGAATATCATATAAATAATAAATGAAGCAGGAGCTCTCCATAATAGATGCACATTGAATGCCAAGTACATGCCCATAACTACCTCTACATGCTCATCTAATTAACTCGTTTTTTTTCTAAGATTTATTTATTCATTTCAGAGAAAAAACTTGCATGTGCACTGGTGTGTGTGGGGGGGGGGTAGTGGATAAAGGGAGAGGGAGAGAAGCAGACTCCCTGCTGTGGGGAGTCAGACCTAAGGCTTGATCCCAGGACCCTGAGATCATGACCTGAGCTAAAATCCAGAGTCAGATGCTCAACCAACTGAGCCACCCAGGCACACCAATCAACTCATTTTTAAAGACAGTCTGAAGACCAATGATTATAGCAACCTCAAATAGTCCTAGTAGAATATAGTAGGATTATGAGATAGAATTTAAAGCTAGAAATTCAGCGGGCGCCTCAGTGTAGGCAATAACTATAAGTATCTTTCATCATACTCTGCCAATCTTGAGAGTGGTAGTAAGTGCCTTTCTCTCTTCAAAGTACCTTCCCAACACTAAAAAGAATAACTCTATGAAACAATCACTAGAAGATTAGACAGAGAAGTTTAGCTCTGGGCCTCCTGCCTTCTCCATCAATGAAGGAAGAAAATCAGATGAGGATGCTAACAGTCACCTTTGTTCTCCTGCCTAGCAGAAGTCTAGAAGCAAAAGTGACATAAAATATTCATGAAAATTCAAATGACCCTTTAACTTCTAGATGACACAATATAACTGGATGACTAAATATTTTAGTGACAAAAAAAATGTTTGCTTTCTCTTGCAAAGAAATCACTGCTTTGAGCTCTTGTTTAGATACAAATGGATCACTTTCATTAGCCCACCTTTACAAAAGAGCCCACCTAAAACCAGGGAAATTCTAACAGGCTTTGCATAAAAATATCTCACCAGGGGCAAACTGTCACCTCATGCTGTTTTGGTTCTTAATTTTTGCCTAAAATTTCCATGACTGTACGTGCCTTCTTGGTTCTTGGGAGTTTTATTTTTGCCCAGAACTTACATGTATCTTAGTAGTTTTATGAACCCAACTCCAGTTAATGTGTCCTAATCAAAGAAGATGAAAAGAGAAAGTGACCAGCAAAGAAAAAGGCAAAGCCAAGAGACACACTCTATTCTACCATAAAAAAAAAAAAAAAAAAAAAAAAGCTATCTTAGGAATAACCTTATCCGTAACTGAAGTCACTGATCTGTCCAAATCTATCCTCTTGGGGGAGGTAGGTTTTTCATTAACAATTCTCTGATTTTACTCAATGATTGGAACAAAATCAGCACACAGAAGAGAGTAGTAAATTACTCTTTCAGTCGCTCAGTGAGGTTTAATTAATCAAATACTGACCTTTTAATATATAAAGTGTACTATTGAATATACAAGGGAAACAGGACATTACTTTTGCCTTCAAGTTGCTTACTATCTAGGCACAAATAAACCATATGTGATAATGCACGTTAGAACAAGAGAAACATAACAAGTAAATGTAAAATGTGATAAAATAAGGAAAATACTCCTTTTCACTGAGATAGGGGAGCTTCTTAAAGGATGAGGTCTTTGAGTAGAAGCCTTATAGAACTGGCACATTTACAGGAAAAAAAGAGAGAGAGAGAGAGAGAGAGAGAGAGAGAGAGAGAGAGAGCTAAGAATGCAACACACAAGATCCATTCAGGAAACGATAAGCCATGTGATGTGCCGAGGATGGAGATGTGTTGGAGTTAGGAGTAGAGAGAATGCCCAGCGATACGGGAAACACATCAGAGTTGATAGAGCATAGTGGCTGCAAGTCTCAGCCTTGGAGTCAGAAACACTTCTGTTTGATTGCTGACGCTACCAAAGAGCAGCTCCATGAGTTTTTGCAGACTCAGCCCTCGGTTCTCTGATTTGCAAAATGAAACTAACAGCTAGTACTTTAATAGGGAGGACTGAATGAGACAATCCATGAAAAACTACTAACAGACCACCTGGCACAAAAAGAAAGCTCAATAAATGTCTACGATTATTGCTGTTATCTTAATTATCATGTCTTGGGAGAACTGAACGCTAAGTTAGGAAGGTCAGATATTTTACCAAACAAGACAGCTCCAGTTGTAGACGGAAAGCTCCCCCTCAAAAGAACTTCCTATCTTATTTTTTAAGTAATACCTATTATTTCTTATTATAAAAATACTATGTATTTACTGTGGAACGTTTGAGAAGTATAAATAAAATAA
The DNA here is from genome assembly GCF_048418805.1 of Vulpes vulpes. Lineage (NCBI taxonomy): Eukaryota > Metazoa > Chordata > Mammalia > Carnivora > Canidae > Vulpes > Vulpes vulpes. The sequence goes on from NC_132786.1 coordinate 115,967,449, forward strand.
AAACTACCTATTATCTTATCAAAGATAAATACTGCTAGGGATTTGGTGTATATCCTTTTTTGATGTATTTCTTTTGCTATTTCTGTTCTTTTCAATTATTTCTGTGTAACTTACAAACTATCTACTTGTCTATTTACCTGTCTACCTGCTATATTTTTTTAAATGACTTTCATGTTTTATTTCACTGATTGTTTACATGGCTAGGGAAGTAATATTCAATTCTCTGAAAGAAAAGAATAAAGGGATGCACAGAGAGAAGCCAAGATAAGAGACAGAGAATGGCAAGAAGAGAGGGACAAAGAAGTCTGGGGAAGAGCCAGACAAAGACAGAGATTTTATCTCCTTAATTTCTGACATCTTTCTTATTCCTGGGGGTAAATTCCTTGAGTGATAAAATTACTTTTGTTGTTCCAGTGGAGTTCTAACCTTCACTAAAAATATGCTTGGTTACAGCAAAATACAAATCTTACCTCCCTAATCACCCTCGGCATGGAAAGATGCCATCCTGGAGAAGCAGAGTGAACGGGGGTCCCTGCAGGAGCAGCAGATCTATACTTCTTGTTCACTTGTCATAGAGGGAGGACAGGCCTGCTTTATGTTTATTTTTCTTTCTTACACTTCCCATCAATCCTTGTTTCTTTTCATGTCTGCTAAATTCTGATAGTTGAATTTGCATATTTTAGCATGTAAAGATCTCTTTCTTCTCCAGTTCTAATATTCTGTGAATCTCTGATTCTAAATATTCACAAAAAGCCATAATGAGGCTGTAAACCATGTGAATGTACTTGTGCCATTGAAGTACAAGCTTAAAAACTGTTAAAATGGCAATTTTTACATTATATATTTTACTATAAGAAGGAAGTCACACTAAAAAATATAAAAAATAAGACCTATAGTTAAAGGGGAATCCACTTTTGTTTCCATTTCTACTTTCTCAAACCCTTTTGAGAAAAGAAAACTCTCTGATCCAATGTGCTTTTGTTCAACATTCTAACAAACAGCCAATGCCACTCCCCTTACATCATACTTCTAACTTAATTAAGACCTAATCTGCTATCAGAATTAGACTACAAAGGATCATGTCACTGAAGATCTTCCTAGTACAATGTCAGCCCCTCCTCATCAGTGGCCCATGAATAGTTATTTAGCTTTCTGAGCATATCAACTCACTTTCCAACCAGACACTGCATTTCTTCAGAGCTCCATTTCTCAAACAGAGTTAGTAAATTCTTTCATTACACCGAACAACCATAACTATATAAAAACATCTACTACCTAATGCAAAAATTCATTCCTTTTAAAAAATCGTATTTTATTTTTAGCCTCCCTTGTTGCTGACTATATTGAATTGGTTGGCTCAGTCATCAATCAAGCATTCACTTATTTTACAAATGAATATTGAGTGGCTTGTTCAGTAAAAGAGCCTTGGCTCTGTAGGCAGACAGAACTGAGTTCAAATTTTTGCCCCATTATTTCATAGTTTTGGTACATTGGGCAAGAAATCTAACTTCTCTGAGCCAATGTTTCTACATTGTCGAATGGGGATAAAACATCTATTTTATGTTGTGGAGATTCAATAACTTTTAAAACATACATAGTTGTACTCAACAAACATTGTTGTCTCCATGATTATGTAAGCTATGGAGCTTAAAGATGAATAAAATATAGACTCCTTCCAGGAGACTCTACTCTATAACCTAAAAAGGGAAATGAGTCAAATTATAGAAACAATTGTAACACATTTTAAAAAGTGATAAATGGTAGGTGGGGATAAAGATCGTGATTGTGGGTCTAATGAGAGATCCTATCTTGCTAGAGGGTCAGAAGAGGCTTCACAGGGGAAGTAGCATTTGCACTGTGCTCACTTGTTTAGGCCTAAGTAGAGGCAGCCACCTGGAGTAGAAGGTAGAAAGGCCATTCCAAACAAAGCAGAGAACTTGAACAGATGATGATGATGGGAGTGACGATGACAAGAGTGACAGTGACAATAACAGCAATAATGTTGTTGCCAAACATCCATAAAAGCTTACTATATCCCAAGTACCTTTCTAAGCTTTTACACATATTAACTGCAGTAACCTAGGAGGAAACTGAGATGCAGAGATGTTAAGTTCTTGTTCAGGGTCACAGGGCTAGGAAGTAGCAAGGTAAGCACTCAAACCTAGGTAGTCTATTCCCAGAAAGTGCACTCTGACCCACTACCCAGACCACTTCTCCCACGAAAGTGAACAGGAAACCAATGTCCAGGATTCCATGAAATATTGAGAAACCATTAAATTAATTAATGGAAATTCAACCATTAAATCAATGAATTAATACTTATTGTACCCCTATGGTTTACTTGATGATGAAGGCAGAACTTTTTCAACATGGTTTTGGGCTGTAATTATTCATTTATCTTTTAAAATCATTTTTAAAATCTACATTTGCATTAGAACTGAACACTCATGCAGGAAACCCTGCAGATATTTACTATGAGGCAGCTGACACATACGTCCATGTAACACAGTATATTTGGAATGTGAAACTGTTCTGAAGTTTTGCTGGGTTCTAAAGATAAAATCTTGAGAAAGAAAAGAAAAAAAAGTAATAAATCGAATGGAAAAAGAAGAGAAAGTGGAGATCTATCAATTATCCAGTAGATGAGAGGGCGAAATGGTAGGAAAAGCTTTGAAGATGGTGAGGTCTACTCTTGCTCTCTCTGACCAGCTGTATGCACTTAGACAAGTCTCCTGACCTCTTTAAGACTCAGGGCATTAGAGTCTAAAGATTCGCTGGTTCTCATTTGATGACTATTCACAATTGTACTAATTCAAAATCACTGAAATCCTTACTCAATCACAGTTTAATGTTTTTATATGGCACTTCATTATATAGATGTGATAACTAAATAAGTTCTTAACATGTTTTTTTTTTGAAGAGCTACCTTTCATATTTCCAGTAAATGGCTGATAACTAACAGTCACCTGAACATATAGTGATTCTACTAAAGCTACCTATGCTCTTGTAGCAAGAAGGAAACTACAAAGAACAAACTCTTCTCCCTTTTCGTCCAAAGCCAGAGCTATTTTTCTCTCATACATTAAAATCTCACTTACTTCTAATGTTCCATGATATGAAATTTATAAAAATGAAAGCTTTTAAATTTGTCATGTGCCTACAGCAAAAGGACAATTGCAAGAAAAGCAATTTCATCCCCATATGCCAAAGAACAGCTAAACAATGAGTGAAAACAATTTCCTATGATATAGCATCAGGTAGCATTTAAAAATATCCAACTTTAACTAAATTAAACTTAGATTTTTCTTTTATTTTTTAAAGAGACTGAAATTTAAAATATTAGGTATGATTGCTGGTTTCATTTATAAACCAAGAAAGTGGTTTAATCATGTATCTGATTATCACCACTTACTTTCATTATGGAAGTGCATTATAATTGGTTTGATTACTGAATTTGTCTATTATACAGTCAATACCAATCAACCAAAATGAAATGCTTAAGGAATCAAGAGTAGAAAACTAAAATTCCTTTTTAAAATAATTATCACAATTTTATTATAATTCTTCCAGCATGCAGAAATATAATCCTGCAGATATTGAAATGCTATGGAAAATTCAAGGAGTAAAACCTGGAGAAGGTAAAATCGAGGGAGGAGTAATGAGGATGATTATTACTATTATTAAAAGTACATTAAATCATATGCAGACACACTACATCTCAACATCCCCAATACTTGGCCATAATCCCTACCATTCCCAGAGCAATGCTTACAGATTAAACATTATATAGCCAGTAAAGAATAAAGTCTTACAATAGATTTTCTGAAATTAGAGTTAGTAGGTTAAGCAAGAAACAACTTTTTTCTCAAACTCATTTTTATTCAAAAGATTAACAGCCGTTTAAATAAAGTTTTAGAGAAGGATAAAATAAAGCACTTGAGAACTTTAAAAAAAAAACCTAGAGTGAGAATATTTACTGGTTAGAAACAAAGCTAATATTTTAATAAATTTCCTGCCATTATAATTATAATAACTTAAAACTATTGGTCTTTGTCATTTTGATAAACATTTAAGCAACAATTAGATGTGAAGCTCCCCCCCCACACACACACAAACTAAATTTATTAACATGAAAATGTCATTTTTTTTTACTCCACTAGAGGGTAGTCTTTCAAAACTAGGTCTGGAGCCATGAATCTAGCCTGTTTTTGACCTGTTGATAAATTAATCCTCATGTTCCAGTCCTCTCAACAAGATGTTCCCCTAGGATACTAATTAAGGTTGTCAAACATGCATTTTTAAAATTGCTGTCTACTTTCTTATAGGTGTTCTTTCAGTAATATACACTGCTATACTTTTCTGTGTTTCTTTTCTAAATTTCTGATAATTGGGTAAGTGTCTTACATATGTGGTATATGTGTCATATTTTCCGGGTGAATATAATTCAGAACTAGTAAATTTAAGAAAAAACGGACATTGTTTTCTTGAGGATTTAATTGATTAGAGTTGAAATACTCTCCCAAGAGTAGTAAAACATACCTTTTAAACATACACATAGAAATACCCACACGAACACCTTGACACGTGTACCCATTCATCTACGGCTGTCAGATTAATTGCATCAGATATAAAGAAATGAATATAATTGGAAATACTTATTTTTTTAAATACCCTCCCATATGCCAGTGTTGTGAATTATAGAGAAAAAATTAAAATGTAGTCAATCCAGATAAGAAAGGTCAGTGCTGAAAAATGCTATTGAACAGTAAGCACATGCACTAAATTAAGTAGCATCCAAGAGAAAACCAAATGCCACTCAAAACAGTTTCCAGCTACTCTTCTTAAATAATAGAGCCATTGGTGAACTTTACAGAGGAGTCAGAGCCGCTGCGTCCCTCCCAGGTGTTTTTAATATTTGGGAAATCCTTATTTGTAGCACTCCTGCTATTTCCAGAGAGAAAACACAGTTTCTCTGGATGGATGATAACCTGAAAATGGGAAAACTTGTCAAAAATTTCTTCCTCTCCAAAATAAAAAATAAATAAATAAAAATAAAAAAAGGAAGAAAGGACGGAGGAAGGATGGGAGGAGGAAGGAGAGGGGGAGGAAGGAAAAGGGGAAGGAGGGAAGGAAGGAGGCAGGAGGGAAGGAAGGCAGGATGAAAGGCAGGCAGGAAGGGAATGGTACCTAGGAAAATATGCAAGCCTGGTTCATTTATTTGTATCCTAAGCAGCAGTGTCACAGAACAGACAGGTTGCTTCAGCCAACCAGACGGGAGCAGCTGCGAGTGCTACATCCTGGCAGTCCGAGGCGATTGGCTCCTCTCTGGGGAGCGGAGGGTGTTCGGTTATTAATGACCGCCAAGCAGGCAGCACCATGTCAGTGTGACAACTGATCGGGTGAGCGATGCACCACTAACCACCATGGAAACGAGGCGAGAGAAAGCCAGCTCCCAGCACCTCGGTCCCCGGCACTGAGAGCCCCAGCCTGCCGGCGGAGAGAGAGTTCCCGAGGAGAGAAGGAACCCCAGCCGCAGCCTCCTGCCTCCCTGGAGAGCTCAGAACAGACAGACACAAGCCCGCTCGCATGTGTGCCCAGCTATAGCACATGTTTGTGCATACTTTATCGCACGCACACACACATGCACCTATTTACACCCGGGCGAGAACACCACCATGTGATTATCGCTGCTAAGAGGACTGAGGACCCCAGCACGGAGGGAAACAGAGGGCGGTGTATCCCCGAAACTGCTTTGGCAAGGTAAGTTCAAAATATACATTTCAATGAAAATAGGGCTCGGTCTCCTATAGTTGATGCTGGTGGCGGTGGTGGTTGTGGTGGTGGTTGTTTTTCCTCTCAAACCTAAATTCTCCGTGGATGTTTTCTTCTTGTCTGAAATGTAAAGCATTCTGCTTTCTGTTTTTACTTTTGAGGGGAAATTCAAATGCAAAAGCCCTCTGGCTTTGGGGATGCTTAGCTGTGTTTGTGGGATTCTCCAACATGCATTTTACTAGCTTGAACGCCCATCAGAGGATGTGAGTGGGAGAGAAAAAGCAGTGCTGGGGAGAGGAGGGAGAGGAGGAGAGGAGGGAGAGGAGGGAGGGAGAGGGGACAGTGGGAGTGAAGAGAGGAAAGAGAAGAGCAGAATTTTCGTTTTTCTTCACATTATTTGTCATGAAAAGCGGACCACACATCATTCTGTATTTTGAAACCAACACCCCCCCCCCAAGGGGGCATCTTCCTCCCTTTTCACCCAGTGGACAGAGATTGAGGCAAATGGTGCTGTATGTCAAGAGCTAAGAACCATTAAGCGGAGTGGCGGAATGAGCATATCACAAACAGTTATTGAATTTCCGCCAGGCTACATCTTACGGATCGGGGTAAATGACTTCCCTTTAATAACATCCTCCCGCCGCTCTGAAGGGACAGGGCAATGCCTGATTGCTAATGCAGCTGCAACTGACACACGCGTGGTAAAAGGATCCCATGAACCAGAAGAGTTCTAATCTTCTTTGGTAATTAACAGAATCACAGCAGGGTGGCTGTAAAGTATGTTCGCTATTTCCGAAGATTTTTGTTCAGACCGACTATTCTATTCCCTTGGCTCTTATTGAGCTTATGTGGTTTGATTTGCTTCTAGTTTATTTATTTTTAACAGTATGTCCTTGTTTCCATGCCTCTAATTTTAGTGAGGGCAGACTATGAATATGAGTGGAACCTTCCTAATTTGGTGCAAAGGGGATAATGTGAGGAATAAAAAGGCAAGAAGTCAGCATTCAAAATATCTACCTAGGAGATAGTGTGCCCTGGCACTATATATGTATTACTCATATCCTACATTTCTCTTTAGTTTCAGAAGCAATGCCTTTGAGACAGAATTACTCTCAGTAAACTATGAGCATCCATGTACCGATGATTCATGGAATACAGTGTGGGTTAATTTATACTTCCAGTCTTGTCAAAGGAAGCCAGCTACTTAGAATATGCGTTCAAACAGACAACATCAATTGAGGATGTTCGTGGAAACATTCACTACCTCCTTTAATGGGTCCTGTACAGACATTAAAACAAACCTAGTATTTGCTTTTCATCTTCTGGAGCTCTCTCTTCCCTTCCTTTAGTTTAACTGACCAAATAGTTAATGGGGTCAGCTTCTTTCCAACTGCAAGGTATTTTTTTTACAACCGTGATTTCAGAGTTATTACTGGTTTCCTAGTTGATGATATGAGCTAAAACCAAAAGACAATAACCAGCCACTTAGATCTTGCCACTTTCCCATAAATGTGTCAAAATATGAGTCACTTTACAATATGTAAGAAGAAGTCAATTAATTCAAGTGACCTATGTAAATGATGACAATAAAGCAGCTCTGACAATATGCCACTGGCTTCGATTTTCCCTCTGTAAAATGAACAAGTTTAAGAAGAGGTTTCCTGCTCAGAGTGAAAAATGAAAGGTGCTGAAGCATTAGCTCGCAGTATTGGCAGCCTTGCTCACTCTGCTTCAAACGCCACATGCAATCTATAGAAAAAAAACAAATGATTCATTACAAAGAGGAAAAGGTGTTTTCTTTGCTTTTTGCTGTTCATTAGAAGTGCTGCTTTTGCCACAGAGCAGATCTGAGATTCTGAGGTACCTCCTAAGTTGCTAACCAAGAGGAAAAGCTTGAAGTAGATAGTCAGCCTCCCAATCTCAAACTCCTAGATAATGTAGCACTGCAGTACTGATTTCAGTTTTTCTTAGACCTTTTACTAGGAAATTTCCCATACGAAACGTACACATACTTAAATCCTACAGAGCCTATTTTTAAATTGCAGTCAATGACACCTAAGAACAGTGGATTCACTCTTTAACCTTGGTTAAATCCACATACATATTTTGTGGATTACACAGATCAACACTGTGCCCACTTGAGTCTGAGAAATACTACCATTCCAGTCCTCTCCGTGTGTTCACCCCATGTGTGCCGGTGAGTTTGGTGATCTGATCAGCAGCTGCCAATGCCAGATGATGGACCTAGGAACATGCCTGGAAGACTTAACCGTAGTCTCCCCAGTTGTGTAGCTATACCAGAAATAGCTTTCTGGCAAGACAAGCTTCAAAGGACCATCTTTTCAAGAGTGTCGCTTGTCACAGGCAACACACTGAGTGAGAATGCTGATGAGTAAGTGGCATTTTTTTTCTGTGGTGGTTGTTGTTGCTGTCAGTGGTTCCATAAACAGTGTTATCTGCTTTCTAGGTCAGAAATTTAGGGACCTATGAGACAGGTGATCAACTTAGGATTCATTAACTGTATTTTATTATTTCTTTGTTCTTTTTTACACCTATTGCTTTTTGTTTTCCTCCCTTTTTTTCTCTTTTTGGCACAAAATGAGATTGATGTTTTACTTTCTCCGCCCCCCCACTCCCCCCCACACACACACTCTGAATTTTCTCTAGTGCAAAATTCCTCCGGGATATGGCATGGTGATGTTATTGCAAACTGATGAAGTTGATCAGAAACGTTTGTAACCTGAGTTTAAAAAAACAACACTTATGTAAGTTAAATGTTATTACTTAGCAGCCCCTGAAGAGGGTCATAGATGAGGTATCTGTTGGGGAATTTGAAGCAGATCATTAAAAGGAAGCTACTAGCATACTAAAAACATGAGTCCCTCCTTCAAGCCTCAGTAAGGATGCCCCCAAAGAATAATTTAAAATAATGTAGCTGTAGCCAATCTGAAGAAACAATGGACACATCTGCAACCCACTAAAATGTTCCACGTATAGCTGGTTATAAGGGTTTAATCACTTATGAATCACTCTTTAGTCCCATGAAACTAACTAAGGCAGGTAAACAGCGGGCAATACATCAGCACATCTTGCCTGTGCTGTCAGAGATAAAGCTCTCTGATGCTGGCTAGGCAGTGGGTACTGAGGAAAGCTGCACCGTGTTGCCGCTGAACACAGGTCCCGCACACAGCTCAGTGAATCCTCCCTGCCTCTCTTCTGATAAAGTGATGTTTGCTTCCACACCTGGGAAGTAGAATGTGGTAACAACAACTCTTCCTCTGACCACAATGTGAAAGCAAATCAAATTCTAATATAAAGAAAGTAGGTGGTGCCAGAGGATAGAAAAAGCAATGGAGAAATAAAAATGTTTTCTTTAATATGATGGGAGGGGTGAAAGAAGATCTCAGTAGATGCTATTTAGAGGTCATTACATACAAGGCTAGAGAAAAAGACAAAATGCTCATCTCAAATCTTTATGAAGAAATATGGTACCCAGCCAGCCATCTGCTATATCTGTATAACTGTGAAGTTTGTATATAAGTGCTTGCTATTATGTTAATATATTTTTAGGCCATAATAAGGGAGGGCTTTTTTTTTAAGGTGCCATTAGTAAGAGCACACACAGTCTCAGCATAAGAGAATAAAGAAGGAAAACGTATTTTCATATAATAATAGAATTTTAGGACTGAAAAGGACCTTTGGAAGATGGCCTAATATGCTCATTTCACAGGTGCGGAAACTGAGGCACAAAGGGTTTAACATGTTTAGTTCAAATCACACAGTTCTTTCTGGAAGTCTAGAGTAGATCCCTTTAGAGTGCTCCCTCCAACACTCCATTAAAAGTCCACCTACTCAGTCTTTCAACTATATACATTTTTTAAATATTTTATTTATTTATTCATGAGAGACACACGGGGCAGAGGAGATAGAGATAGAGAGACAGAGAGACAGAGAGGCAGAGACACAGGCAGAGGGAGAAGCAGGCTCCATGCAGGGAGCCCAATGTGGGACTCGATCCCGGGACTCCAGGATCACACCCTGAGCCAAAGGCAGAGGCTCAACCGCTGAGCCACCCAGGTGTCCCTCAAATATTTTTTAAGGAGACAAAAAGCGTATGGATCTGTGCAAAAAAACCCCAACAAAACAGAACAAAAAACCCTACAAAACTTAAGGAAATGTTTATCCAGATAGTCAAGTATTTTAAAAGCAAAAGCAGGAATTCAACAATAGAAGCGATAACAATTTAAGTACATACACCCAAATATTTCAAACTGATCATCTTTTGGATATAGTCCACTATGTTTTGTAAAGAGTCATAAGAATTCGAGCTTGGCCCTGTTTTTAAAACATCTTAATAACATTATTGCTATCCTTCAGCTATAAAGATCCAACTATTAGTCATCCATTAGAAGTTTTTACAGGAATTTTGAAGAGAATCTCTACCTCCTTTTTTACTGGGTTTCACTGTAATACTTTAAGGCACTTACATGCACCCTCGTCCATTCCCAGGGTCTGTGCTTGGCTTACACCTTACTGAAAAACAGTGAGGACAGTCTCAGGATAGCAATCCCTACACTTCCCTCTCCCCATCCTGCCTTATATGTTTTCATTTCCAAAGTTTGAATGAGAGTCTGTAGGCAATGACATCTCCCCTGAATTTCACAGCCCTATTTTTTTTCTTCCTGGCAAATTTTTCTTGGTTTCTAAATGTGCTGTCCAAATTTTGCTTAGGATAATAGTAATGAACTGACTCAAAAACTTTGCAGAAGTTGAAAAGGATATAAAAAAGTAACATGATGATTGTGAATATTTGTGTAGAGCAATTATTATTTGCTTACAATGTGCTTTCTTAACAATGACATTTGCTCCTCACAATAATTTGGTTAGGTAGGTATGATGCTATCATCTTCCCTTTAAGATTAGAGAACGAGGTTCTGTGGGATTACAGATTTGCCACTGTGAGGGAGCTAACATGTAGAGGGATTAGGGTCTTCTGACTATAAAGAGGGGTATGGCGCTGATCATAGTACCCAGCACTTCATGATTCTGTTAGAAAATAGACACTCCCATTTTCTTGAACTTCCACTCTAGACCTACCCTTCCAAGGCCTATATCCTTTGCACCATGCCACACTATGCAGGAAGATTTTTGCAAATAAAAATCTGTACTTCTTAATTTAAAGCAAAGTTAATGATATGATCAAGTTAAATATGAAAAACACACCCAACATCTATCCTTGGAGGAAAGGACCCCATGTTGTTTTACCTGCTCCTCTGTATGTTTCTCTGACGGCATTAATATTTTGGTAAACAGTTGGCAAAGGTCTCAAAAACTAGATAAAATTGAATGAATAAATTATTCAGGCAGGTTCCATGTTGCTGGACAATTATGCACAAAGTTCTCAAAATCTCTTCATGTACCACCAATGGATGAAAGGTCAACATAAAAGCACCAACTTTGGCATCTCCTTCCTGATTAGTCTGTCTTGGGGAGATAATGACACACAAAGACCTCAATATGCCAGTAAGTGTATTCACATTATGCTGAGAGCTCTCTAGGGGAAATTTTGTCTTTCAAAAATAATGTTGTCCTTGGAATAGGTGAAAATGCCCTAAACGCATGTTACTCAAGGTTGTCATACAAAGTCTTATTTCCAGAAAGTAAAGCATTCCACAAATAATTGGTTACTCTATTTGGGAAGGAGTGTAAACATTTTTCCTATCATTTTTCCACACCTATATTGAAAAAAGCCCACAGATTCCCCAACCCCCTGAATCAATTAAGGGCCTGGAATCAATAGGAAACCCTTTCTATTTCCAGAGGCTTGAAATCCCTGGGATTTAATTCCCCAAAGAGTAAGAGAGAAGCAGTGTTTCCTGATGTGTTCAAAGTAGGGATTCCAAGAATGGGAGAATGCATTCATTCCCCCGGGGACCGAGCCTGCTACTGTGCCATGGACTAAGCAATGGCCATCAGGAAGGCTCAGGACTTCCAACACTTACAATGACTTAGAATAATAGTATATTTTGACTACAGAAAATATTTAAGGAGGCCTCACTTTCAATGTGGTTGAGAAAATTATGCTTCTTAAAAGTTTTCTCTAAAATTACAAAACTGAATTAATAAAATTACTGTAAAGAAACAAGGGCAAATATTTTGGTAGAAGTAAAATTTGTCATAGGAATAAAATTTATCCATAATACCTTACAGTCCCATAATATTGAAAGGTCAAGGCACTTAAATTACATTGTCAGCTAATTTACACTTTCCTTAAGGAAAAAAAACTCAAAAATATAAAAAAAAGACATGTACTTTCAGAAATACAATTCATAATGGCCTTTATATATCCTTAGAATATTTTTCCCATTGCTATGCTATACTCATATGCCCAAGACATAGTGGTCTTTATCACTGTTCACTAACAGTATCTCTGGGCTCTACCCCGAATTTTATTTTCATCAGAAATTGGCCACTCAGAATCACCAATTACTGAATCTATTCTACAAAGAGTATATGGAACCACAATGGCCTTTATTGAAATTTCAATAGTTGCAGGGGGTAATTTGAAACACCTAGACAGATCATATTTTGATTTCTACAAAGGCTATGGGGTTAATAGCCTTCCACTGCATTTGTCTAAGGGCTGAGAACAAAGCAATAAAGTAGGCAAAATGGGGCTCAGTCTGGGTTACAATGCTGTATCATTTAAGAGAAAGCACAATAGAATGGAAAGAGAAAAACAAAGCTACTACCTTACGCGGGGGGGAAAGAAAACATTCTAAGCACACAGAAACCTTGGAAGCTCTAGTCCTAGTAATTTTTGAGTGAAAAACACATGCCATTATTAGATATGAGCTTAGACTGTATTCATCCAACAAGTCAATTTCTTGTGTGACTAGCTGAACTGATTCACTTACCAAACACATAATTTATATTTGTTCCTCTTCTGTAGTTTATCACCCACGCATTTTCTTACACAAACACTACAGCTGCTCAAGGAGTGTCATAAGGTGATGTTTAGCTAACTTTTTAAAATCAGTGAGACATTTGCCAAACTACCATTTCCTTAATCAGTTACTTTTATTTTTAATGAGCAAGCAAATTCCATGTAAACATCTGAGGCTCATCTTTCGTTTACACTATAAATTGTATCACGATGTAATGCTGTTGGACAAAACAGGGAAGAATTACATGTTTTATGACATAAAATATTTTCAGTAGAGACCTTAAGAATTCAGAGCACACTACCTCTTAGACAATCCTTTACTGGCTAAGGGAATGGTCATAATATTAGCCAATCTCACTTATTACATACAGGTGTTTTCTGTGCCAACCATTGTACTAAGCACTTCACAGGTGTTTTCCCTTTTAATTCTCATAATAACCATATGGGGCAAGTACTATTACTAACCCCCACTTTACAAATAAGGAAGATAAGCCTTAACAAAGAAAAGCAACTTGCTTCAACTAATGAACGGCAGAACAGGAAAAGGAACCTAAGTTGGTTTGGCTCTAAGGAACACAGCTTTTGTGCAGGAGGCAACACTGCCTCTTGTTGGTAGTTCCTGAATATAGCTTGTCCATGTTGCTTTCTAGAAGTCAGATTCTCTATCAAATGAAATCACTCCATTTATCATTTCTTACCATGCATTCTGTTCATACAAGGATATTATCTCTGCAAGATTCATTCACATTTTCTTTTTGTTGTTGTTTCTGGAGGAAGTGATGATTTATTTATTTATATTTGGGTACCACTGTGTGATTAACTAAAATGATTTTTGCAGTTCAGGACATAGCCAGACTTGAGAACTGGCAGCTTATAGTCCTCTTCACCATTTTTCCATAAAGTAGAATGCAACACGCTTCTTTACCTGTGGCCATGGATTGTGGTAACTGGTACAAAGGAAAAACACAAAGCTTAGCCTTTAAGTCTCAATTTTCATTATTTGTAACAATCTGGCCACAGCCCTAATTCCAATCTGTGGGTCCTTCCTTACTCATGCACTGCCTTTTAAACAGGAAGCATCAAAACAGTGAATACTATTTCATACTGCTAGTATGATCATCAATTTTCAATGAAGTTCATCAATCCTCCTCAGTATTAATAAGCTTCCAGCTCTGCAAAGTTAATAGACAAAATCTGATTTTCAAACTGAGCATGCTGAGCCAAACCTAAAACTTCAGCAGAAGTATTCTATGCCAGCTGTTTGCAAAACTTCAGCGTTTCTCACTGAGTGACCTCCTCAAAGAGCTATCTGGGGAGTCCTTCAATTTGTCCTACATAGAAAAAGCTGAATGTGAAATTAAGGCCAAAATGTTACTAAGGAATCTTCCCATGATTAGGAATGGGGTTTTGAGAGCTCATGTTCATGTATATTTTCTTTTCAGAATGAAGATTTTTTTTTAAATGTAAGCAATTAGACAAATGAAAATGAAATTCAAGTTTAAGGTGAAAAACAGCTAAAATATCCATTAATCAAGAAAAACCTAACTCAACACATGTAAGAAATAAAGGATGTGTATAATTTTAGATTAAAGTTTTGAATTATTTTTTTTTTCTACTACTTCTTATATTCTTATACAACAATGAGGAGCAGAGGAGAAAGGGGATGCTGGTCAACAGCTTTTCAACATGTACCACAGCCTGGACCCCAGTTAAATTCTTTCATACTTTATGTCCTTTGTCCTCACAAAGGCACTGGCTCAGAATGGAGAAGCATCCCCAACTTCCCACTGTGCCCAGAGGCCCGAGTTGAACCCTGAATTTCTGACTTCAAAACCTATTCTATTAAAACCACGTTATTGTGCCTCCTACATCACATATTTCTTAGAATAAGCATAATATATTTCTCCTTTGGGAAGCATTTTACTTTTTATGCAAAAGCATCCAACAATAGGTTTCTTCTATAGTTTTAAGCTTCTCAGCAAAGATCAGAAAGCTTATATAATAATTAAGCAAACTTGACAGTTTTGCCACCTGGTGCAACCTGATAGCATTTCACAAGTGACATAATGAACACTTAACATAACTCAACTAACCTAAAGTAAAAGTATTACTTGTGGATTTTTTACTCAAACATTCTCGTTAATCTGTGTAACTTCAGAAGTGTAGTGTGTTTTAAAAAAATCATGGTTGAATTCCAAAAGGACTTATGAATAGCTAAGATCTTTATCATTTCTTAGGAAATGCAAATCAGTAACAGAATAAGAATTTTTTTTTACAGTGAATATCTTCCAAATTGAACACACAGAACAGGATTTCAACCCAATCCCCCCCCCCCTCAAATGTTTATCAGATTTGGGAAATATTTGAAATATTTTTGAAATATTTTTAAATATTTTGTACACCTAGGAAAAATCATGAACACTTGAAAGTTTAATTCTGCTCCATAAAGAATTTTTCCTATCTAGAACAGTAACTCCTTGACTGCCACATCCTGCCTCCACTCCTTTCTACACTGCACTGAAGGTAATGGTATATTGAGTTCTTAACCTCACTTAAGCAAAGGGCTTCCTGTTTGACATAATCATGTTAAATTATAAATCAGTGTGCCACTCTGTACTTTACTTGATTGAGGTGTCTATGAATCTTTGAAAGGAGAGATATTCTAAGATAATATGCCACTTAGGCATTCATTTAGACACATCACATCATGGTCATTTACTCAATCACCATAGATATAGGATAGTCCATAAATAGGATCTCAAGATTTGATAAGGAATGATGTATGTGTGACACAACAAATAGAATCAAATGTGTCTATTGATCCCTCTAAATTTTCCCATCTTAAGAGATACTGTTCTGTCAAGATTTTTGAAGGCACCATATTCCCAAAGTATTTATAAATTCATTGTCTAAATGTTATAAATATGTTTGTATATTTTGCTTCATTTTTAATGTGAAAGCAAAATTTATTAGGCTGTCTCTGTGATGAGCTACATCATTTTCACTTGGGCACTTATTTTTAACACAGAATATTAGAATGTCTGGAAGAATATAAGAATCCCTAGTGATTTTTTTGGTTGGGGGCGGGGCACAAAGATTCAGAACTGAAGGTTAAAGATTCAGATCCCTTTCCTTTGTCCATTGTCTGTCGTTCTTGTTTCAGGTTTATAAAGATTGTTTATTTGAGACAAACAATTAATTGCCTGAAATGATAAAATATTCCTAAAATAGGCCTACCATGTTGTGTTTTTCCCCAAAAGACACTGGGAATAATGTCTAATGAGTTAAGGATTTGATAAGGATTTTATAAGAATAATAGGCTGAGTTAAGGATTTGATCAAGGATCTGACAGTCAAGTGGATGTTTTTAGTAATATGATTGTAAGTGTATGGTAACAATGGTCCCATTCTCTACTGCCATTTATAGTCATTTCTTGGCTCTCAGATAATGCCTGTGTGTGGCAGGGTGCATATCCTCAGGGGGAGTATCACCAGAAGTAGACGATACCCTTTATTCCCACATGTTCCTGAACTCCTATTTTCATGCACTCTACTACATTTCACATCCAGCTCAACTGAGGGTCACCCAGAAACTGCCCACTGACATCAGTAATGAATGGATTCTATACTGCCTATTGATTTGCTTTCAAATGTCATTGACTAATATAAGGAGTCAGAGCTGGTATAACAGAATTGTTAAACTGAGAGAGATTTTACAGATCTTAGGTTACTTGCTCAAAATGACTCATTACTTAAATACATAACTAGAACCAGAAACCAGGTGATTCAATCCTTGTCTAGTGGTTGTTTCACAGCATGTTAACTGTGATGGTAGGGTTTCAAAAACATTGGGCCAAATTCTCCTGTCAAATCATTCATTTTATTTTTTTTTAAGATTTTATTTATTTATTCATGAGAGACAGAGAGAGAGACAGAGAGAGAGAGAGAGGCAAAGGGAGAAGCAGCCTCCATGCAGGGAGCCCGATGTGGGACTGGATCCTGGATCCCAGGATCACACCTTGGGCTGAAGATGGGTGCTAAACCGCTGAGCCACCAGGGCATCCCAAATCATTCATTTTCTTAAGCACCATCATGACCCAGAGTTCCCAAAGTCAACCCTGTAGGGAAATTGGGCAGAGCGTTCTCTGTGAGGGACCCACATATGTACACCCTCTTAGTTGTTGGGAGTCTTGCAGAAGCCCAATTCATTCTCCACTCACTTTTTAAGATGCCTCTTTAGAATAGCATTTTATTGACGGTAATATGTTGCTGCTGCTGCATTAAGCATATTAAGTATATAGGACTGGGGTTTTGAATATGCGCCCTAAAGCAATTTTAGCTGAAGAGTTGTTTTGTTTCCCTTTTAAGTCAGGCAAAGAGAGAGGGAGAGAGAAAGACAAATTCTTAAAAAGAAAAACATACAAGAAATGACAACTCTACAAAAAGTTTCATATTCATCCAAAACAGAAATAGAACGATCCCAGTTCTTTGTGCTACTCCTTTGGAAATTTCCGCTCTTCTTAGACATTCTACCCCAAATTTAAAAGGCTCTGAGACCATCCCACTCTAATCTTCTTTGCCGGGGTCCTCAGAAACTTAACAACACATAGAAAATAACTGCAATCTTTGAAATTATAAATCTCATTGCCAAGTTATTTTTGAGAACTTTTATTAAGACTCTGTCGTGAGTTTCACCCCAAAGAATGCAGAGTCTAGGATAATGGGGACTCAAACTGTTGAGTTGCTGCACTAAAATTTTTAAATTGCTGACAATAACATGATCTTCTTCAATACCACCATGTCCATTTATTATAGTGGTTTCAAAGAGAGAGTTCTCACTTTTCTCTCATGTGAAAAATCCTTCTTGTGAATACAAATGAATGATGGTTAAGTTACATTTTAACAATCTATGTATAATTTTGTTTCCCCCAAAATGTAACCACATCTTAAGAAATGACAACTGTCCTATTTCATCACCTCAGAAAAGCGGTATTATCATTTTTGTAGATTTCGTTAACAACTGTATTTCTCTACCTATTCCAGTGCCATCTTAATATAAGCATGCATGCACATACACAAATATTAGACTTAAAAACATTTGCCATCTGTTAGTAGTTTCTTTCCAGTTTTCAAACATTTCAATTAAGTCTAGGAACATTTACGTGTACCTGGTCGCCAATAAAATTTCTTCTTCTAAGACATGCCATATAACTGAGATGACAAATACCATGGTGTCTTTCAAGAGTTATTTTCATAGAAAACTCTGGGGAAAAAAAATCCACTGGCCAATAAAATTCTGCAATCTTTAATGGAAATTAAGAGTCAAATACCATCTCAAGTAGGTCCATTTTGCTTTGCCATTTCTCCTGTTCTCACATCTCCAATTCCAAAATTAGTCTAAATTACAGTATATTCTAATAAGCTATAAGCATTATTATTACTATTATTAATTTGATAGTGATTAACATTTAGTGATTACTTTGTTTCTGATGCAGTAGTAAGAACTTTTTTGTACTAACAATTTTTAATGCACTATTTGTTTTAATTTTCATGACATCTCCCTGTGCAGATACTGTCATCACCTATCTTTTAATAGATAAAAATCAGTGTCAGAGGAAGAGAAAGAACTAGAGTCCATATATGATCCTTTTATTACTAGGCTGCATGTACTGACCACCATTTTAAGAGTCAGCAGGAGAATCAGATCAAGCATTTGCATTGGCTACTTAAGGAATCTTAAGGTTAAGTGTGGGGTAAAGTGGGAAGAGTGAAGTGATATTCCTATGATACTGCTTTGGAGGGAAGGCTTTATATTCATTTTCAATTTTCAAGCTTAACACCACATATCTCTGGGTTTGGGCTTATACTCAGGCAACATTTCTGAAAGTCAGCCTTGCTAGAGAAATGAGTCCTACTGTTGAAGAATTCCTTCTTTCCTTCCTTCATGCATGCCTTCATTTTTCACAGCTCTAGCTGGTTTTACAGAGTTGGAAAGGATGGAACCCCAGGTCGAGAGGAGACAGAGTCATACAATTCTCTTTCACCCACTCCCTCTGTGTCCTGGTGTCCCATAAATGTATAGTTCTGTAAGCCACAGTCCAGTATTAGTCTAGAGAATGAAACAGTGTCTTTTGTCATCTGCTTTAGATTTACCCAATATAACCGTTCGTTATAGAAGTTCTCTCACATCTGCCGCTAGTGCTTCCAGTTTATATATTTTGAGTATCATTATGCTGTCACTTGAGTAACTACCACCATCACTTCAGTTGCTGCTGCTCTCAGTTTAAAGAGGGCGGAGGGGATCGTATACATGAAAGTATTAAGTATGATTGCCAGCAGTAGTTTAAAATGGTGCTAAATAATAGAAAAACCTCATCATTAATCCCTCTACCTAGTCTTTTTGGGCTTGGCTTTTTGGAGCACCTGCTAAAGAAAGATTTTTAGGTGTGGGGAAAAGGAGGGTTGTTAGTAGGGATGGAAAATGTGGAGGACTTGCCAAGGGGAAGCAGGGGAAGAGACATCAGTGTATTCCGGGAAGTTGTAACCTGCACTATTTATTAATTTAAAATATGCACACAAATACCCAGGCTCTCATTCCACTGGAAGCAGAAGCAAAATCTGGAACAAGAGAGTCATGACTTCAGGAACAATGGGGACGAATGGAAATGCAAGCAGAGGGAGGGGACAGTCTTATACACATGAGAGAAGAAAAAATAAGTGGAAGGACAGAGGAGTTGCAGGTACAATAGCAGTTAGAAGTGAGTTGAGTCCAAACTGTGGATCCACTTGCCAAAGCACAGATACAAAAGCATGGCCATGGACTCCAAGAACTCCCAGTGCAGAACGGTTTCTATTGCTACAAACAACAAAAGAATCATGAAAACAGAAATGTACTCATTTCTGTAGATTGAGAATTTACAAATAAATTGTAAATAAATCTGCATTCCCAAATAAAATAACCACAAAACCTTTTAAAGTGCCCCTTAAGAGTTAATTTGATTCTTCTCCCTGGGATAAACCAAAGAATCCAAGTGTCACTATGTCGAAAGATGACAAAACAGATGTCAAATAACCTTTATTTTGCAACAACCACCTTCTATGAATCTGACATCTAGTTATCCCACTTAACATCATGTATGAAACTCAAAAAATTATGCAGCCAAAGAATGGAATACTAATTCACGACAGCACGTGGTGAAGAGCAGATGAGAACAAAACACCACAAAAGTATATAAATTGACCAAATGAGACTGCATATGTTACCATCTTCTATGACAACAGACACTTATTGACTGACAATTTACATCTGGTTTGCTCCCCGATTCTGCAAATCACAAAAATGGGTTGCTGTGGCAACTGTCATGTGTTATTTAGCTTGCTGGAAGGAAAAAAAACAAAACAAAACAAAACAAAAACCTCAAAGTACCTTTTAAGACACAAATACAGCATGCCTTTTTATTGTTCCTCCCGCCCCAGGGGAACAAATCTCCTGACAGTAGATTTACTTTTGCATAGCTTTAAAAATGGGCTTGCTTTCTGTCATTTGCATTTTCTATCATGTATACTACCAATTTATGCAAGTAGGAAAGAAAAAAGAATCCACAGAAATATAAAGGAGATGGATACAGATTGCCTGAGTCACATGAATGTGATAGGACCGTTGTCATATATAGCATCCCCACTTTTGTCATCTGCAGCTCTTTTAGCCAGTTTAACTCCACCGATGTATGTATTGAATTCACGCATGATACGCCGAGGAATACACCAAGAGCTCAATTCTTAAAGCATCAGCAAGGGCAAGCTTATTTTTCTGAACCGAAAATAAGAGCAAGGTGCAAAGAAAAGATCATTAATTTTCATGGAAGCACATTCTTAATCTCACAGTAACATATAACATAGTCTGTTCACAAAGATGCTATGCGGGACCTTGGAACACATCAGGTTTCCAACATCTGTGCACAATGGAGCAAGCAAATTAACACCTCCACGCTGAATAAAACAGGAAGAAGAATGCTCATCCCCTCATTACTTCTCCACTGGGACCTAAGGGAGTGAAGGCAAATATGTAGAACATTTAAGGCTCTGAAAACAGAACAATAAAAGATCCAGTCATTGTTCTCCTTACTGAATGGCCAGTTAGATAACTTTTCAACCTCCCCAGATACTGCTCTGATGTGGGCAGTTCAACTCTGAAAGAGCTCAGTTATCAGCTCTTGAAACAATAGTATTAAGTCTCTTCTCTCTGGAACTTTGGGGACTTTGAGCAAGCCAAGCAAAATGGTCCACTTGAAGAAAGAACAGATAGGTCCTCCATCATCATCACAAATGCCATATGAAAACCCTCCCGAGTTTCTCACCACCCTAGGCCTGACTAAAGGATTGTTTTGTGGCAGAAAGTCAAACAGGGCAAAGATTGGGGAGATACGGCTGCTAAAATATACTAGGGATTTTATAATATAAATAACTATAAGGTAACAGGAACTGAAGCCTCAGTGTGTGAAAATACTATCTATGCGGTATGCAGATAAAAGTGCCCTTTATAGATCTTGGAGGGAAAAATACCTGACTGTATGCTGTCTTTCTTAGTCTGCTGCTCCATTTAATCATACTAAGAAATGGAATGAACACACAAATAGATTTTTTTTCCCACTTTTCCTTGGGCAACAATAGAGAACAATCAATTTAAAAATAATTGGAGAAATTTGTGTTTTGTTCAGAAGAGAAAAGGAAAACATTCATTCAATAGTACCACATAGAATCATTTGCTTAATAGCATTTCTAATATGTTATGCATTTATTCAATCTACTTCTTACTATATTAAAATGCAAAAACAATTACTCTGAATGTAAATCCTAGAAAACAAAGTTTCTTTTAAATCAGGAAAGAGACAGTTAAGCTGCAATGTGATTTGCAGATGCTCATGAATAGACAATACTTAGAGTTTCTCTCACTCAAAAGTGAAAGAGAGGCTGGTGGACATTCAGAGATTCCCTCCACCCTCTCTCCCTCCTGTTTTCCTTCCTCCTTTCTCTATTCTTTCCTACCCTCCCTCCATCTCTTCCTTCCTTTCTTCTTGGACACAGAATAAGGAGAGTTTTTATTTAAAGTCTAATACTAGAAATTATGTAGGCATGTAAAATCACCTCACATTGTAGTCCAGTCCTCCAGCAGGGTGAAGATTCCTGACAGCATTTAGTTATAAATAGTTTACACTCAACTGGTCAGTCACAGGGGAATATGGGCAGTTTCAGCCCTCTGGATCACACACAAAAAGTCTTGGTTTGTTCCTTTGCACACTTACATTAAGCCCATTTCTATTCATCAAAAAACTCAAAAGCATGTTCAAGAAGAGGCGACCGAACACGAAGCAATGAATAAAAAAGATTCTGCACGTGCACAATAAGCATATTTGTATCTCACTATGTCCAAAAGGAATTTTTTTAATTCACATGCTTTAATTGTGGTGCTCCTGAAGTTATAATCTCCAATAGGAGATTCAATAAATGTTTTTCATGCTCATATTAAATGTCAAAGTCATAGATTTATTATTTCAGATATAGTGAGCAGTATTGTTGGATAATAATGAACCCCCAAAGATTTCTTTGCTCAACTGTCCATTTCAAAGCTCTGGGTCATCCTATATATTTCCAATTCTGCTAATAATATTAGAGAATCTAGTATACAGAACTTAAATTTCCAAGGAAATTTTATTCATTTCATATGTGCTTCATGAATTCTCAGTGCTTCTGCTGAAACTTAGTGCCAACAATATTTGCCCAAACCTGATTCAGAACAGCTATTGTTTTGGTTTGCATTAACTCTTTTCTTTTTTTTTTAATTTTTATTTATTTATGATAGTCACAGAGAGAGAGAGAGAGAGGCAGAGACATAGGCAGAGGGAGAAGCAGACTCCATGCACCGGGAGCCCGATGTGGGATTCGATCCCGGGTCTCCAGGATCACGCCCCGGGCCAAAGGCAGGTGCTAAACCGCTGTGCCTCCCAGGGTTCCCACATTAACTCTTTTCTATAACAGATTATATATGAATTTTATTACAGCAAGGGTGTTTTCTTATGCCCTAAAGAACTTAGGGGAACAGCATCTTCTGTAAGTATCATTTTCCAGCACAGATTCTGTATTCCAACTAGGCTTCATTAAAGACACAAACTTGAGGCTGTTGAAATAATCACTACTTTTCTACTTGATCACTATCAACTAGCAACCAACAAGGTCTGGCCTCCACCCACAACAAACCAAAAAGTCTGTCAGTCTTGAGAAAAGTCGTCCAAATTGGTTTGGTGTGGTGGGAGGCAAGCAATAAACCAAAAGTAAATAAATCCTTTCTGAAAGTCTTAGAGGCTATGAAAGGAAAATGAAACAGAGATAGTGACTCAAAGCAGAACTTTTAGATAAGGTGGTATATAATAAGGTATCACTTGTAAAGAAGGTATAGCAGCATATGCCAGCAGGATTGTTTTTGGGAATAAAATAAGGACGTAAGTGGAAATTGAACCAAATGTCAACAACGTAGCAGAATTTTGATTGAATTATGATTGCCATTACTTTTATTGTTTTTGTTTGCTGATATTGTTATATGATAGAAATAAGAAATTAACAGAAATGACAAGGACCTTCAAGAATTTTTAGGATCAGGACCGTAGTAAAATATGAAAAGATCAAGAAATCATCAATAACCCTATCTGTCCATGGATATTGAATTAAATCCACACTAGGGAAAATTATATGTTTTTTCTAATCTATGTTTCTCCAATTAATGGGAATCAGTCATTAAAGAAAATCAAACTAAAATTTTTCAACTCCATATTCTTCATTATCCTGACACAGTTTAATTCTTCTATGTTAAGGAGAGCTTTTATTCACTAAAACAAAACTACCTTCCAAGAAAATCTATACAACACCAGGAATAATCATAAAGATATAACTTACTAACCAGCAACATGAATTACAATAAGCAGAAATCAGAAAAAAAATTCATTCTATTTGCAATTTAAATCTTGAACTCCAATCCACAGTAGTTTTATCTAAACTTTATTACATGGTTGTATGTGAAGAAGACATGTAAAATATGAACATAATATAAAACAGTAAGTAAAAAATACATACAACTCTTAAGCTTCAGAGAAAGTTTCTCATAATATAAATCAATGTTGACTAATTCTTCATTGAGCAATATGAACTATTCCTGCAATAGAAATTAATGGTAAATTAACTTTATTTCACAAAGTAATTTCAGTTGGACACATGAGAATAGTAAATCTAGGTGAATGCCCCAGATCAAATTTAAAGGATTCTAGATTTTGAATCAAGTAATAGAGTAAAGGGAAAATGTCTTTTCATAACTGCAATCCAGTAATCAAAAATAAAAAATATTAAATCCTATCCTGTGAAGATATTATAACATATTGTAAAACCATTTGCTTTTCTTCACCTTAAAGGATAGTTTGAAACATTTTCTTAAATTTCTATAGAGAGTTTATCACTGAGAAATTCTTTCAAACAGATATTTTCCACCTAGTTTTCATCTAATCCACATATGAGTTGAATTCCAGGCTTTTAAGTGTAAAGTGGGTGCAAATTTTCATTATTATGAAAGTACTCTCTCTTCCCATTAAGATCTAGAATTCTTTTTCCATAACTGGTTCTCTAGCCATGTGCAACCTACCCCTCCCCCCAACAAAAAAAGATGCTGTAGTTGGCATATTGCCCAAGCTCTTCAAGAGATGGCTGTTGTAAAAGAAGTATGTTAGTGAGGACCTATATATATATAGCCCATTAACACAAAATTAAAATTTGGTAGGCACCACAAATTGTACTACTCTCTATTTCAAAGAAATAGCCATTTTGCCTTTTTTACTTCCTCATTTAACTTTAGTCCTTTCTATTCATTACCTAAAGGCAATACATATTTCTTTTGTTATGTCACTATTTTTAAGGATCTCACATTCCCTCAAATGTTCATTATTCAGAGGTAGTCTAATCCTTAAAGAGTAGTGTTCATATATCCCTGGAAACTTATAAAGCCCATTATGAGCAGGTATAATATGAATTAATTTGATCCTGTTTGTCAATAATAATTTCTAATGAACTCAAGGTAGTCTTAGGCAACTAAATCTCACAAGGTTGTCACCCTGAGGCAGGCCTACATAATGAACCCTGTGTAAACAGCGGTTGTGATATTCCTGTAAAGTTAAGTGGCTGTAAAGTAGGTGTCAGGAATAAGGAAACTCACAGCTTTAACTTGCATGTAGTACCTTTTATTTCCACACATGAAACATATAATAAAGCTTCACCGACCCTCTACACATCCAAGAACTAACTCTGTCTGCCCTTTCAGACTTCTTCAAAGTACCACCAGGTCATCTCCCATTGATCATTTGTCAACACAAGCATTAGAGATAGAGTCCAGGACTGGCTTAATAATGAGTGTCTTCTCACTGGAAGATGCAAACATGCACAAAGACGTGTAAACTGCCTCTTTTCCTTGATGGTTACTTTCGAGACTCAACACCATAATCCAGGAAGATTTTTTCAAGCTTTCAGTGAAGTTTTTGTTGTCCTTCTGTTTTAAAATCTTACAGCTCTGGACACAAATATGGCCCCATTGTTTTAAGCAGTGTGTCAGGAGTCTTAGGGAGAAGTCATATAGCATGAAGGAAGTCTGGCACTTTCCAAATGAAAATAAATAGTTCCTTGCCAATTATTAAGGAACTAATGACATAGACCATATCAGTATTATCAGCTCTAAGTTACAATAACAGAAAAGCATCATCTATCACTGAACTTATGGCAGCCACGTGCTGACCCATGACACACTCGAAATGTGGTGCTATGATTTATTCTCTTGTTCATTGCATTTGAAGAAATTTTTCAATCATAGGAGCTCATTTGATTTTACTTCCTTTCAAAATTTATTTTCATAATCCTTAGTAAAAATATAAAACACACTGATATTTATGCTGTTATGTTTAGTAGCAAAGAAAAACAATATTTTATCATATGCAGAACAGAAACTGAACTCCCCAGAGACTCTCTGCTCTCAGTTCTTGTCAGAGGAACATGCTTTACTGGAATGTAATTTTGAGTTTTCTCTAATAATACTGCAACTAAAATATTCTTCATTCTCTATCTGTAGTACATCATAAGATTTTTGTCCAGAGGCTTTCTTATCTTCTTTACAATGACTTTCTGTTCTGCCAAACTGAGCTAATCAAGGAGTACAGATGTGATGAAAACCTTTTTTTGCTACCATCCTTCTGTAACATATCTATGCTTAAGAAGTCATCCTTTCTGAGATTGGTATAAAGGCATTTACTTGCAGCAACAATATAGAACAAACTATTCTTTCTTTCTTTCTTTCTTTCTTCTTTCTTTTTTTTTTTTTTTTTTTTTTTGAGGGGTGGGAGGAACACACACATGCCTATTATGTGCTTTCATGTATAAGACCTAGGGAAGGCAATGTAAGATCAGAAACACAAGGCAGCACGCATGTACCTAGTCCATGTAATCAATTGAAGCTGGAATCACTGGTTTTTGTTTTGTTTTGTTTTGTTTTGTTTTTTTAACTACACCAGGAAGATAGATAGTCATCAGGTGACTCAGAGAATGGAGACTTCAAAGACTCAGGTTAGGGTATTTGGCTGTCTTCCAATGAAGAAGAAAATGATTTAAAAATTGCTTGAATTATCTGCATAATTACCCCAAACACTTTCATCTGAAACGTAGAATAATTGATAGGTCTCCATGAGACATGCATTTCCAAACTACTGTACTATAAGGCAATACTGTGAGTAGTTCTTGTCATTCAATCAGGGGATTGCTAGGGAAGCTATCTCCAAAGGTAGATGGAAATGCCTCTGAAGATAAAAAGATGGCATCATATACAAATAAATTATCCCGCTGTCTTAGCTTCCCAAATAAACTGGAACTGAACAATAAGAATGAGCTCTTTGAAATCAAAAGTATCAAGGAAAAAAGGAAAGCATATATACAAAGACTTTCCTCTTCACCCACGTGAAATTTTTAAATATAAATTCATGCCTAGTGAAATCAATTATCCTTAACATCTACTGATAGGAATAAAAATTGGAACAGAATGGGAAATTTTAGTATGAGAGTTTAGTCAATCACATTGAAGATTTTTTGAACAGAAGGGATCTTCATATAAACATGTATATGCATGCACACATTTTATCAAGACAGTAATTATTTTGCCCATAAAAATACATAAATTGTTTCTGAGATACAAGTAAAAAATAGTCTCCAAAATCTCTATAAATTTGTAAATGTCCTAAGAATCCTTCCATAGACTATTTCTCACCCTAGTAAAATTGGTTCCCTTTGTGTATGCCATGGTTTGACACACATGTAAAATGTAAACAAACATTATGAAAACCTGAAAGTATAATGAAATGTCTATGTAAATTTATCTGTCCTTAAGATTATTTTTGCATAAAGGAAAATACTGGAAGAGCTTTGAGCTTATTTATTTAAGAGTATTACAAAACTTATGTAATTATAGCACTTAGGGGGCATCTTTCTTTAGAAATGAAGTCACTACAGATCACAAGGTCTTCTCTCAATTCTTGGGTCTGCATGCTTTCAGCACCCTGCTGCCAAAGTACCGTCAATCACCCAAATAGAGATCTATAGTTCAATTATAACCTGAAGCAAGATTTCCATTACCCTGTTTCCCAAATTGGAAAATAAGATGATTATACTACAGTCTAACATTAGTGAATGTTAAGGATAATGCATATGTGAGTGCTTTTCCCCAAAGACGCCTACAACTTGGGGCTAAACAAATGCTAAATAACAAGGGAATAATAAAAAAGGATTTTAAAAAGTGATTTAGGCAACCAAACTTCACTGGCTCTCACAAAATATTGAATGAAGTACTGCTATGTTTTACTATAGAGTTCCTCAATACATGAAGTGATTCTCATAGACGTCAAGCATAAAGAGACGAGTTCTGGTTTAGAAATATCATTTGTTTTGCTAATCATGTACAAAAATCAACTTCACATATAATGCTATTAATGAAGTGCTCAGTTGAGCAAAAACTATAATTAAAAATAAATACAAATCAGAATTCTTTTCATAATGAGAAATGACAGTATCATGATAAGCTGGTAATTTGTGAGTATACCGAAATCACTACACCAATATGAAACAGTTCTGAGACTCGGATTTCATTCCTCACCTTTTAAACAAAATTATAAGGAAGGAATTTCTGCACTGAAAATTATCCTACTTGATTGCCGCTATGCTCTAACTAGCTTCCACAAATCTCATGTTTTGGGGGTGCTGCATTTGGAATTGTTTTTTTTTTTTTAAGAAAACTATATGACCCTGTTTTACTTTATTCCTATGGATCTCCCCACATAGCACAAGTCTCAAATCTGAAAACAGTAGAAGAAAAAAAGATAAAAGTCCAAGACTCCCTCAAAATCTGCCTAACAGCATATTTTAGGATTTGGGAGAAAAAAAGAATTGTGCTATTTAAGTTACTCTTGGTTTCTCTAAAAGAAATTCATTGCAGGCTTAATTTCATAAGGGATGGAAATAGTACATGATTTCAGATCTGCAGGAATGTTCTCTGTGTTCAAATATAAGGTCTTGAACATGACAGGGACACAAAATAATATCAAATCTACTCTTCTTTCTTTCTCTGTACCTATAGCTATTCCTATCATAAGGGCAGAGACTCTAAGCCAGTTTGAGAATCTCAAAATATCTGATGTGAGAATCTGAAAATGCCAGAATCTAAGGAAATCAATCTCAAATGATGGTATCCATGAACTGTATGGGTATCCATTACATTTCAGCACATAAATTCAGTACAATAACAAAAATAATTTTGCTCTAAGTCCAACATACTTCTGTATAATGGCAAGTGTATAGGAAATCTCTATGGGATTCATAGAATATTAATAATCAATTTGTACACACTAGTGAAAATTTCATTCAAACCCCACATTTTGCAAAGAACTAAGAGAATGGCACAGCAAAACTCTGACCCAGAAAACAGGTTTTCTTATTCTACAACACTTAGCTGCCTTTGAAATTTCATTTGCATAAAACTTTTTTTTTAACCAGATAAGGAGAAACAAATAAGAAAAACCAGATACCCATCTAGTTGAAGGAAACACCTTTCTGAAAAGCTAAGATGATGGGTGCTATGTTAATAAACACTTGAGAGAAAGTAGAGTTTACTGGCATTAAAAGATAAACTGAAGAGTATTAAAATTTCAAGTTCATTTGAGTGAAAATCGATTCCAGTAGGGCAGCACCAAACTGGAAGCACCTCCACTGACAGGCAGTTGAAGAGAGACTTATAGAGACAATGTGGGAGCAAAAAAAGAGAATTATTGATTAACTCTAGTTTAAAGTCGCCTTGGCTGGTTCTCGTAGGTTTCTATTTCATAATCTTGAGGCATTTGCAGGCTTAGATTCTGGTTTGCTTACAAGGGCCTCTGGTTATGGGCCACTTCAGTCTAACTGCCTCCTTGTTTAATTAATTTAACAAGACTGGGCTTCAGAGGCAAAATGAAGGGATCTGAATATATATCTGAGAGGGTGTGAACTGGCAAGTCATTTAACCTTTTTGGCCTTATATATAAAGTAAGGATAATAATAGTGTCTACAAGAAGAGCAGACATGAGGCTTACCTTTGAGAATACATGTAAGGTATGAGACCAGTGGCACAGGACATGTTTGGCATTGATGTATTATTATTATTAACGGCTACTACTATACCCACCATCTTCCTGAGCATTTCCCTTTTCTCTGCCCATTCCTTAGGCAGCTAATATTGACCTTGAGGGCTGAGTGCTATCACATCACACTTGGGGATTCTTCCCACCTTGCAAGCCAATTTGGATTCGGCCAGAGCCAAGGGAAATAAACCTAATTGTGGCAGGCCTATAGACTGAGATGACAGTGGGGGAATTTGCACTAGAAATAATGACTAAAGTCTCCAAATTTTCAATAATACTTTAGAATAAACCACCTTTGCATGAGTCATTTCATCTCTGAGGGCCTCCACTACTTTATTTCTAAGAGAGGATGGATGGTTCAGAAAGTGAGATCTTTGGAGCCCTTTTAGAATCAGATGCTCTGGGCAGGAAAGCCAAGCTGGGTACCATCTAGATCTTTCCAGATGTCTGCCTTCAAAAGTATCAAGGAAAAAAGGAAAGCATATATACAAAGACTTTCCTCTTCACCCACGTGAAATTTTTAAATATAAATTCATGCCTAGTAAAATCAATTATCCTTAACATCTACTGATAGGAATAAAAATTGGAACAGAATGGGAAATTTTAGTATGAGAGTTTAGTCAATCACATTGAAGATTTTTTGAACAGAAGGGATCTTCATATAAACATGTATATGCATGCACACATTTTATCAAGACAGTAATTATTTTGCCCATAAAAATACATAAATTGTTTCTGAGATACAAGTAAAAAATAGTCTCCAAAATCTCTATAAATTTGTAAATGTCCTAAGAATCCTTCCATAGACTATTTCTCACCCTAGTAAAATTGGTTCCCTTTGTGTATGCCATGGTTTGACACACATGTAAAATGTAAACAAACATTATGAAAACCTGAAAGTATAATGAAATGTCTATGTAAATTTATCTGTCCTTAAGATTATTTTTGCATAAAGGAAAATACTGGAAGAGCTTTGAGCTTATTTATTTAAGAGTATTACAAAACTTATGTAATTATAGCACTTAGGGGGCATCTTTCTTTAGAAATGAAGTCACTCTCTACCACCACCCTACCTCCTATGCTAACCAGAATAGATCTTCTTTCCTATGTTTGGCTTAATGTAAATACAGGTAAGACTTTATGTGAACAAAGGGTTTTATGTTCAAAATTAGGTTGAGAACAAATAGATCTCTATAACCATTTCCACCTAAGAATTTACAACACCAAAAATAATGCTGATTTTATATGATACCAAATATATCCAGGTGGCTGAAACTTCAATAGTATCAAAAATCCTTATCTTTCAGGGTGCCTGGGTGGCTCAGTCGATTAAGCATCTGCCTCCAGCTCAGGTCATGACCTTGGGGCTCTGGGATTGAGCCCCACATCAGGCTCCTTGCTCATCAGGGAGTCTGCTTCTTCCTCTCTCTCTCTGTCTCTCCCTCTCCCACTGCCCCTTCCCCAGCTTGTGCTTGCTCTCTATCTCAAATAAATAAACGTAAAAAAAATCCCTATCTTCCAATTTAGCAAATAATCATAATGGTTATATTGTATATATGTCAATATTAATATTTACTGACAACTCATTTTTTTTAGATTTTATTTATTCATGAGACACACACACACACACACAGCGAGAGAGAGAGAGAGAGAGAGAGAGGCAGAGGGAGAAGCAGGCTCCATGTAGGGAGCCCAACATGGGACTGGATCCCTGGTCTCCAGGATCATGCTCTGGACTGAAGTTGGCGCTAAACTGCTGAGACACCTGGGCTGCCCAGACAACTCATTTTTCAATCAAGGGAACTAATCCAGGCAATTTACTTACCCAGTGCTTAGTATGCCTTAATTTGATGACTAAGGTAACTCTCTTCATTTACTACTGTGTAGATATAAACATGAAACAAAATAGCAATAACTCCAGGAAATTAATCTGACAGTGTTTCAAAACCTCATGACTAGAATGCACTGACCCTAACATGTTAATGACATAGGCCTAGGGTGCTGAATATAAACTTGTGATCAATTACATACAAAGGTTAAAACTGAGTAAGTCAGTTTACCCACAACTATTTTTTAGACATCTTTCTAAAAACCACTCATGTTCACAGAGACGTATATATCTTTTAGAATGGGAAGGAACCTTAACTGTCATATAACCAATTCCTAAATTTTAATAATCTATAACTTGAAGTACAGGAAAGTAAGATGTCCTGTCCACAATTACAAGATCATCTAGTAACTTGACCCATGTTTCATATCCAAAGCAAATTTTCTTCCCCTATATCGATTTTTCATTAACAGATGAATACTATAACGTTCACTAGACTATTCAAGATAGTTACCATTAACTACTCCCTGAAGGTTGATCTACAAATTCAAACAATTAATTAGTTTTGAAAAACTGGAAAATAAATATTTCTCAAGGAGAAATGAATACTCTTTCATGGAAATGCATATAGTATAATTCAACACCACCTTTGGGATATGGAACCTTCAATCAGGATCGAAAAAAGATTAAGTCTTACAACAGAGGAATATAAAGTCACATAATGAGAAAATAGAATTTAAGTTCCTTACACAAATGAACTTAGCTAGTAATTTGCTATAGAAGAAAAGGAAAAACTGGGCATTAATGTAGCCATGGCAATTTCCTATCTTCACCAATTTTTTAACTTAAATATCCAAATGTTTCTCTTCTGATTCTGTAGTCTTTATAATACACATAATAAGATACAGGAAAGAAGGCATACTTTGTTCTGAAGCTTTAGCATTGTAAAAATTCATCTGAAAGACAGTGGATTTTAAATCTTCTTCCCCACCATGTTTCCCCAGTATAATTTTTTTAAATTTGTTTTAAAGATTTTATTTATTCATGAGACACACACAGAGAAAGGCAGAGACACAGGCAGAGGGAGAAGCAGGCTCCCTGCAGGGAACCTGACATGAGACTCCATCCTGGGTCTCCAGGATCATGCCCTGGGCTGAAGGCAGGGCTAAACCGCTGAGCCATCCAGGCTGCCCTCCCCAGTATACTTTAGTTGTTTTTTCTTTTTTTAAATCAGCATCATAACAGAACACAGAACATCCAGGCTGCTTCTGGTTAGATGGCCAGAACTAAGCATCCCCTCTTTGGTACATCCACGGAGAACTGCATAAACTTTTATCATGTCAAGTCTGTTGTACAGCACTATGCATACCCTCGATAACTGCAAACTTGGTGAGTAGATATTGCCCCTGATGTATTGCTGACTCTCCAGCAGCTACAACAGTGTCTCCCAAAAAGTAGTTGTTCAATAATGCTTCTTAAGTGATAAAACACAGATGAAGCTAAGGAAAAAAGAATTTTTTGATCAAGGAAAAGGAAGCTTTTGCCCTAAAAGTTTCCACATATAATTATGTCTAGAAACAGTTTCTCTTTCTATTTAGATTGAAGAAGCCTCAAGTTATAATGAGTATCCGAAAGTATTAAAAATATTGTAAGATTTGAGAAGTCCTAACATTTCTTTCTCTCAATATCCTAAACTGTTAAGTTTCATGCTGTTGGCCAGAGTAATTATACATGTGTTACACATACAATTTGAAATATAAAATGTTTTAGGACTTTGACTCTTTGTTAGGTAAAATCTACATGGAGAAGCCAATAAGAAAAATGAAAGATACTGTGAAAAAAAATTTAAAAACACAAAGCACTATGTTGAATTAAATTCCACAACTTAAAATGCTTTAAAAAAAATTTTTAGGGACACCTGGGTGGCTCAGCAGTTGAGCATCAGCCTTCGGCCCAGGGTGTTATCCTGGAGTCCTGGGATCGAGTCCCACGTCGTGCTCCCTGCATGGAGCCTGCTTATCTCTCTGCCTATGTCTCTGCCTTTCTCTCTCTGTGTCTGTCATGAATAAATAAATAAAATCTTTAAAAAAATTTTTTTAAAGGTCTTCTGAACCAACTCCCCCTCCACACACACACAAAAGCCTTAACTGTCAAATTTTATTCTGTCAATGAAAAATAATCTTTAATCTGTAAATTTTTAGAAATCTTATGAGATTAGAAATGAAAGCACAGTGACTGATACAGTAGGCCCTCAGCAAACATTTAGGGAAAGACAGATGGAAGAATAAATGAAAGTAGATAAATGATAAGTTCTAATGAGGGCTGATGTTGAACTTGTAGGACTCATTCATTCAAGTCATTTAAAAGAGCCTTTCTATAATACATTTCCCTGAGATGTCAGTTTTCATTCCTGGTGACGTGTCATTAACATTATCTTCTGAACTCTTATAATATTCAATTATAGTTTATTTTGCTTTAATATATAATAAAAGTTCAGTCACCTTTAAGACTAAAAGAATGTACAAAAATGACCTTCTAAAATAGTTTTACATTTAAAAAGCAACTGAAAAGAAAATAGTTAATTATGAGCTTGTTCTTAGCTCCCATGAGTAGGACCATATACATGAATGTCCACCCTAAAAAGAGGAGAATTAGTTATTGACAATGCATACACTGTCAGGAGTATATACTGTAACAAGAGTTTGTATGGCTTATTTATTATTTCATCTCATCTCTGCATATGTACAGATATGCAGTGTGGATAATTAGAAAGAGATGCCAAGCCTAAACACAAAACTTGGGTTCTATTGTTACCCATCATTTATTAGCTGTGTAATCTCTGGCTGAAGGGTCTCAATACTCTTATAATAAAAAAAAAAAAAAGGAATTTAAGTTATCTTCCAGCTAACCCCACAAGGTCATTATTAACATAAAATAAACAATGAATAAGAAAAGGCTTTAAAAACCATAAAGCATTAAGATATAAGATATTATTACTGCCTTACTATCCTGAAAACAATCTATGCCAAAGAGTCCATTAGTGAAAGTACCATAATCATTTCCAAAGACATGAGAAAAAATCAATATTACAATGAAGAAAGGCAAAATTTCCACATCTCCATTGTGCTTCTCATACTGACAATTTCTTCCTACAGATCTGGAGAAATAAAATTTGACTTGCTCACTACTATAACAACTCTCCTTATTTTCAAAAGCTTCCAGAACAAATCTAGTTCAAATGTGGTTGTTTCTGGCATATGGCTATATAAATAATGAAATGAGCTCAGAAAAGAGTTTCTAATTAAACAAAGATATAATTTAAGAAAAGAGAAGAATTTCAAACTGAAAAGTGGCATTATTAGGTTAATGTCCCCCAAAATAAGTTTTCATCTTAAATATTTCTAATCCTGTCGGTAACATATGGATATAGGCCTCCCTTTGCTCTACCGGAGAAAGTCGATTTAACTGATTAATTGGCAGAAGTTATGTTTTCTTAGTTTTCAACTGACTGATTTATGGGAACATGCAGAAAAATATTTTGTACTTTGTACTTTAGGCTTTTTTTCCATTTTGGAAGAAAGAGGAAGTAGATTTCTATTTTAGTTGTATTCAGGTATCCTTCCTATGCACTCCCGTATCAGCTATACAGTGAATTGTAACCATCTGTTTACTTGTGCTTCTCCCTCCAGACTAAAAACTTAAGGAGGGATGAGAACATGTCCAGGTCATTTTTTATTCTCATGCTATTAACACAGTAACTGGAACACAGAAGGTACTCATTAAATGTTGACTGAATAAATTAAGGAATAAACTGCAGATATAATATTAGACTGACTTTTCTTTAATGCCTAATGTTCCTTTGGATTATACTCAAATTTAGTCTTTGGATTTTAGTAATATAGGCAACATGCATTCTGTGTAATAGATTTATGCAAGTTAAAGCAGCTGAATATTGAAATTAGTAAATTAAACAGATTGAATTGCTTAAATTATATGTAGAGAAGATGAATATATACATTTATTAATATAACTCAGTTATCCTTTCATTCAAAACATTTCTGGAGAATTTACTACATTCTAATTACCGTGCCCAGGAGCTGAGAATGGAAAGGCAGAGAGGCCTCCAGATCTCAAGGAGATGAATACTGGTTGAGGCAGAGAATCAAGTAAATATTCTGACAGAGATGTGTGCTAGGACCATGGGATCACTGTGGATGGCAGGGAGGTACAGCCAGAGGGAAGGGGTTATACAGGAGGCTTCACAGAGAGGTGATGCATGAACTAAGGTTTGACAAAAACAGAGTTAGCTTACAACAAAGAAACAGGAATTCTAGACAGGGAGAAGATGAGGTGCCCAGAGCCCTGCTGACAGAGTGAAGGCTGTCTGCAGAACTGCAGAAGATGAGGAGAAACAAAGAGAAAGAGATGAGAGACCACAGATTGTGGAGGGTCCTATGGGCCAAATTTAACAGGAATCTTCAGTGAAGAAGGAGCTGTAGGAGATCATCTCCTAAAGGGACTCAGTCTACTTACAAGAGATTAGGAATAATAGCTAGAAGGTCCGGTTTAAAACACAACAACAAAAAAGGACTCAATCATAAACAAATAATGGCATCTTACCATTTGCAAACAACATTGATAGACCTAGAAGGTATTATGTTAAGTGAAGTAAGTTACACAGAAAAAAAGACAAATACCATATGAATGTAAAAAGTAAAACAAATGAACAACAAAACAACACACAAATAGACTCATAGATACAGAGAATGCACTGGTGGAAGCCAGAGGGGAGATGGGTGAAATAAGTGAAAGAGAGTAAGAGGTATGAACTTCCAGTTATAAAATAAATAAGTCACAGAGATGAAAAATTACAGCATAAGGAATATTATCAGTAATATAATAACTGAGTACGGCAGTAGATGATAACTACACTTACTGGAGTGAGCATCTTGTTATGTATAGAACTGTTGAATCACAATGTTATATACCTTAAATGAATATAATATTGTATGTCAACTATACATCAATTAAAATAAAAAATTTTAATTAAAAAGTGGAATTTTATAGTAAGGAGGGCACTTGATGGGATGAACACTGAATGTTATACTATATGTTGGCAAATCGAACTTCAATTAAAAAAAAACAAAAAAGTGGAATTTTCGATCAGCAAACAGATGAACTGATGAAAAAACAAAAGCAAAAACACTTTTAATTCAAGATAACTTAATATGTTATCTGAACTTCATGATCTGGTTTTTAGATAAAATCATGTCTCAGGGAACCTGGTTGGCAGTCAGTAGAGCATGTGACACTTGATCTTCGGGTTATGAGTTTGAGTCTAGAGATTACTTCAAAATAAAATCTTAAAAAAAAAATCACATCTCTAAAAGGATAAGATGAAAATAATTAGGTGTGACTTTGAAATGCAAATTTTTTATAATTTTGAAAAATAAATAATATTTTACTTAAAAAAATGCTTCTCTCTCATTGTAGAGGCCACATCTTCAAATATATTTATCCCTGTCACTGAAGCACCTATCTTAGAACGAGTCTACAGTATTTGCAAAATGATCATTCAGCAGACCACTATTGCTGGTAGGCAAAAAGCCCCAGAATGAAAAGCCCAGGCATGCTCCAGCTGTCCTGTACATTTGCAGGAAGAGCTCACCAGCAGTCCAACTGATGGAGTATATATCTAAAAGTAGTATGGTATTTTAAAATACAGCACATATCAAAACTGCAACTTGGTTTTGGATTGCTTATTTTCATGTGATAAAGACATAAGTATCCATTTAAAAGAAGGAATGTCTAAGTGCCTGTTTTACTGATGTAATAAAGTTACTTCTTAATTGTTAGTGACTAATGGAACATAAGTTATTTTCAGGGAAAAATAAAAGTCAAACATTAATCTGAATTTCAGTAAAGAATGACAACATACAGGCACATCTATGGCAAGTTAGACAATCTCTTTCAAACAATGGGAAATTCAAGTCACTTTACACAAAGGAGACTAGGGAAAGAAATATGAATGAAAAAGGGAAAATCCAGCTAAATACCACTACTTCTCGGTCATTTCATGAACATGAATTTGTTTCTAAATGTTGTGTCCTGGGGACCCGAGGAACCATAGGCTAATTCATCTGATTGTAAGTGAACAGTATTATTTACTTATAACCATTTAATTTTTCTTCTCTAAGAGAAAAAAGCAAGCCACCATCACTGAAAGATTTTTCATCTTTTTCCCTAGAACTAATTGTCAAAGAGAATGACAAATATGATAAAAAAAAATTACCAAATGTGAACAAGTAAAGATTGGAAATAACAACAAAAAAAAAAATACTGGAAGCATATTCATTATGTTTGATATAACACCAGCCTTCTAAAGATTCAGTTTCTCAGCCTGTCCAATGTGTGGGCCAAGGAGAGTCATAACAAGGACAAAGTCATCAAAACATATTGAATTAATTGTAAACTCTAAACAATATTATATGTAAGAAAATCACAATCAGTTAATGGATATTTAATTATGGTATTTTTTTCCTTTGGACTAATTCTTCTTTTCTTTTTTCTTTTATGTTCCATTTTATTATAGTCAGCATCATGCTGCTATTCCTGCAAGTATTGAACAAGCATGGGATTTGAATATTACACTCCTAAATAAATGAATTGCTCAATTTCCTGTGACCATCTATACATACTCCATCTTCAGAAAGTTTACCAATATTCTACCATAAAGGGGACAGTGATCTTTTTTCCAATATGCATGACATTTCTGGACAAGACAATTGTGACACAAGCACTTATTTCCATGAAGAAAAACTTTGCAGTTTTATGGCATTCATCATTTGACAAATGCAACTATTTTCCTTATCAACCAACTCTTACTGAACTTCCTAGCAGTCACTGTGGAATCCTTAAGGACCCATTAAATTTCTGAAGAAGGAAGCTAAGATGAAGGACATGCCACTCCGAATTCATGTGCTACTTGGCCTAGCTATCACTACACTAGTACAAGCTGTAGATAAAAAAGCGGATTGCCCACAATTATGTACATGTGAAATCAGGCCTTGGTTTACACCCAGATCCATTTATATGGAAGCATCTACTGTGGATTGTAACGATTTAGGTCTTTTAAATTTCCCAGCCAGATTGCCTGCTGACACACAGATTCTGCTCCTACAGACTAACAATATTGCAAAAATTGAATACTCCATAGACTTTCCAGTAAACCTTACCGGCCTGGACTTATCTCAAAACAATTTATCTTCAGTCACCAATATTAATGTAAAAAAGATGCCTCAGCTTCTTTCTGTGTATTTAGAGGAAAACAAACTAACTGAGCTTCCTGAAAAATGTCTGTCTGGACTGAGCAACTTACAAGAACTCTATATTAATCACAACTTGCTTTCTACAATTTCCCCCGGAGCTTTTATTGGCCTACATAATCTTCTTCGACTTCATCTCAATTCAAATAGATTGCAGATGATCAACAGTAAGTGGTTTGACGCTCTTCCCAATCTGGAGATTCTGATGATTGGGGAAAATCCAATCATCAGAATCAAAGACATGAACTTTAAGCCGCTTATCAATCTTCGCAGTCTGGTTATAGCTGGTATAAACCTCACAGAAATACCAGATAATGCCTTGGTTGGACTTGAAAACTTAGAAAGCATCTCTTTTTACGACAACAGGCTTATTAGAGTGCCCCATGTTGCTCTCCAAAAAGCTATAAACCTCAAATTCTTGGATCTAAATAAAAATCCCATTAATAGAATACGGAGAGGTGATTTCAGCAATATGCTACACTTAAAAGAGTTGGGAATAAATAATATGCCTGAGCTGATTTCCATCGACAGTCTTGCTGTGGATAACCTGCCAGATCTAAGAAAAATAGAAGCTACAAACAACCCAAGGTTGTCTTACATTCACCCAAATGCATTTTTCAGACTACCCAAGCTGGAATCACTCATGCTGAACAGCAATGCCCTTAGTGCCCTGTACCATGGTACAATTGAGTCTCTGCCAAACCTCAAGGAGATCAGCATACATAGCAATCCCATCAGGTGTGATTGCGTCATCCGTTGGATTAATATGAACAAAACCAACATTCGATTTATGGAGCCAGACTCACTATTTTGCGTGGACCCACCTGAATTTCAAGGCCAAAATGTTCGGCAGGTGCATTTCAGGGAAATGATGGAAATCTGTCTCCCTCTTATAGCTCCTGAGAGCTTTCCTTCTAATCTGGATTTAGAAGCTGGGAGCTATGTTTCCCTGCATTGTAGAGCTACTGCAGAGCCACAGCCTGAAATCTACTGGATAACACCTTCTGGCCAAAAACTCTTACCTAATACTCTGAAAGACAAGTTCTATGTACATTCTGAAGGCACACTAGATATAAATGACATAACCCCATCAGAAGGGGGCCTATATACTTGCATAGCAACTAACCTGGTTGGTGCTGACTTGAAGTCTGTTATGATCAAAGTGGATGGTTCTTTTCCCCAGGATAACAATGAATCCTTAAATATTAAAATAAAAGATGTTCAGGCCAATTCAGTTCTGGTGTCTTGGAAAGCAAGCTCTAAAATTCTCAAATCCAGTGTTAAGTGGACAGCCTTTGTCAAGACTGAAAATTCCCATGCTGCCCAAAGTGCTCGAATACCATCTGATGTCAAGGTATATAATCTTACTCACCTGAACCCATCAACTGAGTATAAAATTTGTATTGATATCCCCACCATCTATCAAAAAACCAGAAAACAATGTGTAAACGTCACCACAAAAAGTTTGGACCCTGATCAAAGAGAATATGAAAAGAGTAACACCACAACCTTTATGGCCTGCCTTGGAGGTTTACTAGGGATTATTGGTGTGATATGTCTTTACAGTTGCCTCTCTCAAGAAATGAACTGTGATGGTGGACATAGCTATATGAGGAATTACTTACAGAAACCAACCTTCACATTTAGTGAGCTTTATCCTCCTCTAATCAACCTCTGGGAAACAGGCAAAGAAAAAAGTACAGCATTGGAAGTGAAAGCAACTGTTATAGGAGTGCCAACAAATATGTCCTAAAAACAACTAACTAAACCTACTTCAAAGAAAAGCTTAAGGCTGCAGCTGTGCTTGAAAAAAAAAAAAAAAGGCAGAGAAATATTGCTTTCTAGAAAGAAGTTTAAGCTTCACCAATGCTGCTCCTGACCAAGGGAAATATGTACAAGTTCAGCATTTTAATTAACTGGCTTCAAAGGGTACTGTGGCAACCAAATAAAATAATTCCATTTTCTAGAACTTTCATGTAACTTTTATGTCTGGACTACAGTTAAAGTGGACAAAAACATTTCTGTATTTTTTTTAAGTATATAAGAGTAGTTGAACTGAGCAATACCTCCTCCTGTGTTGTATTACACATATTAGCCACGAGTTTTTGCAGTGACTAGGTAACTTGAATTGACACGTGGTGTAATAAAATGGACAAATTCTGTAGAGTAGACACAGTGAGTATGTGGGCCTCTTTTATAAGAAAAAAATACATTTTGGATTAAAACCAATTGCTTTTGTCTTGTTTTTGTTTCTAAATAAAGAATAATTTCTGGGAAATGTCATCTGACCAGGTATCATTTAAATGACATTTTTTTAAAACTGTTTTTTTATAATGAAATTTGGTATCCTAAGACACTTTTACTGGGTTCTGTAATTACATTTTTATAAAACACAGAAGTGAATTTGGAGTTCTTTATCAGTATTGAAAGGCAATAACAACATTCTTCAACCCTATATTGACAGAAACAAATCCTCAAGGATATCATGTATTCACTTAAATATTTTCTTAACAAGCAAGTTTTAGAATAGATTTAATTGATAAGTTCACATAATATAAATCCAATATCTGAGGAACTGAAAATTTTATTTTAATAATTAATAGTAGCTCAAATGAAAGCTGCTTGCTTTGCAGAAAATATTGCCAATTTTTTCTAGGACTTATGATTTAGGTCTAATATTCAAATCTCTGTGATTCTAAACACTTAATGTGCCTGACTGAAGTAATAAGCAAATAATCTAATAATTTTCTGTGCTGCAAATGTAATAACCACATGAACTCAAAAAAGGAAGGTTTATATACTTGTATAGCAACTAACCTAGTTGATGCTGACTTGAAGTATGCTCTGATCAGATTGAACGGTTCTTTTCCTCAGGATAACAATTAATATTAGAATTTTAGAAGATTAGGATTTTCTTAAGACTAGAATTTTAAAACTTTAAACATACTGGATTATTAATAGAATAAGTTTTTCAAGTACAATTTTCTGAAATTTTCCCTTTTATTTGGTTCACTGTCATATAAAAATGACATAAATCAGATAATTCCAGAGTTTAATAAAAATTTGAGAGAGAAGTTTTGGTAATAAAAGAAAAAGCTTCTAAGACTGATGTAGAGTAAAAGAGGGGCATCCGGGTGCACAGGTGATTGAGTGTCTGACTCTTAGTTTCAGCTCAGGTCATGACCTCAGGGTTGTGAGAACAAGCCCTGACCTCAGTGTAAAGTCTGATTAAGTTTCTTTTTTCCCTCTCCCTCTGCCCCTCCCTCCCATGAGTGTATGTGTGTGTGTGCATGTGTGTGCATGAGTTCTCTCTCTCTAATAAGTAAATATTTTAAAAACAGAGTAAAAGAAAAAGATTAAGTGTAGTTCTCTATGACTATATTTAAGACACCTAAAAAACACAGCTTAAAAAATGAGAATAACTGAAGTGCCAAAAACATTCCTAATTATTTAAAGAATCTAAAATAAGAAATATAAAGATTTCATTTGCAGAAAACAACCAAAATCTTTTAGGGTTTTAAGTCATATTTCCAAACAAAACCCATAATCCTGCAAAATAAATGTATTTGTGTACAAAACAATATCCTGAAACAATAAAAAACCATCTAAGATAATAAGCCATACTTTTTACATGCAGATCACTTATCTCTACAAAGCTACAAGGCTTCCATGTTAATTGCTGCTGTACCTGTTCATAATCAAACATTTAACTTTTCTTACAATAGCTTGGTGCATGTTATCAACATGTCACTGGCCTGTAAACACTTCCAGCACTGTAGTCATATCAATTTATTTGTTAATGTAGACATTTGCTTTTATGATAGCCTTGACAGTTTCTAATTAAATCCTGCTGTTTTTAACAATGTGGAAGGTAATTGTTATGAACTCTTTAAAACAAAAGGACAAATTGCGTTAATTTTAATACATCAAAATATGAAACTTGCTAATTCAATGTGTTTCCCAAACACAAATTTTACAACCTGATGAATCACTATCACACAGCGGCTGACATTAGAATTTATCAGTAAGACATGCTCATACATCATGAGATGTTTCAGCACCACGGACAGAGCTTTTTAGAGCCAGGCTATTTGTCAAAAATATAAGAGCTGAAATATGACCTATTAGGAAGCAGGTATTGCATAGGTCAGCAAG
This sequence comes from Vulpes vulpes, assembly GCF_048418805.1. Taxonomy (NCBI): domain Eukaryota; kingdom Metazoa; phylum Chordata; class Mammalia; order Carnivora; family Canidae; genus Vulpes; species Vulpes vulpes. Next base: position 116,010,210 of record NC_132786.1, read on the forward strand.
AACTTGCTCAGGTATCTTGTATGTTTCTTTTAAACCTATATGCCTGAAGAACTATAACAAACATAGCATAAAGCTTAAAATGCTTTCAAGCTACATTTTTCCTAGAAAACCTGTAGCAAATAAGCACTTTGAATAGTTACCTAACAGTGAACACTGAAATGAAGTATCTTTGTTACAGTCGAATAAATACAGATGGTCAAAGCAAATCATGATCCTATTTACTTGCTTATAATTTAATCTGAATTGCCAGTGAGAACAAAAAGACATTTGTTTCAATAATAAGAATGGTATTTCATACTCCCTATGTTACCTTCTAAACCTCACATAAAATTAAGCTCTAGTCAAAGTACTTAAAGTATATTAACTTTCAATTTGGTGATACATATAGATGCAATGGCAAACTTTACCTATAACAAATAAAACTCTAAGTTTATACTACTGTGAATGTCAACTGATCTTCTCACCTTGTATGGAGAAAAACATTTTTTCATAAAAATGATTTTTAAATAATTATATATTTTCTAATTTACACTATATAATAAAATTCAAATTTTCTGAAAATAAACATGTCTAGTTGAATACAAATAATGTATAAAACGAATGTGGAGCAAAATGTGTGATTGTCAGCAAAGCCAATCAACAGTATGTTGCCAGTCATGTGCTATTTTCCCTAGAAAAGAAATGAAATCCATTTATGGTATGTATATCTATCTTTTGACACTCGTTTCGGTTCCTACAATTTTATTCTAATTAGATAAAAAGTTTTTAAGCAAAACTATATATCAGCAAGCATAAGTTTAAAATTATAATTCCTGGGGATCCCTGGGTGGCTCGGCAGTTTAGCGCCTGACTTCCGCCCAGGGCGTGATCCCGGAGTCCCAGGATTGAGTTCTGCATCAGGCTCCTGCATGGAGCCTGCTTCTCCCTCTGCCTGCATCTCTGCCTCTCTCTCTCTCTCTCTCTCTCTCTCTCTCTCTGTGTGTGTCTCTCATGAATAAATAAATAAAATATTTAACAAAATAAAATAAAATTACAATTCCTTAGTCTATTTAACTATATATTCTCTGGCTACTTTCAATAAATATTTACTGTATGGCTATTACTCCCTGGAAAAACGAAGTGAACAGAACAAACTTCATGCATTAAGGAGATTACATTCTACTGGATTACATGCTGGTTACATACCACTGCTTTTATTAGTATGTGTTAACTATGTTACCTAGTAGAGAGTCCCAGCCTCAATCCGTATTCTCACAGAATATTAATACTCAAAAATATCACAAATTTTGTTCTTGCTCTAAAAAGATTTTACTTATTATATGTTGATATAAGAACTTAATTCAAATTTATTATTGATCTTAACACACACACATACACACACACACACACAAATAGCAGCCTAATACTATCCTTAAACTGGTTAAATTAAAAGGCACTTAACTATGAAGGAAAACCTTAAAATTTCACAGATTAGCCTTTAACATGAAAAAAATCAGATATGTGAGTAACAAAGCCAATAACAAAAACAACTAAAAGTTTAAAGATATGTATTTGCTAAAGAAAGGGAAAATTCCAATGATATATCCTCACAGCTATCACAAGTATTAGAAAAAATTCTAATTGTATATGTCACTATTAAACAAAACCTTCAGCTTCATCCCAGTGTTGGTAGTCTACGAGATAAGGAATAAAGAATTGTGATTAAATTGTGGCTAAATTTTCTTTCTTTTTTAAAAAAAGTATCTTATTTATTTATTCATGAAAGACACAGAGAGAAAAAGACAGAGACAGAGGGAGAAGCAGGCTCCATGCAGGGAGCCCGATGTGGGACTCGATCCCAGGATCACCAGATGATGCCCTGAGCCAAAGGCAGATGCTCAACCGCTGAGCCACCCAGGCATCCCTAATTGTGGCCACATTTTCTTTGATCAAATCTCAATCTCTCCCTCTCTCCCCCACTCTTTCCCATAACAAGTTATAATAGGTAAAAGTTTGTTTTAAATATACTTGCCAGATATGTTTACTATATCGAACATTCCAAAACCACAATGATCTTCTCTTCTACCACCATCTCAGATGGTAATATTTTCACCCTTAGTTCTACAACCTGTACTCTATATCATTTCACCCTGACTAATGCATTGATAACTAGGTCATTGCTTGGGATCATGGCAATATTATAGTGGAATGAAAGAACTATCCCTAGAATCAAAATGTTATAATCAGCACCATGGAGCTCAGGAAAAAGAAAAAAACTAATTGGAGTTTCAACACAATAGTGGATGCTTTTGTGTGTTCATTTGTAAAGTGGGGACTATTATTAAAGGTGACCCCTACTTTGATTTATCTTACTCCTCTGAAGCAAGGGAAAAATAAAACACTATTTGTACCCAAGGATAAAATCACAAAATCAGAGTTCATTCTGAAAGTCATAATACATATAACCAATCCTAAGACAAATCATTAAAAGATAAGTGTTTTAAAAAGAATATTCCAGAGAAATATACATTATTTCCAAAATCTTGCCTAAACATTTTATTAATGGCATCACAAAGCTCCTCTTGAATTGACTAGTAAGCATTCAGTATGCTCAGGTGAGAAGATCATATGAAATAGAACATGACTCCTTTTTATTCCTACTGAAAATAGACAAGCCCACAGAGATTTGAATTTACTATTCTGGTTCACTTTACATACACATCAGAGGGCTCTTAAAGGTATGTTTGAAATAAGCCATATAGCCAATACCAACTAAGGGGTTAGATACATCACGGAAATATCAATACAACTTTTTCTTAAGAGTGAACTGAGGTATTTAAATAAGTAATAAATTCAGAGCAAATACCATATATGATTTCAAAATTAATGTAGAGTGGACAAAGTAGCAAAGCATAGCACAGAGAGTTATGGTTGACCATGGCAAGCCTTCCAGGAGAATGAACTAAAATGGAATTTGAAGAACTCATAGTACTTTATGTGCTTCTATTTGTCTTTTCTGACTCTGATATATCATTAAAAAACTAATAGTACTATGTGACCAATGTAAGGAAAACCCAGCTTCTCATTAAAACACATAGTTCAGGGGATCCCTGGGTGGCGCAGTGGTTTAGCGCCTGCCTTTGGCCCAGGGCGCGATCCTGGAGACCCGGGATCGAATCCCACGTCGGGCTCCCGGTGCATGGAGCCTGCTTCTCCCTCTGCCTGTGTCTCTGCCTCTCTCTATCTCTCTGTGTGACTATCATAAATAAATACAATTTTTTAAAAAAACCATATAGTTCAGTGTCTGAAGTTATTGATTCAAAATCCAATTGCAATATCCATTTATAATGTTTACTAGCCACTGGACAAATAACAGAGTAAGCTTGGGAAATATATTGACCATCCTAATCCTAGCACTGAGAGAATGAAAGTATTAAGCAAACAACAACAACAAAAAACCTCCCTGTCATTTATGGTACCAGATTCAGGGCTAGTAAAGAGAAATAGTTCTTAAACCATGAGAGCTGCCATTATTAAAGCAATATAGTCAAACACACCAAAGGAGTTCTTCAAAAGAATACTTTATAAAGATGAAATCTATTAATAGAATTCAAATAAAAGTCAGGCACCTCTGGTAAACATTCTTTTAATAATAGCTACAGAGACAAGTCACATACTCAAAGAACATGAAAACATGTCTCTAAGAGAACTCCGAGTCTTCTAGGATCCTCTTCCCTGTTTTACTAGTCAGTTAATCCACAAACCAACATTCCAGTATATACTTTTCATATCAAATAATTTATTTTATCAGAGTTTAAAATGCATTTACAAACAGAATGCATGAATTTATATAATTATGTAATTTTAACTACCCAATTTAAACCACTGAGCTTAAAAATAAAAATCCTTCAGATGATGGATATGATATAGGAAAAGTATAAAAACAGAAGGAAAGAAAACATTCATTTCTTCCTACTAACAGAATTTTTATCAATAAGAATATTTAAGAAGTAACAGATTGCACTGAAAAGAGGACTTACACCAAAAAAAACTGTGTTAGAATAAGGGTAGTTAGGGTTTCTGTCCAATGGATTATGTGTGTCTCAGTCCAGGCTCAGTCCTGAGGTGACAATATGATGCTTGAAATATTTTCCTGACACATAAAATGCATAGAAATTAATAAATACGTTATGACCCTATTATTATATTTGAATAATACATATTAATATATACTCAAGAGGCAAGATAAAAATTAGGAAGAGAAACATTTACTGAATCCTGAGCATGTGCCCAACTAACAATTTGCTATGGTCTTAAGAAATCCCCTACAGGGATACCTGGGTGGTTCAGCGGTTTAGCGCCTGCCTTTGGCCCAGGGCCTAATCCTGAAGTCCCGGGATCAAGTCCTGCATCAAGCTCCATGCATGGAGCCTGCTTCTCCCTCTGCCTATGTCTCTGCCTCTCTCTCTCTGTATCTCTCATGAATAAATAAAATAAAATAAAAAGTAAAAGAAAAGAAATTCACTACACATCTAAAGGAGAAGGGGTGTGGGAAAAATGAACATTTACCATTTTAGAATGTCAGGCATACTGATGAATGCACTTACTTCCTCTCTTGTCTGTCGTCTGTCTGTCTCTGTGTGTGTGTGTCTCTCTCTCTCTCTCTCTCTCTCTATATATATATATATGTAGATATATATATATACACACACATATATTAATTAATTAATTAATTAATTAATTCAATTTTCATTACCAGGAGTATTCACATTCCCATTTTACAGATCAGTCTCAAAGAAGTAATCATTTGCCCCAAGAGAACAATAATAATGACAACAACAAAGCAAAAAGCCAAAAGATAGAACATCATGAGAAATAATAATAATCAGGCACTTTTTTTAAGCATGCATAACCCACAAAAATAACTAACAATCCATCAATAATATGCCAGATTTATTAATTGTGCCTATTATTTTCTATCTATTCCATTAACATGTTTCTTTATAATAACCTTATCTCAGTTTGCATGAGGACAAACATGGTCTCATTCATTTGGGGAATATAAAAAATAATGACAGAGAATAAAGGGGAAAGGAGAAAAAATGAGTGGGAAATATCAGAAAGGGAGACAGACATGAGAGACTCCTAACTCTGGGAAATGAACTAGGGGTGGGGGAAGGGGATATAGGTGGGGGGTGGGGGTGACTGGGTGATGGGCACTGAAGGGAGCACTTGGTGGGATGAGCACTGGGTGTTATTCTATATGTTGGCAAATTGAACATCCGTTTGCATGAGGAATTGGAGATAGAGTGCCCGTATTTGTCAACTTCAAGTTATTACTTGCTGAAGACTGAACAGTGAGTACTAGTTTATCAATAACAAAACCTGCAAATATTCTTATAAATAAAAAATTTAAAATAAATATATATTCACTAACTACTCACTGGGTACAAAGCACTTCTAGGGACTTTTAAAAGACTTTCCTGTGATTATTTCCATGCATGGATCTCCGAGTCCCAATTTTTTTCAATCGCATCACTGTAAAGTACAAAATGGTCAATTACCTGTTTAACCTGCTTTTTTGACTCCCCGATAATAATATCATACACAGTTACTCTGACCTTAGAAGGAGAATCCAGCTTAAAAAATAAGGATTGAGGGGGAAGGATTTTCTTTTCAATCTTTTGCCATCATCCACATCCTTGCCAGTTCTGGAGCACCACCATCACCATCTTAGAGAGTCAGCAGTCAGTGTGCTCTGACAGAGTTAATCTTTGTTGGATCTCTTGTCTCGTGTTATAAGCCTTGGCTCCTGAGGAGTTCTAATTTATGAAATGGAATTTGTGAGTTGGTTTTGAGGAGTTCTAATAAATGGGTTTTGCTCTAGGAGAACAAAATTACTTAATAAGCAAACGTTAGATGTTACAGAGAGTTTGTGGATAAATGGGACAACAAAAATATTAAATAAAAATACTGCCAAACTTATCCATGATTAAAACCTACAGATGCCTATCTAAGAAGTTCATCAGCTATACTTCCCAGCAGACGCAGGGTGGTTCAGTAAAATAAACAAATGAACAAAAACAAACACTTCCACAGGTTAATGAACTTCTATGAAATGAAACTGACATGCAGAAATAATTTGATGTGTAAAGAAGTTTCTCAGTATTCAGTGAATACTAAATTTTGCTTGCAAGTATTTGAAAGCCACTATGCTAAACCATGTTCTAATTCCAAATGATATGCCCCCAACTTTGGTTATTTTGCAATGAATCATTGGTATGGTAGACCTTCTTCTGAGGAATGAGACTTGGAAAACAATAGCAGCAAAATTTCTAAACAGAAAAGCAAGAAGTGGTCCATGTTTTCATTCATATATGCATCTTACCCTGCAAATGTGCTAGATACAATATTAACTATTAGAACTTCAAGACTGATTGTGATAGACAAATTCCTTGACATGATAACATTTACCCTCCACATGTAGGTGGCAACAAATAAATCCAGTAATTGCAATACAAGCTAATAAAATTTGGTAGGCATGGGATAGCTTATATATATGTGGGAGACACAGGTTATTATAAGGGGACCCAGAAAGGGTTCTAACAGCTAAGACTATCTTTACACAAACTGCCAATTAAAAAAACAGAGAAATGCAGAGAAAGTGATAATACGTGGAAGAATTTGAATACCATCAGGGTATTGAGTCACTGAGAGAAAGTGCTGCAGAAGGAAAAAGCTGGAGCTGGCCTTCAGAAAGAAAAGTGGAAACATGGGTAAAAAAATCAAACTTAAAGTTGTTACTAACAAATAGTTTGTGGACACTAATATCCAAGGGAAAATGACAAGGCAAAATTTAGAAGACTAGGAAAAATAAAAAAAAATAAAACACTGGGACTAATCAATAAGGCTACAAATACTAGTTCTCCATCTTTCAATCCTGTCTCCCTCTATAGCCAAGTCCTAGGCTCCCATCCTATCCCTCATCCTCCATAGCTAAAAATATGAGAAGTAGGAAATGAAAAAAGAAATACATAAGCACATTTTATACACTACTCTCTCAGGCAGGCCTTCCCTAATTTGAAACACACACACACACACACACACACACACGCGTGCGCACACAACACCCTCCTAAACATACACTCAGGTGTACACCTTCACATTCAGGATTAGCAGAGTCCATTATTTGCAAGTTATTCTCATTTCAGATATTTTAAAATACATCTCCTATGAAACCAACAGAGGTTTAAAATGTTACTACAGCTCTTCACTCTCTGCCCATGAGGCAGATAAATGAAAGAGATTGTAGGTATTTTGAGAAATTTTATACATAAAAAACCAAATGTGATTTAAAATTAAGGTCTATATCTTTGAACTTAAGAATTATCTAGCTCCACTTTCATTGCCAATTGTACTTCTCTTTCAGAAATTTCATGAATATGTGACATAGACTTTAATAATAAGTATATGAGTATAAAAACAGATGTAGGAAAACCAAGGGGAAAAATAGTGTGTCTCGTTTATTTGGACTATGTTTTCTGCAATATTAGACACAGTTCTGAAGAGATTTCACAGGTATCACTTTTTTCAGATAACAGAAAAAAAAAACTATCCTTTATTATATGTCTCTAAGTGAGACCCTGAACTCAAAATAACTTTAAAATAGGAAAGAGTATTTGCAGAAATACTCACACAAATTGGACACTCATTCCAGATTTTCTCTACTTACTCACCACTGTACTCTCTCAAGAAAAAAGGTTTTATCAAGGTTGTCTAATATAATACAGGTTTTCAGAGTAAAGAGGTACATTGTAGCACAATAATTTAAGGTTTGATTTTGAAGATGTACTTGAAAATAATAGAGGAGCTAAGCATTAAAAGACATAATAAACATAATGAGATATAACATTAACATAAATATTTGAGGATACTCCTATTAAATTTTCTCAAAAGTGTTTTAAAAGAACTGTAATACATAGACTATTAAATTAGTTATTTTTCAATTCTTCAATAACTTGTTTGAAAACGTTGTTGGACATTTTCTGAAACCAAGGGGCAATTCCAAACAGAAAATAAAATGGGTAAAAGCACATCTGCTTTCCCAAGATATTTAAAATGCCAGTGTCTGAGTATGCCCAGAAAGACTTCTATAATATTCTGCTGCTAGCCACTAATTTGTGGAGAGGATGCCAACTCACCATGGCAGATGTGTTTGTTTCATTTCACTCTGGGAGAGATAATAGAGAAAGGCCAGGGAGCTTTAGGACAAAATGATTACTAAATAAGTGTAATGACAGAGTGGTCTCTATTTTATTAATAAGAGTAACTCTCCCCCACGACTAGGCTGTGGTAGCGAGGTCACTGTTTTTCAGTGTGAATACTTAAAACACCAGGTAAGAATATGTATGTCATATCCTAACTGTCATCCCATTCTTGAAAAAACAAAATTTAAGTTTGAACTTCACGGAAGCCACAAGATATAAAAATACTAGAAAGTCTGAGATCAGTAGCCCTAGACTTTGGAACTAAAGTGAAAATCTTAAACTTATGAGGGCATTATAAAATTTTACTGATTACATCTCTGTAAAGTACGTCTGAAGATACGACATTTTCATAAACAATATAGCTGACATTTGAATATATTACCCATAGCTACTCTGTGATGTCAGAAAAATTATGCTAACCTACCTTGATGAATTATTGGTCATGAGGTAGGAGATATCAAATAAAATTATCATCAGACAAATTTTCAAACCCTTTGACTCTTTCTACTCCTACAAAATGAGCACTATCAAATATCTGCAGATGCCTTTCCCAGTGGCAACAGGCTTATCAATAAAGATTTTTGCTATATTGTGACAAGACAACCCTGTGATCTTTAAATAATCTGGCTTCAGAAAGGAGCTTTTATATTAAGGGTCTCCTAAAGTTCCTCTTGACTTAAAATCCCAAGCTTATCATGAGGATGTCACATTATTCTTTTAAAATATAAGATTTTAAAGCATAATTGTATATTCTCTTAATATAGTTTATAATGCATAATTATATAACATCAAGACACTACAGAAAATAAAGCCTCACATTCTCCATGTCTGCCATACAGTTTTATAAAAGCCTGCCATTTTGCCTTGCGTAAAGTCTGTATTATCTGACTCTATTACCTTCACTCTTAATCCAAGCAAGAGCTGTCCAGACACTGAAAGTGGCAAAGACGTCCAATCTCAGAATGAAAGAAGACTTCAGTGCTCACCCCATCACTTCACCAAACCCCTATATCCCCCCACAACACGGTTGACAGAAGTTATCTTTCTCTACTAGATAGGTCCCTTATATGTCAGCCTATTACATTTTTCAAAATTCTGAGAGTAAATAGATCATTCCCCTCGTGTTAAACTAAGCATTTTCTTCTTTCTAATCTACAACAGGTTTATTTTAGGGAACAACAAGAACAACAAAAAGAATAAATGTATCTATGTACCATAGATAGCAACCCTTCAAGTCCACTATGCTATCATGCCTCTATGTCTTTGCTCCACACTGAAGAAATCCACATCTTTAAAGTACTTCGGGTCACTCTTCTTTGGAAATGATCCAAATCATGAAACTCTCAAAATATAAACAGAATGCAACCCTCCAGGTGTGCTAAACTCTAATCTCTTTGTTAGGGAGCAATGTTAATTAAATTCTTGCACTATTTTCAAATGATAACAGCCAACTCTAGGCAGACGAGGGTCATTACACTTGATGACAAATCTTGTGGTTAGCAACATCACCCACATCACCAAGCACTTAATAAATGCTGACCTACAATACATATAAATTCGTTTAACTTCTATGATGAAGATTCTAACAATGGCATATTTTATATTACAGGTGAGAGATTTTAGGCTTAGAAAGTTTAAGTAACTTCACAAGTTAGTGTTTATGGGCAGTGATGAAAGGGATTGGAATTTATATAAAAGTAAATTGGTTGTTAGCTTACTAACATCTATAGCTTACTAATACCTATAATAAAACACCTATTAGTTCGCTTATCATATGAACTAATATGACCTCTTAAATAAAGGTCATTCAGCAGGCAAAAGGAATGGGTCTTATGGCAACTTAATTAGTCTGAGAAGTTATAACAACAGAGAATTAAGAATCTCTATAGTTAGCAATCATATTTCCTTGATTGTACACTTTCAAAAGTAAAGCCTAACTCAAACTAGGAATGAGAAAAGACAAGCAGAGTCATCACACTTTTTTGATGCCCCAGTCATTAGAAAAATCCGTAGAGCTACAAGGCTTTCAGTCACAACCAGAAAGATAATCCCAGCTACTAAAAAGAAAACTATTGAAAGGTATTCCCATATATCCTGGTTTTTTTATAACTTAGTCACAGTACTCAATCCCCACCATAAGTAAATAGGATGCTGAGGAGGAGAGCATAGATTAGAATAACTAAAGCTTGTTTTCATCATTTAGCTACCTGGCTTATAAACTGGCTTTAAACTGTATTCCACATAAATATGATCCCAACACAAACACAAAATTTAAGTTTCAGGAAAAAGAATTTTATCCTATTCTGGGCAATGTAAACTGATGGTATATATTCTATTCTAGGTATTTTCTTTAAGGCTAGATGGTCTATTAATTGATTTCATTAACTACTAGTAAGTCAGGATCTGCAATTTGGAAAACACTGAGCACCTCAAGAAATGAGTGTGGAAGTGCCATTTTACTCCTCTTTTCTTGTCCAAATCAGTTCAAAGCTTAATATTGTTTCTCTTCACTCCAGAAAAATGAGGGGAAGTAAAAGAGAAGAAAAGATGACAATAGCAGGTGCTGAAGTGGTTCTACATAAGGAGATGAGAAAAAGGTGAGCATGTTACATATACGCTGAGGCAGGCTTGAACATGTCCTAAAGAAAGGTTTGGGATTAAAAGCCTTATCTGTATGACTCCAAAGTTCCTAATTTTTTCTAACTTATGAAAGTTCCTAATTTTTTCATAAGTTAGAGAATGGACTACAGGAATACAATTAATATATCTAAAATGCATCTGTCTAAAGATATCATACTAAAAATCTCTCAAAGGAGAGAATAAAAATCTTAAAATAATTAAATCAGTAAATTTTCAGATAAACTCCTTATAGATTTCTAAGCAAGAACATCCATTGGTAGATTCCAATCTGAAAGCCATGGGGCTTTCAACTAGGAATGTTTTCCTGGGTTTCATTTCAAGAAAGGAGCAGTGAATAAGCTGCCATAAGAAAGTACCTCACAAAAAATAAATAAATAAATAAAATAAATAAATGTCTCTGTTCATCTTCATACAAAAAAAAACAAATGTCTTTGTTCATCTTCATACAAAAAAAATAAAATAAATGTCTTTGTTCATCTTCATACAAAAAAAAAAAAAGAAAAAGAAAGTACCTCACAGCCTTCTGCCCTGTCTCTATGCCTCAATGCCCAAATCTCTCTCTGCTCTCTCTTATAAAGTCACTGGGCTAATTCTAGTATGACCTCATTTTAATTTGATTAAATCTGCAAAGACTGTACTTCAAAATTCACGTGTACTGGGGTTAGGACTTGACAATGTCTTTTTTGGGGATACAATTCAACCCACTACAAGCAGAAAGAAATGCATAAATCTAGGATGTCAACTATATAGTTTAGGCAAGTTGGAATATTATGAAGATATGGTGGCTTAGTTCAAGTTCTAGTAGCAGCAGAGTATGGATGGAACAGTGTCACACTCCTTCCAACTCAGTCCTTTGAACATTTACAATGGTATAACAAAAATGCAAACAAAGTAAAATTATTTTTTCAGGAAGAATTCATCCTACATTCAGTTTATACTAATTAACATGCTGGAAGAGCCATATAGATGCCTTAGAAAAAAAATTTTTTTCTGTTTGAAATTATGAATTTCTTAATCAGTGTTTATTTAGTTGCTTTTGATTCATTTCACCGTTTCCTAATCATTGCAAAAAAAGATGTTAAGCCAAAATTACAATTTTCCATTATGCAAAACAAAACTTACACAGAACACTGGCATATTGCTTTATATACTTAGGAAGATCAATTTTTTTTCTATTTCACACTTTCAGGCCACATTGCTTAAAGTAAGAAAAGGCAAATGTAATCAAGCTTGATAAGCCAAGAAGCCAAGCAAATGATAGGAAAAAAAAATAATTTGATTTGAAGGGTAAAGACATTAAGTTACCACCTCAATGCTATGAATGATAAAAATCACAGAGTCAAAAAGCAGTTCAGTTTTCTGAAAACCAAGTGCTATTTCAACAGTTTTACCAAAGAACAGAAATCAGTGTCAAATTTCTGTGCGAGCTTTAATACGAATGAGTTAAGAAATTATACTTAAAATATCGCTTTGAAATACAATTGGAATACAGATGGATTCACTACACTTTTGTATAACGCTACTTTAAAATACAAAAAGTTGTCTCATTCATTCTTTTCAGTATATTTGGTGGATGTGGATAATGTCATATTGCCTAAAGTAAGTAATCTTGATGCCTTTGTTCTACTGGAGGAAACAAGATCCCTCTAGCTAGAGGTTTTCCTCTGCTTTTGTCTGTTCAGCACTAACACAACTAGGGTGACAGGCTCATAAAGAAAAAAAGTGAAGGCACTCAGTCTGTCCAATGAGTTGGCATCCCTCCAGCACTGGCACTCTGTGCTTTACATTAACTCCTGGGGCTCCTGGGGCCACAGGGCCAAAATAAGAAGGAAAATATTGCGCCTTTTTGCTTAGTTGTGGTAGCTACTTTGTATGACACAGGCAATATAATTCATTGTTTCTTATTTAACTATTTAACCCATCTTAAATTTTAATAGCCATCTACAAACAAACAAATAACATAAGTGTTCCAAGTTAGGTGTAATTTACAGATACAACCCTGCAAAATGACTTACAATAAATTAAAACAGTCCTATGAGAAAAGTGGAACACAGCTAAAAAAAGATTAGAGATAAGGTTCTACCAACATACATTCCTCTTGTTTTTTTAATTCATCTCAAGTCATATTCCATTCTTACAAACTGAAAAGTATAGTTCGTTGCTTTGCCAATGAAGGATGCCAAAAATTTTGTGGTCACTTGCCTGAAATAGCTTAGCATTTGTGCATCTTCAAATAATATAACTTACTTGTAAAACTCTTTAAGGCAAAAGAGAACTGCTTGCATCTATATTCTAGGGGGAAAATTTCGAACATTATGATGCATTCTAATACCACAAATACAGCAGAAAAAAAACACTGCTAAGTATTCTTTAGTTAACATGATTTTTTTAAAAAATTGTCACTACTGATCCCTTTATTTAAAATACTTTTTTTGGCTATTGTGACAATAAATGAGCAAACAAATGAATACTATGTCCATTTGATGTCAAGTATTTCAGCAACAGATAAACCAAGGATAAATCTGAAATGTTTTATCTTTGTCCTATTTACATTGCACATTGAAGAAAAGTTGTTGGAACTGAGCTAATAAAAGACTAAGTGAAGACACAACTTTACTGCTCAGGAATCTCAGTGGCATCACTACCCAAGAGGCAAAAATCCTAAATGATTCTATGAACAGATAATAAATGAAGAACAATGGCCAGAGACTGGACTAAGTTGGTATTTCTTTGTTCAATAGTATTTGCTAAGAAATTAAAATGTTAGAAGTTTCAGTATATACAAAGATGGACCAGATATGCAACTTCCCTGCAAGGGTTTAGAGAATTCTGTATGGTAGGGAAAATTATGCAGGAGGAAAGACAGATAAGGAACATTGGAGCAATTAAGTAGCTTCCAAATATATTTTGTGAGACTTCCAGATAATAGTAATTAACCTGATCCTGATATGCAAGTTAATTACCTCCCCTATCTAAAAAGTTGTTCTCTTTATAACAGAAGACACATAAAATCATCTTTTTAAACAATAAATATAACAATCTCCATTTTTCTAAAATAGAAAAAAATACATTTTTCTCTGAGTTAAAAACCTACTCTGAGCCAGGAAGATAAAACACCTATTAAGTTGTATTGATGATGATGAAAATGTGGCTCACCTCGCAATTCCCCCCCTTGGGACGGGGGTGGGGGCAGGTTGAATTAGGATCATTCTTTCCCCAATAAGACCACCTTATGTTGTTCTCATTAGCACTTCTTCAAAAGCTGAGACTAATTTTATTTCTACAGTTTCTCATCTATGAAACCCCAGTACAATTACATTTCAATTTCCTAATTTTGTTGTTTTCTTGGAGTACAGTAAACAGGAGTGTGGGGGGGGGGGGGAGGGTGGGGAGCAGAAGAGAAAGGGGAGAGACAAAAACAGAGCAAATTGATCCCTAAATTTGAGACACAAGAGACAAAAAGCAAGGTAAGAAAAAAGATACAAACAAACAGAATCGAGTGAGAGAAAGAGGGCAGGAGAGCGAGACTGAGATTCAGGGAGATCTAAGAGAATGAAGCTCCAAGTCCACTTGAACGAAGTAATAGCTTATTTGCCCTCTCCTAATGTTAGTTTGTGTCTATTATCACCAATTCTTTACTACTGTTTAAAAAATTGGTTGGCAAAGACAGTTACGACATTAAGTGGCAATGACCTGGCTAATATGAACCTTTTGGATAGGACCATATATTCCTGAGCCCAAGTGAGTTAATACAATTTTCTGCTCGCACATTCAACCTGCAGGGTTCGGAAGATGATGCAATTCAAAGTGATAGCTAAGTGCCCTTCAAAAAAATGATAGTTCACTTAATCTGTTTGCTATTGAACAAACTTAATAAAAATTTGCAATGCAGATTATGAGAAACTGAAAAAAATCTAATTGGCAGATTATGAGAAACTGAAAAAAATCTAATTGGCAGAGGTTAAATAAGTTAACAGGGCCAAGGCATTTTGGCCAGATGGCTTTTTGTAATTTTGGAAATATCTGAACTTCTCACAAACGTCACAGAGTATAAGAAATGAAAACATTTCCATCTGCCTCGACTAAAAGAACTATTGCTCCTCATTCATGCTTATGGCAATTCCATGCTGTTCTCTGACTTATTAAGACTGGCTGCTTGAGAAAAAAAATTGTCTCTTCACCTAAAAGGGTGAAGCCACTTAGGTAAATGGCTGAGTGACAAAGCAAAGCAAAAATTAACACCATTGATAGACCTGCGAGACATAGTCTCTTCCTGTCCGCCATGCTAACAATAGAGGAAAATATCTAGGACATATCACATAGAACTTGAATGATGAAATAGCATAAGAATCACGAATATTATACCCCTTTTAATTGAAAATGGCATGCCTACTTGGTGTCAGAGTAGGACTAGCACTCAGATCTTCTGACTGTTAATCCAATGGTCTCTATACTGTGCGTCGATATCCACAAATTCTGGCATGGTTAGACTGGGAGAAAGCAAAGAGAGACAACTAACATTGATTGCCTATTATTTCTGGTGTTGGCATTACTTCCATACCTATATTACTGATATTAATTCTAAAGTCTTAGATATAATTTGCTAACTAGAAATAATTCTATGAAGAATGAAAATTTCATTCTCTAATACCTCACCACCTTTTCCCTCCAATGCTTTCCTCAAAATAAAAGTTATCACCTTTAAAACAATTTTTAAAAGAATTATTTATGAATTAGAGAGAGAGTGAGAGAGAGAGAGCACAGCAGGGGGAGGGGCACTGGGAGAGGGAGAGAGAACCTCAAGCAGACTCCCCACTGAGTTCAGAGCCCAACACAGGGCTCAATCCCACAATTCTGGGATCATGACCTGAGCCAAAAACAAGAGTAGGTTGCTTAACCAACTGAGCCACTCAGGTGCCCCTAAAACAAATTTTTCTTTGAGTATAGTTGACATACAATGTTACATTAGTTTCAAATGTACAATATAGTGATTCAACTTTTCTATATATTATGTTATGCTCACCAGAAGTGTAGCTACCATCTGTCACCATACGAAACTATATTCTTTCCACTGTGCCTTTTATTCCTGTGACTTATTTATTCCATAACTGGAAGCTTCTATCTCCTACTACCCTTCACCCATTTGTCCACCCTTCTCCCAATCCCCCACCTCCTCCACAATCATCAGTTGTTCTCTGTATTTATAGGTCTGATTCTGCTTTCTGTTTGTTTATTCATTTGTCTGTTTTTTTAGATTCCACATATGAGTGAATTGATAGGGTATTTGTCTTTCTCAATCCGTCTTATTTTACTTAGCATAATACCTCCTAGGTCCACCCACATTATCGCAAATGCCAACATATCAGTTTTTATCACTAGGTAACATTCCGTGGTGTGTGTGCATGTGTACATCACCTTTTCCTTATCTATTAATCTCTGGATGGACACTTAGATTGCTTCCATTTCTTGGCTATTATAAATAATACCACAATAAACATAGGGCTGCATGTGTCCTTTTGAGTTAGTGTTTTCCTTTTCTTTGTGAAAATACCCACTAGTAGAATTATTGACTCAGATCGCATTTCTATTTTTAATTTTATGAGGGTTCTAGTCTATTTTCCATAGGGGTGTACTAATTTACACTCCTGCCAAGAGTGCATGAGGGTTCCTTTTCTCCATATACTCTTCAGCTCTTGCTATTTCTTATGTTCTTTATTTTAGCCATTCTGACCAGCGTAAGGCAACATCTCAATGTGGTTTTGATTTGCATTTCCCTGGTGATTAGTATTACTAAGCAATACATTAAAAGGGTCATTGAACAGTCAACTGAGGTCCATTCCAAGGATTCAAGGATGGTTTAATATTTGCAGATCAATAAACATGATATACCAAATCAACAAAACAAAGGATAAAAATCATATGATGCAGAAAAAGCATTTGACAAAATTCAATACCCATTCATAATAATAATTCTTTAACAAAGGGGGTTTAGAAAGAAGATACCTCAGCATAATAAAGGCTATTTATAAAAACTCCACAGCTAACTTCGTATTCAAAGTTGAATAACTGAGAGCTTTTACCCTAAGACCAGTAATAAGACAAAGATGTCCATTATCACTTTTAAAATCAACTTTCATATAGACATTGTTGTGAATTATTTGAGCATATTTAAGAGTCCATGTGGCCCTTTCTTTGTTCATTTGTTTTATTTCTTAAATTCTACAAATGTGTGAAATCATATGGCACCCGTCTTTCTCTGGCTGATTTATTTCACTTAACATTATGCCTTCTAGGTCTAGCCATGTTGTTGCAAAAGGCAAGATTCCATTCTTTTTTCTGTCTGAGTAATATTCCATTGTGTGTGTGTATGACGGTACATACCATAACTTCTTTATCCATTCATCTATTGATGGACACTTGGGTGGCTTCCCTTTTTTGGTTATTGAAAATAACATTGCAAAAAAAAGAGAACATTGCAATAAACATAGGGATGCATTTATCTTTTTGAGTTAGTGTTTTCATTTTTTTGGATAAATACTCAGTAGTAGAATTACTGGATCATATGATAACTCTATTTTTTAATTTTTGAAGAACCTTCATATAGTTTTCTACAGGGGCTGCACCAATTTATATTCTTATCAACAGTGTATGAGGGTTCCTTCTTCTCCACATCCCCTTGAAACACTTGTTATTTCTTATGTTTTTTATTTTAGCCATTCTGACAAGTATAAAGTGGTATCTCTTTGTGGTTTTGATTTGCATTTCCCTGGTGATTAGTGATGTTGAGCACTGCATGTATATTCAGGTCCTCTGCCCATTTTTAAATTAAATTATTATTATTCTTTTTGGTATTGAGTTGAATGAGTTCTTTATGTATTTTGGATGTTAACCCCTTATTAGATATCTTCTATGACTCAGCAGATTGCTTCTCCATTTTGTTGATGGTTTCCCTTACTGTGCAGAAGCTTTTTATTTTGGTATAGTCCCAATAGTTTATTTTAGTTTTGTTTCCATTGCCAGAGAAGACATATCTAGGAAAATGTTACTAAGGCTGATGCCAAAGAAATTACTGCCTAGGTTTTCTTCTAGGAATTTTATGGTTTATGGTCTCACATTAGGTCTTTCATCCCTTTTGAGTTTATTTTTGTGTATGGTGTAAGAAAATGGTCCAGTTTCATTCTTTTGCATGTAGCTATCCAATTTTCCCAACACCATTTTTTGAAGAGACTGTCTTTTTTTCCACTGTATATTCTTGACTCCTTCACGGCAGATTAATTGACCATAAAAATGTGGGTTTATTCTGGACACTTTATTCTGTTCCATTGACCTACATCTATTTTTGTGTCAGTACCATACTGTTTTGATTACTACTTTTTTTGTAATATATCTTGAAATCTGGGATTGTGATACTTCAGCTTTGTTCTTCTTTCTTAAGATTGCTTTTACTTTGGGGTCTTTTGTGCTTCCATACAAATTTGAGGATTATTTGTTCTAGTTCTGTGACAAATGTTGCATTTTTATAGGAATTGCATTAAATCTACAGATTGTTTTAGGTAGTATGGACATTTTAACAATATTTGTTCTTCCAACCCATGAGCATGGAATATCTTTCCATTTGTTTGTGTCATCTTCAATTTCTTTCATCAACATTTCAGAGTTTTCAGAGTACAGATCCTTTACCTCCTTCATTGTTTATTCTTAGGTACTTTATTATTTTTGTATAATTGTAGATAGGGTAATGTTATCTTCGTTTCTTCTTCTGTTTTTATTCTTTATTGGTGTATTAGTGACATTTTAAGGAGAGCAAATAAATATATGTGTTCCATCAACCATATTTAACAAAAAACTAGAGACTGATGTTTGTTACCTGTGTGCAACAGTGAAACATTAACAGATATTAATAAATGCCAAAAGTCATGAAACACAGAGTATCAACACACAAAGAGCAGATATGGAAGACTTTATCCATTATAAATGGGTTATGATTTTCAATGAAAATAACAAATCTAAAAATAAGCCAGAATTTTCATTGTCATTTTTTAGGTAAACGGTTTAGATTTAGTTTAATATAAATCTCTCTCATTATCTCAAAACATTAAAGCTGCTAGAACTTTATTGTGCATGTGACTCCTCTGGGGAGTTTGTGAAACTACAAATTATGATAAAGTCTTCATTTTTTAAAAATATTTTATTTATTTATTCATGAAAGACACAGATTGAGAGAGAGAGAGATAGAGGCAGAGACACAGGCAGAAGGAGAAGCAAGCTCCATGCAGGGAGTCAGATGTGGAACTCGATCCCAGGATCCCAAGATCTTGCCCTACGCTGCAGGCAGATGCTAAACCATTGAGCCACCCAGGCATCCCTAAAGTCTTCATTTCTAACAAGTTCCCAGATGACACTAATATATGGTTTATGAACCATACTAAAGCAAACATCATTACTATGCATCTAAGCAAACCACAACTGCCATTTTGTAGTACATTTCAACAGTGATGGCAACTAAGCACCTGAATTTGGCGTAGACCCCTCAAGTTAGGGTTTCAGTCTCCACAAGACTGCTCTCCTGCAGAAGCCAGCCGTATATAGGCTCTCAAGTCACCTGCATATCTGATCAAATAACTACAAATATGGGGCCTTCAACTGACCATACTTAGATTTGAGGACTCTATAGAATGACTTATGGAACTCTGGAAAGTGCTATCTTTACAATTACAGTTGAATTATAGTATTTTTTTAAGATTTATTTCGGGAGGGGGGATGGGGCAGGAGAAGGAGAGAGAATCTTAAGCAGACTCTACACTGAGCATGACTCATGACTTGGTACCACAACCCTGAGATCATGACCCGAGCCAAAACCAAGAGTTGGATACTGAACTACCTGTGCTACCCAGACACCTCACAGTTGTATTACAAAGGATACAAACAAGAACACTCAAATGAAGAGACACACAGGGAAAGGTATTGAAGGGTTCCAAACCCACAGCTTCTGTGCCTTCTCCCTATGAAATCAAGGCATGCCACCCTCCCAGTACAATAATGTGTTCACCAAATAAGAAGCTCCACTGAGCTTCACTGTCCAGGGTTGCTATCTGGATTTTGGTCACATGACTTAACTCAGTCTCCGACCTACCATCCCTCCTTGGAGGTTGGGAAGTTGGGATGATTATCATGTGACTCAAACATTGTAATCAAATGATTGGTCTTTCCAGCATGACCAGCCCCCATCCTGATGCCATCGAGAAGCCCACCATTAATCACTTTAATAACATAACTTCAGATGTTGTGTAAGAAGCTCATCAACAACAGAGTCCCTCATCTGTATCAGAAACCTAAGACAAAGACTATTTGAATTCTTTATTATGTAACATCTTCTCTGTATTCTATTTGGCAAATTTCACTACATTCTCTTTTACCTTAATTAAGAAATAAATGCATTCTTTTTGGGAATGAATTAAGAAAAAGATTAAAACAAAAAAAAGCTTTGTTTTTGTTTTGATCAAAAACAAAAAAAAAAAGTTTAAAAACTGAATTCTAGTCTGGCTCCTAACTAAATTGGCAATATACATGTGACAAATCATTGTATCTCACTGGGTCTTAGTTTCCTCCCTATTATCAGTAAGGAATTGAATTGGATGACCTCCTTGGCAATTTTATGACTTTAATATTCTATAACTCTATGAGTTTAAAAAAATCTGCTTTATTCATTTGCCCAGTTATGGAGTGATTTAGCCAGTTGCCAAAATTATCACCTTCTAGATTGGTCAAAATAACAACTATCACAAACATCCTTGTGTTAATGATATTAAAACAATAACCCAATATTCAAATAGTGGGGAAAGAAAAAAAGGCTTTAGGTATTAGCTTGCCCTAAGCTGCATGTTTTGCTAAAACTCTGTTCTCTAAATTATCTTCTTCACTAACTTTAAAAAACTAAAAATTAACTCAATCTGTTAATTAATTATGCAGCTTTAGGAATGTATTTATTATCATTTTCTAGGACTTTACTGTGGACATTATGGATTTGGAATTAAATCCAAATTCCATGGCCATCTGTGTCAAAGAAGGCAAAACAATATGAGAATATTTAATCCACCATAAATTAAGAAGAACATAAAATAGGACAGAGCCCTCTAAACTTAATTATCAGTTATCCTTCATCTGTCTTTCTCATTCCAGCTCTACTAATTGTTATTTGAACAGCAAATAGCTTATTATTTGAAGTAAGAAACTCATGTATTATCTCTAGTATCAAAAGCATGACAAAGCTGCCTGCACAATTCCTATAAATGGAGTCATTTTAGACAGACACACGTTGAAGAAATCAGAAGAGGCACAGCAAGCTGGATTCATCCTGGTATTTTTCTTCCCTGAACAGGACAAGCAGATCACTACAGTGAATATCTTTTGTGAATTTACAGGAATTCAGTTAGAAAATAATTCACATTAAACACAGATTATCAGCCTCTATTAACAGAGACTGAGAAACTGGGCCAGTATGCATGAAAGCATAAATCATAGAGGTCATGTGTGTTAATGAGAAAAAGAGCATTTATTAGCTTGCAATTTAAAATATAAAGCTCTTTTACCTCAATGGCTTAAAACGGAACAATATTCTGTACCTGAGGACAGGAGAAAGCAATGCCCTCAATTAGATGAACAACTCTCCAGGCCCCAAAACTTTCATTGTTGTCACTGAAATTCATCATACTGATTTTATTTTTAGATCGTGACATCTTTGTTATTATGAACAGAAAGCAGAACATAACCTGCCCTACACTACTGCCTACACTGCAGAGTTGTGTATTTCTTTTTAAGATATTTCTGAAGTTTGCAATCACTCAGCAGCTGAAGTACCATGATTCTTTTTGGTGTGAGCTCCAATTAATACTTTATACTTACACATTTGTTTTGAGGTAAAAAAAAAAAAAAAAACAGAACAATGTTTACAAATAAAAACAAACAAAATACAAAGTCACAGAAAAAAAACCCATCCTTAGAAATGACTATATTATTCTGCAAACAAGAAATAAGCAAAAGCACGGATTTTAAAAAGGGGTGACACAGTATATAATCACAATAATATATAACCATCAGGAAGTAACTTGCTGTTTTGATACATGTTTGAGGAATCCCATCTCTCCAACTCCTTTCCAGGCTAAATCAATGGAGTACATACCATGACTACATACCCATGACTATAGACCAAGCAGCACTGACTCTTTCAAAACAACCAGAAATAAATACATAACACCACGGCTACGCTAAAAGTACTGACAAGACAGTACCAGTAAAAGGCCAAATACTGTTGGGTCACATTTTTTTTTAAAGAAAAATAAAAATGTTCTATCCCATCCACATTTTAAAAACTTTGGATCATTTTTAAAATATTTATTTTTTAGAAATTTATTTTCCTTTGCTTCCAAATCTGTTCCGCTGATGCAGGAAGAAAGCATTCTTTATAGACACTCCTTAGTGAAGTCAAGAGAAAGAATAATACCTTTAATGAAAATGGCTCTCACAATTGAACGACACAAAAGTAAATTGAAACCATACCCAATAGCTGATCCTTTCATCAGGGCCATTATGAGATGGCATATCTATGGAGCTATGAACTGGGGGAAAATGCATTCTCATTTTAAATGATAACAGTAGTAATCATTTCGCGCCTTAGAGAGAAACCAACTTAGGTACTATATATTCAAAATGCATATTACTCTTAAGCACAAACTAGTGGCCTAACTGAAGCTTTAAAATAGGTTTATTTTATTCTTTCTTTACTCTGATCCATTTTGGAAAACATTTTTTAAAAATTATTATTTCAGTTTTAGTGTGATAATTTATACACTGCAATCCTATCAAATGACAAGATTTATTTGCTGGACTAATGAAATCTCTGTATTATTATAAGGCAATTTTACTTGCACGGCAAACCCACCCTGTTATGACAAAATCTACTATGTTTACTAGACAAAAGCAGAGCCCAAACCATGAACACAAATAACACTTCTTTATGCGTCCCCATGTGCTAGATTCTCCCTGAATGACTATTCCTTTTCCTACGATACTTCTAAGTCAAACACAATGCAGCCACATTCAATTTAAATTCCAAGCTAGCAAATATTTATTTAGTGCCTATTTGCCAGGCATGATAGTAAGTAGTGGGAATATAGCAGTGAGCAAGACAGATCACCATCTCTGCCCTCTGTGATCTTAGAGCTGAAAAGCCATGCAAGCAGGAAAGGGATATATTTGGAGTGCTTGCTAAAGGGAAAATCACACCTTCCATAGAGAAGCTGAGGATAATGCTGACTGCCGGGCTAGCTCAAATACAACTTGTATAACCCAGGAATCCCCTCTTCCCTTGTCCTCGCATAGTTTTTACTTCTTTTCCCCCTCCTTACTATCTGAAATACTATTTATTTGAAGGCTGCTGAGGTAAAATATCTGAAACTCACAGCATGTGGGGGTTCTGGAGGACTGGCTGTTTAAAGAAATAGTAACTGGGTTGCTGAGAAACAACTGACCTGGGTGACTTTGAGAGAAGTGCTCCCCAAGGTGAGCGAGCCCCCTCAGGAATGTATGGGCCATTCACGTGCTAATACTGAGCAACATAATTTAACCAAATACAAGTCCTAATGGTATGTAGAGTCTTGGAAAGGAAAGAGAAATTAACCAATCACTAAATATAAAAACACATGGTGACGAGTGCTATGAAGGCTAAATGTAAGATCCTGTTTCAGAGGACCCTGATCTGGACTGTGAGTTTGGTGAAGATTCTCCTGGGAAAGTACTATTTAACTTGGAATATTACATACGAGTAGGTAAAATATTGCTAGAGAGAGAACAAAGAAGAATCTATAGCAATAGAAATACTGCTATTGAAGAGAACAAAGAAGAATCTTCCCGGCAGAAATGTGGATAGCACGTGTAGAGTTCAGAAAAAGCAGGGGCGATGGTGCAGCGTGGCTGGAGCAGAGAGAACTAAAGAAAGTGCTGAGCGCTCATAGACCCAGGCAAGTATGTCAAGTAAGTCTTTGGGTCTTATCCACTAAGCAGGTGCTTTGCTAATAACGCACATGTGTCTGCAAGAAATACACAGAGTGCTTCTGAAGACAGAAACTAAGAGGCTCTGGATGGCAGAAGGAGGAAGGAGGCTTACTGTTCACTGCACTGCCTGTTCCACCTTTTGAATTTTATATCTTTGTACTCTTTAAATTATCTACTTAAAAGAAAACAATGTTAAATATATTTCAATCACTGGCTCTTATAGGAAGAATTGATTGGAGGGACAGTGAATGCTAAGGGAATAAGTAGGAGGCTACTACTATGGTTTGTGTAGGCCTAGGGAGCGAGGGAGATAGTAAAAAATCAGAATGATGACAGTTTTAGAAGATAAAACCAACAGTACTTGCTAATGGATCAAATAATGGAGGTCAGAAAGAGAATCTGTCAAAAATGAATCCTAGATCTCTGACTCATACCTGTATGGATGGTGGTATTATTCACTACAAGAAAACTCTAAAAGACAATCAGGTATGGGCTGAAAATCTGCCTCTCACATGTGTGCCTTTGAGGTGTTTTTAACATCCAAATGGAGATGTCAAATATAAAGAGTGAGAGCTCAAAGGAGAGAACTGGGCTCAAGCCATATCTTTGAGAGCTATTACCATGCAAATTGTAATTAAGCCACGGGTATAAACGATACTACCAAGAGTGATCGCCTACTGCAATTTGTTTTAATATATTAGCATTAGGGATGCCTGGGTGGCTCAGAGGTTGAGCATCTGCCTTTGGCTCAGGTCATGAGCCCAGGGTCCTGGGATCGAGTCCTGCATCAGGCTCCCCAAGCCTGCTCTCCCCTCCTCAGCCTATGTCACCGCCTCTCTCTCTGTGTCCCTCATGAATAAATAAATAAAATCTTTAAATATATACATATATATGTGTATAAGCATTAAATTGGGAATATCTATTTCTTCTTTCAAATAATTAAATTTTAATAATATATACTGATCTTGGTGAAGTCTCATCAAAAGTAAAGAGAAGAAATAACAGATCTAGGATACCTTTTGAGCAACAGAAAATGGCACACAGAGTTGAGCCAGCATGGGACTGACATTTTGGATGGCTGAATCTAATTATAAACAAGTCACAGATGGCAAATACCTATTGTAAGGGGTAACAATGAAGAAATCTCCCAGAATGGATGCATAAATCCGCTAGATCACCAAAATCAGGAATTACCAAATAAGATGATGTGATAGCAATGATATGTCTCCTAGATGATTCATTAGATGAACTTTTCTACTCACTCGCAGGGTGTCACCTGAACATCAGGGTGATTGCAGAGTCGATAATCACAGACATTAAAACCAAATTAAGGGATTGTTAGAACCATGACCCACTTCTTACTAAGGAGCATAATTCTGTGAAGCGAAATCTGGGGGAGTAGGAGAAACAATGTGTAAAACGAGCAATTAAAAATAAATTAATAAATAAAAACATTATTCCAAAGGATGGCTTTGGAGAGTATGCTATTAAAGCATATGCTAATGGTAGCTGCTCTCTGGACAGGCTAGCTCGATTCTTCATTTGAAGTCAACTCAGTTGCAGCTCCTGGAAAGTATGGAAGCCAGAACACAGACATCCCAACCTGCTAAGACAGACTAAAGGAATATGAGACAAAAGTATTTTTTTCTACAGATTTTTTTAAAAATCAAAGGAATAGAAAAACTAAATGAAGAGAGGTGCAATGTGATATACCTGCAGATGAATATAGTAGCTAAAAATATCTCTCAGGTAACTGATAACATTAACTAAAAACAGAAGAACTTGTAATTCAAAATTAGGGGATCTGTACCATTCTTGTTACTAGTTACTGTAATATACCTTTTTATGAAAACTAAGAAAGCATGAGAATTGGTCTTGTCATGTCAACATGCATAGGGCAAATCAGAACATGTTGGCAATACCTATGAATCCACATAAAAAGGGAATCTCCCCTATGGGTCACTTCAGCATGTGGTCCCTCTAGGCAGTTCTTATTCCCTCAGTTTTCTACTGTGAAGGCTCAGGGACACCTCAGCCACCACAGACCTAGTCCTGCTTTTGGACTTGAAATCACTTCAGAAGACTTAGCCCTCTCTAGGTCAACTATTTCAACCTCAGTAGATAAGAAAAACACTTCTGGAATGGTGAACCCAGGACCTCCATTAAAGCAACAAAACCACTAAACAACTATGAACTCTCAATATGAACTCTATCAGAATCCTAGAAATTAACCAAAGGCTCACAACAATCTGAGAAGCATTAACTGAACAATAGTAGGTGACTCTTGCTAAGATCAGAGAGTTTCCTGGTATTTTAATTGCCATTCTAGAAAACAACCTGGCATTTCCTAAAAAGGTGAAACACAGAGATATAATATGATCCAGTAATTCCGTGAGACCCAGAAACAGAATGTCCCCCATGAAAACCTCTACACCAGTGTTCACAACATCATTACTCATAATAGGCAAAAAGTAGGAATAACCTAAGTCTCTACTGACTGAGGAAAATGCAAAATTGTGTGTCTGTGCAATGGAATTTGTTTTTAACAAAAAAAAGGACTGAAGTTCTGATACATGCTAACATCGGGAACCTTAAAAAGATGCTAAGTGAAAGAAGCCAGTCACAACAGACTACATATTGTATGATTCTACTCATAGGAAGTTGCCAGGATGGGGCAATCCTTCATATATGCACAGTAGAAGTATACATCAGTGCTTGCTAAGGCTGGAGGAGAACAGATCAGAGAACAAATGCAAAAGAGTATGGGTGTCCCCTTGATGTGATTAAAATGCTCTGAAATTACATAGTGGTGGTAACCACACAAATGTGTGAGCATACAAAATTGAATCATATAGTTTATGTGTGACATGTATAGCAAATGAATTATATCTCAACAAAGTTAATTTTAAAACATTTCAGTAGGTGACAGTTTTTACCTGAAGCAAAATTATCATATAATAAGACATAGTAACATAAAAAAAAAGCTTAAAATAATTTCTGTTTAACAAAGGACACCTGACAGATTTGTTTACTTCCATCTTTATTCATTCTAGAAATTATTTCTGGGAATATGATCTCACAAATGCAAATAGTAGAGGAGTGCGTGTGTAGAGTGGTAGTATTACCAAATGCTTATATTTGTTTTATTTACTATCAAATGCTTATTCTTAGTTATCATAACATAGAGTTGTTCTAAGTATTTTGTGTGGAATAACTCACTGATTTCTCAAAACTACTCTAGGAAGTGGGAACCATCATTAACAGCAAAGAAAAATGAAACCAATTAATGAGGCCAAAGTCAGCAATCTAAGTGATGGAGCTGAAATTCAAAACAAGGCTGACTGGCTCCAGAGCCTGTGCGTTTAACCACGTGCCATGCTGCTTCTGTAAAAAAGTAGCACATTAAAAGAAACACAGTAAGTAGTTATGTTGAAGATATCACAAACATATACCACAGGGAGAATGGGGGGGGGGGGACTAACAAAAATAATTTCCTCATGTTTTGTAAATAGGTTCTTAGAGCTTGATATATAATTTCCATTTAGAACATCATGTTGGGACTCAGCTTAGACAGAAAAGAAGATGATGCATTCTGAACCACTATTGAATGACTCAGTGTGGCTCTAGCAAGGAAAACACTGATGTTGAAGATGCACATAGAAAAATGAAATGTTCTTTATGAAATATAACAGGATAAAAAACCATTTAAATCAGTAAGTTATATATGTGATTTTAAATAAATAACTGTAATAAAATTAATAAAATGTTAAATAGGGAAGCCTGGGTGGTTCAATCTGTTAAGCATCTGACTATGGATTTTGGCTCAGGTCATAATCTCAAGGTCATGGGATCGAGCACTTATAGGCTCCACTCTGGGCATGGACTCTGCTTGAGAGTCTCCCTCTTCTTTTCCCTCTGCACCCGCCTCTTAAGATAAAATAAAATACTAAATAGAATTTGAGTCCTCTGCAATCATGTATATGAAAAACAGGGGATCACTTTATGCCCAAAGATTACTTTTCTTCGGGGGACCAGGTGACCTAACAACAAGTCACTTTTCTATTGAAGCCACGAAACAACTTTTAGCTATTCTCATAGTCCACGAAGTAATACTTTGTTAGTCTGCTGATAAATTTGGATAATGCCAAAAGGCCCAACCTCAGCAGAATTTTATTTTACTTTTTGTTTTTCTTTTCAAGACTACTTTGTTTTATTTGACTTTGTGACACCTGCCCTCACCATGTGGGAACTTTCAAGAAAACGTAAAATCGCATCCATGACATGAAAACCAAACAGAATACAATGATCTCTTTTCAGGGTTAAGTATTATATTAAAGTTTGATAAAGGCATTGGTAACAAGCCACCATAGATACATAGATTTTGAATTTTTAAATATGGCCTCTCATTATCTCTTCAAACAATTCCTTAATCTCCCAATCATCTCCAAGATACATGGTGTGCTCTCATCCCTATAGGCAGTCAGTCCAGGGACCCCTGTTCCGAGACATGGACAAAGTTTCCTCCACCCTTTCCACAGCAGTCAAATGAACTTCCTGGCTTTAAAGAGTACATGATCTGCTGTTACCTTTAAGATCATGTAACAAACCACTCATCTTGACAGTACAAACTTGGACTATACTTTCAACTGAGTCCTTGGGACTGAGTTTGATAGGCCTTTGCTTTAATTGGCTCTGCCACTGAGCTGGCTTTTCATTTCAAACATGAAACAAAGCCAACTAAGGAGAAGCAAGGTTTGGATATTTTCTGCACTTTGTTTTTCCACTAAGCACTCAAGATATTCATTGCTATGTAATTTTTCACCCTTGAAGTAAAAAGATTACTTATATAAATATGTACGTGTGTCTACAGACATACATATGTATCCATTTTATGGCAGAGACACAGCCTCATTGCTATCCTTTCTCAAAGAAATAATCAGATTTGTTTAAATCACTGTACTGTTGTTCTTGCTTCAGCTCAATTTTCTCCCTGGCCTCCTAGTAGATTACTTGGGGTTACCTGCTCTTCTGCATGGCTTCCGCATGACCACTGGGCCATTTCATTAGCCACAGTCCAATCCTGATGCCTGGAGAGGTTATAAGCAATGATGGCCTTCACTACATAGGAAAAGCTATTTGCCACTAGAAAGCTGCTCTGCCTGCCTATGTTCGGGTCAGGATGTCATAGAGAAAATTGTCCCAGGGAGTCCTGAGCAAGCTGGCCAGTGTTGTTCCTGTGTCACGGGAAACTATTATAAGTACTATAAGCACTTGAAAAGAGAACTGGAATTTTATTGAACTCTGTAATGCCAAGGCCATAGAGAAGATTCAACCAGCATTTGTTAGCCCTAAATAATTTGGAGAGGGACAACCTCAGTTCTCCTGAAACCCACCACAGGCAATCCACTTGAATTTTCATTCTTTTTTTTCAAATCTTTAAAATAATCTAGAAAGGTCTAACTACCAGCTTACATAAAGCATAGGGCACAGAGAAATCAGCTCAAAGACGATTCAGGTATTTAATCAGCAAAATCCAACTTGCCACAATGCAACTAGCTTGGTTTCTTCAAAAAGTAAATTGTAGAGAGAGAAAGAAAAAGACTAAGTTATGGATTTTAAAACATACTTAAAGGACATAGTCAAAATGCATAATGTGGATCTTGTTTAAGATTCTGATTTGAACAAAACTGTAAAAAAAAATCAAGTATCAAGTAATAGTGGAAATTTGAACACTGAATATTTGATATTAAGGAATTATCATCAAAGTTTTAGGAGTGACAATGGTATGATGGCAAAGTTTTAAGACTTTTTATAGGTCCAGATAGAAATATTTATAGACGAAGTAATGTCATATCTCTGGGTTTACTTTAAAAAAAATCTTAGAAGGGAGGAATCAAGTAGAACTACTGAAGTTGGGGACTTAGGTACTCATGAGTACTTAAAATGACCACCATACTGCTTTGTTTACACTTCCTTGCCTCTCCTCTTATGTGTAACTTCCTAGGCTCCTCGTCAGTTCAGCACACGTGTGGTGTTCGTTCCTCCCACTGCGTCCTGCACACACCTCTATTACTGCACACATCCCACGTTAGTGTGGTTTGTTTCTCATGCTGGCAATTTCTCCAGTACAAAATATTTTAGGAAAGTAAATCTTAACTTACTTGGCCTGCTATAGTAAAAAATAACAGTTACACATACAAAAACCATTCCTTCATCACCCTTCCTAAGGAACAGGATCACTTCCTTAACTTCAGCTCTGCCCATAAAACTTCTAACAGCAGATGCTAACAGGATGTTCTGCATCCTTTATCCACAATTCAACTCCTCCTAATGGACAAAAAGGTCATTATTTCGTCTTCTTTAAGATTTTACTACAAAAATCATCTATGTCTCTTTTACTTTCTTCTAATGCCACTTCTTCAATTTCTCTTTTTAAATTACTGTCTTTACTGGATTGTGAGCTAACACATTAGGAACCAATTATTATTAGTATCCTAGGGATTAGCACAGTGTCAGGTATTTTCATGAATTTTAAAAGTGAACCAAGAAAACCCCATTTTTTAAAATTTGGATAAATGGATATCAAACTCCAACGTAATATTTTGTGTGTGTGTGTGTGTGTGTGTGTGTGTGTGTGTGTGTGTGTTTCTGAACTAAATATAAATGCAAAACCCTCCAGTTTTACTGTAAGGAATTCTAAAGGCATTTAAGAAAACATATATTACAAGGAGAGGAAAATAGTATCTTCTTACAAGAGCATTTTTGTGTTTGGAAGTACTGCCTGATGGGAAACAGCAAGTTAATCTACTTTTAAAAGAAAGCTCTCATCAAAGTAGTATCTAAAACTCATCACAACTTTGGAAATTTTAAAGCAGATTAATTATAGGTATTCAAACTCCTCTTATTAAAATTTCAACACAAGGCATTATACCTACACTAAAGATGAATTCTTTGTTTTACAGATTACGACATGCTCTAAAAATAAACACTAGGCTACTATGTAGAATTAGTGCTGTATTTTGATTTACAACATACTCAATAATGAGTCTAACTTTCTTATGAGTAATCTTGACTGTGTGACCTTTTGAACTGCTAAAGGATGTCTTGATTCACAATGTAAAACTAAACCTCTCTTGCTAAAGATGAAAATTAGTTTATGCATAAAGCCACTCCTGGCTAAGAGAAATCAGTGAACTCTGGAGCCACATTATTTCTTTACTTACATTGTTCTTGAATGTAGAGCATCTAAAACTGCAAATGAAAAATGGTTAAACTTTTAACAAAATACATATAAAGTACAGAAAAAAAAATGTTCACCTTTTAATGAAAACTATATATTTTCTTTATGGTACTTAAACAATAAGCACACAAATCTCCAAAAGTTACCAATACTAGGACACTATAAAAATCAATTTTTCATTGAATGACTGCTCATATCCATTCAGCATGAATTATTGCCTTATTAAGTACCAGGAAATTTTTCCCTCTAAACTGCACACCCCATTGTACCAAATCTGGTTAGATGAAGCGGAAACAAATTCATATCTCCTAACACTTATTCAAATTCTTTGGACTAGAAACTGCACTGCAGATAGACTTCACATTTCATCAAATTATTCTCCCAGTCAGATTCATACTAACAAGGCTCTCATGTATCATTGCTTTTTGCTTTTCATGAAAAAGAAAAGGATCCCCACTAATTTCACAGTACAATAATTCATTCATTACTTAATCTTGTTTCTTAGTCTATGAAAATTAAAGATGCATATGCCCTGTTGTGCCACATTATTATATTCAGTAGCTGGCTTTAAAAAATGTTAAAAATGAAATTAAAACTACTCTAAAATATGTTTCATGGAAATTTCTAACTACTGCCTTATCTTTTCTGATTTATCATATACTGACTGGCTAGCTATTTATTTCTCACTTAGATTTTTAAAGTTCTCTTAGAAACATAAATGATGGTAGATAGAAAGGTATTAGCATTATTATCCTATGGATATATTGCTTAGGATTTGCCTAATAAGAATTATAAGCATCACATCAGCAAACAGAATTTTATTTTTAAGTACAATAAGAAACAATAACACCAGGTAAGCCCATACTTCAACATGAAAAAAAAAAACCCTTTTTATCACTAAAGTTGTTAAATCTGACTTTCAAATTAATTTCAGAAAAGAGAAAAATGGTAATGATGAACCAATGCAAGCAACACTATCTACAGAAAGGAATTTCCATTGGAATACACAGTTCTGAATCTTATTGGCTGTGAACTGGAGATAATCAATAAACTCCTGAGTAGCAGTTTCAGTTTTACATTTCACAAAGGAGACTGTTGTAATATAAAAATCACTGTAAATTAGTTCTTATTAAAACTATGCTGGGGAATTTAAAAAAAAAAAAAAAAAAAAGGGATCCCTGGGTGGCGCAGCGGTTTGGCGCCTGCCTTTGGCCCGGGGCGCGATCCTGGAGACCCGGGATCGAATCCCACGTCTGGCTCCCAGTGCATGGAGCCTGCTTCTCCCTCTGCCTATGTCTCTGCTTCTCTCTCTCTCACTGTGTGCCTATCATAAATAAATAAAATTAAAAAAAAAAAAAAAAAACTATGCTGGGGGAAGAGATGTAGGTGTAATAAATCTGCTTTCTTCCTCAGAATTAGGATGAATATGGCCTTCCTGCTTGTGAAGTAAAAATTCAAGAGTTGGGGATCCCTGGGTGGCACAGCGGTTTAGCTCCTGCCTTTGGCGCAGGGAGCAATCCTGGAAACCCGGGATCAAATCCCACGTCGGGCTCCCGGTGCATGGAGCCTGCTTCTCCTTCTGCCTATGTCTCTGCCTCTCTCTCTCTCTCTCTCTGTGTGTGACTATCATAAATAAATAAAAATTAAAAAAAAAAATTCAAGAGTTAAAACTTTGTAATACTTTCCTGCACAGAAGCACAGAGAACATGTCCTTTCTTTGGGGGGTGGTGACACATGTCCCGAGAATAACAATGTGGTGGCAAAGCATAACATTCAACTCTGGTTGGCTCGGACTATGGGGAGAATGTGACTGGCAGCTGCTTGTCCGTAAAACTAAGGGGCTAAGAAATATCCTCTCTAAAAGAAGCAGTATTTGAACCAGTTGCAGGTAGGCATTATCCTTTTGTGAAATTCTGTAACTTTGGCTAAATAAATTGGAACTTCATAGTGAGTAAGCTGTGGTCTCTTCTGACCAATCCCTAAGCCACCTGAGATGCCAAAATATCAGTAAGAATTGTTTCACTAGGAAGCCTTTCACTTACATCTGCCGATACGTACATAATTGAACACAGTTTTCTACCACAATGCATGTTTTCAACTGAACCAAAATAATCTATACTTACTTTTAAAAACATTTCACTGTTGCATAATATAAATACTGTAAAATGCACACATCTTAAGCATAGCTTGGATGTATTTTCCTGACATGAACACAGTTGAATACACCATTGCAGGAAGCCTTCCTCAGGCCTTATCTGAGTCATTATCCTTCTTCTACAGCAACAAAAATTTCTCAGTGTAACACCCCAAATTAACCTTGTCCGTCTTTGAACTCATAGAAATAGGAACACAGGAGTACCTGTGAAATTTATATATGTTCTGTTATAATATTTTATTACTTTTTGCTGATCTATAAAATTTAAATTTATATCCCCAACTTACTCATCAATCCGATTCTAGATAGATATTTCATTTGTTCTCAGTTTGGAGCTATTTAAAATAACGTTGTTTATGAACACATAATTTTTAAAAAATCAATCACCACTTTCTTTCTGGAAGTTGTTTCCAACTTCTTGCCACTTAAAAATAAATGTAATATAAACATTATTGTATAGTAATATTTATACACATCTTTGATTATTTCCATAAAATAAATTTCTAAAAGTTAATATTAATCTTAATGATACTGCTAAACTCTTGTCTGGAAAAATTGCACCAACTTAGTCTTCCCAGCTGGAGAACATTTCAGGTTAAAAAAGAGACACAAATTTGCAATGAAATGTTATGATTTTAAGTTTAGAAGACAAAACGATAATATTAAATACTGTGCACATACAAGATATATTCTAATCACAGAAATGCTTTCTTATTCTTTAAAAATTTAATCTCATGGGTCCCTGATACATTATGGAACAAAATGCCAAACTCATTGTACTCTACTAATTCAGCACCATAGGACTAGAAATATAAAAAGACTCACATGTACAACTGCTTTATTATTTTATTATTACTGATATAGTTACATATCATAAAAGGATGTAAAACCATTCATTTTTCACTATAAATAATGAAGCAGGTATTTTCTTCTCCTCGTGCATCATCAAAGAGCATACACATGATAAGATCTTCATCGTCTTCTATAGGAAAATCTGGATAAGATTTTCCCTTCTAATATTCAAAATGATCCTGCAGTATGCTATAATGTCTATAGAATTTTGTAGGCCAAGACTTTTTATTGATGAAAACTATGAAACTGCTATCCTTAGAAATCACTGGAATGGTCAGAACATAATCTGTCTTACGTGGGAATTCTCTGCTGTGGCTGGAGGAGTGGCCCTTGGTTGAAGGCTGTGATTCTGAACAACTACTCAGAAGCACTTGTATTACTGAAATCTGTCCAACAAATCTATCACTTTCTAGATCTATCTCCTAGTAAAAATTTCTTTACATTTCTGTTATGAATTATCCTAAGCATCCATTAATAAAAATTGATTTTTCCTGCATGACAGAACACACTCTGCAAAGAATGGGAAAAGGTAAAAGTTTATCAGGTGATAGAACTTTATCTTCCATTTTGAAAACAGCATTATACTATACAATTATAAGGTCCAACAGAGGAAGAAAAAATATAATCTAATAATGAAACACATCTTGTAAGTTCAAAGAAGTATTTAATAATCTCTAGACAATTATTGATTATTAAATACTTTTATTAAAGATTTTTTATTTATTTGTTCATGATAGACATAGAGAGAGAGAGAGAGAGAGAGAGAGAGGCATGGAGGCAGAGGCTCTCCATGCCAGGAGCCCGAAGCAGGACTAGATCCTGGGACTCCAGGATCACGCCCTGGGCCAAAGGCAGGCGCTGAACCACTGAACCACCCAGGGAACCCTGATTATTAAATACTTATAGGAACTTATTCAGCTACATGGTAGCACAAGCAGGGGGAAGAAAAATATAACCTCAGTGATGACACAACTCAAAGGCATTACTGTCTCCCTGTTTATTCTTTTAGTACAAATTCTTTTAGTTTTTTACCATGTGAACGATCTCTGGACCCACATTCTATATACAAAAGGAACATTTTATTCTAACTTTTTACTGTTCAAGAAGCAAACACATATTTTGACACAGAATTAGAAACCTATAAAATAAGATTATTGCATTTTTTATGTCAAAGAAAACTTATTTCAGTATTTTCAGCTCTTCAAAGCAGTCTGATAAATAGATAGATAGATAGATAGATAGATAGATAGATGATAGATAGATAGATAGATAGATGATAGATAGACAAATAGAGGAAGACAGATGCGCGCACGCACACACACACACACATATATGGATAATCTCCAGTGTTGAATACAAAATAAACCCAACACCAATGACAGACAGTCAACACACAATTCATAAGGGTGAGATTTTTTAATTGTGTAATATCATCCATTATAGCACTTACAACTAAACACTTTTCACTTCATACAGAAAGTAGTGGTAATTAAGCTTCGAGGTAATTATGTGCTTTTACAATTGCAAAGTGTAATTTTAGAATGAAAAACTGTTATGAAATGCAAATTTAACTTCTATCCAAAATGCTAATTTTTCAAATCACACTGCTTTCAGTTATTTTAGAACATTGCCATATTCATGGATGCTATAGAACACTCTATGATGTTGATTCTAAACAGGTAAGAAACTATACTGTTTATACATTTTCTCTAAGATTCACAAATATGTATTCCATTAGATAATGTAGATAATAAATAGGATAGTTTACTCCAGTTTTTCCTTTTAATTATCAAACTGAAAAACAAGCTGTTCTGTAAAGTAAAACCCAAGGCTCCATCGCAAACTATTCAGCCCAGGCATAACACAAAATGTAATTTGAAATCAGAGGTGGGTCTAACCATTCTCCAACAGATGCTTTGTAAATTCACCCAAATTTATACTATCAATGAAATGAGCATGACCATAATTAAATTGACACTCATCTTCTTCTCTAAACATATGTTTAATAACGAAAGATATTTATTTCTCTGAGTGTCATAATGTACTTTCAGAAATTCTAAACTTGGTCATTTAAAATTATAACTTTTTGAAATTTAAAATGTTTTATGGGGCAGCCCAGGTGGCTTGGCAGTTTGGTGCCTGCCTTTGGCCCAGGGCCTGGTCCTGGAGACCCGGGATCGAGTCCTACGTCAGGCTCCCTGTGTGGAGCCTGCTTCTCCCTCTGCCTGTGTCTCTGCCTCTCTCTCTCTCTCTCTCTGTGTGTGTGTGTGTGTGTGTCTCATGAATAAATAAATAAAATCTTTAAAAATAATAATAAACTAAAATGTTTTGGGAAGCATTCTACTAACTAAGAGTATTTTCTGTTCAGAATGTTGCTCATAATGCTTATAATTTAACACTTTATCTGGTTCATATGTTTTACTCGAGAAAACAATAGCGCTTCCTGTTAGATTTTATAACTTCTCCAAATTAAGAAAACACTCAGCTAGCAAAAATAAACTCACTGAACAAAAGAGAAGAGAAGAAAATAAATTATTTTTTGTGCTTTAAATAGGCAATATACAGGCCTGGGTTTTGTTAATCAGTTTCTTACCAATTCGCCATGAAAGTATACAAGAAGACCAGCACGGTTCACCAGATATTTAAGGTAAGCCATACATGTAGTTTTAAGTTTTCTAATAGCCACATTTAAAAAGTAAAAAAGAATTAAAGGTGAAAGTAAATTTGATGATACACACTATTTAATCCAATATAATCAAAATATTATAACTCCCAACATGTAATCAATATAAAATTTATTAATGAGATGTTTTGTATTCTTTTGCATCTTATTTTTCAAAATCCAAAAAAATAAAAAATAAAAACAAAACAAAACAAAACAAAACAAAATGCAATGTGTATTTTACACCTTAGGACACATCTCTGTTCAGACTGGCTGTATTGCAAGTGCTCCATAGCTAGTAGTACCACAGTGCAGCTTTAAGTGTCTGGTTCTTCACCTACTGAATGACATAATTTGTAAAGGATATTTTAGCACTCAGTTTGGAAAATTCTAATTCTGTTTAAAATTGACCAATGAAGATATGAAGAAGTTAAGTGTGGCACTTAGGAAGTTAGTGAAAAATTAAATTTAATTGAAGAAATGTCATAATAAAGGACAAGAAATAAATAGAAAGTAAAAATTAATTAGGGAATCACTAAGATCAAAGGTAAATCTTTAAAAAACACAAGGTATTCAGATAAACCTTTGATGAGTTTGAAAAATTGATAAGAGAGGCCAAATAAATATTAAGAATGAGAAATAGAACATAATCTGAGACATAACAATTTAAAAATATTATACTATATGTTGGCAAATCGAACTCCAATTAAAAAATACAAAAAAATAAGATAATTCCATGAATACTCGTCTTCCAGCAATTTGGGAAACTTTCATGATATGGATAAATCTTTATGAAAATATCAATCCCAAGAAAAAATTAAAATCCCAATATATCTACAACTATTACAGAAATGGAATTACTAGCTTAAAAAGTTTTCCACACAAGTATGCCAGAATCGAGATTTTAGATGCAAGTTTTATCAGACTTGCAATAAACAAACCATTTCAGTCATAAAGTTTTCCAGAGAATGCAAAAAACAAGGGAGTGGGAGAGAAAGTATGGAGTGATTTATTTCTCAACTCCATGAAGCCAATATAATCTTGATAACAAACCAGAAAATGACCAGATAGCAGAAAAATAATATGCTCATCTCATTTGTGCATGTAGATACAGGTATAGTGAACAAATATTTTTTAAAACTCCAGTAACACATAAAAACACTTTTGTTTAAATAAGATAAACTTCTAGGAATGCAAAGGGGATTACCACTAAAAGATCTATAAATGTCACTGATAACATTAACAGGTTAAAAGAGAAAATCGTTGTCAGCTCAACAGGTGCAGAAAAAGCATTTGAGATCTAACACCTAGTTGTAGTAAAAACTGTTAGAAAACCAGAAAAAGAAAAAGGCATTTATCACAAAACCTTCAGGAGTAATTGCTAATGATGAATTGTTAGATATCCTAACACAGCATATTCAAATTCTGCCAACCCTTCAGCACATTTAAGAATTCAAGAATCTGAGTAATTAGTATTCTAAGTGGACAGTATGGGTAACATTAATAAATATCGATTTGGTTAAAAGAGTTACAGAAATACTTCAGGATACTCATTAGCTACAAAGTTTGAGGTTTTTAAAAAATTCTATCCAATAAAATGTTTATTGTCTTTTGGTAGCCAAGAAACAACTCATGCATTTTAGTAGTACATACTTTCATTGACAGGTCTATACATAAGATGATTTGACAATATAAAATGTTTCTACTTCAAGTAAAGGACCCAACTTTTTTTTTAAGTTTTATATTAGTATATGCCTTAAATAGAATTCTGAGGCTATATCGCCACCATATATGAGTCAGCATGCAATAACTGTTACATATCTAACTGTAGTCCAAATAATGGTCTTCTGCTCTGAATCAGCACCTTAGAACTTTTTATTGAAATCATATAATCAATTATTGTAAACCAGAAGTAAGATCATACCAGTACTTCTACACTTATTAGTAAACAAATTGTTGATTACTAGCTTTTTGTTGTGTCTTCTACATCTCCCTTAATGCATACATGTATGTGGTTCCAAAGGGTTTTACAAGTGACCAATACCTGAAGAAATAAAATTTGAAGAAACTTAATAAACTTTTATTTGATTAGATTTATATTGGAATTTGTCCCTAAAATCATCTCAAGAAGCAATGACCTCAAATAACTATACACTCTCTGCAGAGTCATATGTGATTAAAAACAGAAAAGAAGTTTTGCCTGAATAGAAAGGGAAAATGTGGCATCTTAACTACAGGGAACAAATGGAGGGTTGCCAGCGGGGGATGGGTGGAGGGGAGAGGGTAACTGTGTGATGGGCATTAAGGAGAGCACTTCAAGTATGATTATTTGATTATGTAACTGATGAATCACTAAATTCTACCTCCCAAATTAGTAACATAGGATATGTTAATCAAATTGGGACTCAGGATCCCTGGGTGGCTCAGTGGTTTAGCGCCTGCCTTCGGCCCAGGGCGCGATCCCGCAGACCTGGGATCGAGTCCCACGTCAGGCTCCCCACATGGAGCCTGCTTCTCCCTCTGCCTGTATCTCTGACTCTCTCTCTCTGTGTCTCTCATGAATAAATAAGTAAAATCTTTTTAAAAAATTGAATTTAAATATTTTTGAAATATGAGTACAATACACATATACTAAACTTTGTAAAAATACATATTAGAATCATCTGAGGCCATGCTCAGTTAAGGGAGGGCACAATCTTCATGAAGATGCATCTATTATCTGTTTATAAATT
The DNA here is from genome assembly GCF_048418805.1 of Vulpes vulpes. Classification (NCBI taxonomy): domain Eukaryota; kingdom Metazoa; phylum Chordata; class Mammalia; order Carnivora; family Canidae; genus Vulpes; species Vulpes vulpes. Next base: position 116,049,787 of record NC_132786.1, read on the forward strand.
GATTTTTCCTTTACAATAGTCATGTTTGTGAAATAAAGAAGATTCTAGATCTTGAGTTCTCTTTCTTACACATTGTGGGTAGTCTCCAAGCCCTAATGCTGCATATATTCTTGACAAAAATCCTTTGCTTGACCAAACTCTAATCAGGCTTCTCTAAGCCCTCTTCTCAACTAGGCCTCAACTGTAGCCTATAAAAACCGCATACTTTGAGCACAAGTGATTTTGTCTACTCCACGCCTCCTCTACACACAAAGACTTGAACTAACACTAGTGTCATTTCTAACATACAGGGTCACACCCCTGGTAAGATCCCAGCCCCATTAAAGTGTCAATCTGCAAAAGCTCAATACTGACAAAATGATTTACTATTTTTATTATTAATAGAGTTGGTGATTTATCTATTTAATTTTACTTTTTTAAAAGTAGGTTCTAGGGCATGTGAGTGGCTCAGTCAGTTAAGCGTCTGACTCTTGATTTCAGCTCAGGTCATGATCTCAGAGTTGTGAGATCAAGCCTACATTCACCTCCACAATGGGCATGGAGCCTGCTTGAGATTCTCTCTCTACCTCTCTCTGCCCTTCCATCCACTTGCACAGGCTTTCTCTCTCTCTCTCTGTCTCTCTCTCTCTCAAATAAACAAATCTTTAAGCAAACAAACAAATAAATACATAAAATAAGTAGATTTTATGACCAACATGGAAATTGAACTCACGACCTCAGGATCAAGAGCCCCATGTTCTACTCACTGAGCCAGCCAGGCATCCCATAATTTACTATTTTTAAATTAAAAAAAAAGGTTTTCCTTTTTTTTTTTAAAGATTTTATGTATTTTTTCATGAGAGACAGAGAGAGACAGAGAGAGAGATTGGCAGAGACCTAGGCAGAGGGAAAAGCAGGTTCCACGCAGGGAACCTGATGTGGGACTTGATCCTGGGTCTCCAGGATCACACCCTGGGCCGAAGGCAGGTGCTAAACCACTGAGCCACCCACGGATCCCCCCAGGTTTTCTTCTTTATAAATTCATTTAGGTATATTTAAAGGATACTGGATATTTAAAGCCTTCTGGTGAAATCTGATACCTCCTTTTCTACTGGATATGTTTTCTGCAAAAAAAATATATATTTAATTTTGAGTGTTAAAATTATTTATGTACATTCACAAAAAATATTTGCACATGATATAATTATCCATGATTGGATTTTACTTGTGATATTTCTTAATTTTTTTCTTTTCTTTCTTTTTTTTTTTTTTTAATCTGAACCTTTGCTTTTATTTGAGCATTCTAAACTTATTTAACTGGAAAAGCAAATTCCCTGTGGTCCCATTAAGTATGTTGCTAAGCAAACCACCTAGCAGCATCTATAAACAGGAGGTTTGAACGTGAGCCAGTCTTACAGGTTGAGAGTAGGTCAGTGCATTTTAAACCAGCACATCATTAAAGAAGAAAGGAGTCTTGCTGCTTAGCCAGCTTACATTTCTTTCTGGGCAAATGTATATACTTATTGACCTATGCTAAATTTATTTTTGCTGTTTTACCCCTGCATCTTCCATACTGCTATATAGATTTGACTTAACAAAGACTTCCTTAATTTAAAAAACAGATCTAAAGATAATCTTAAAGATCTACTTGTATACCTTTCAAGCAAGGTTGTAAATGATAGCCTTTCCCTGCATTCATTCTATAGAAAGTAATTTGTCAAGAGAAATAGTCTAGACTCTACAACTGACACTAAAAATAAAGTTGCTATGGCTTCTCAAATGGATATCAGACTACGTGTTATTGAATTAAACCTGTGTTAGTCGACTAAGGCTACCATAACAAAGTACTGAGTGGCAAAATAAATAGAAATGTCCTGTCTCAGAGTCTGGAGACTACTAAAAGTCTAAAATTAGGGTATCTTCAGGTTTGTTTTCTTCCGAAGGCTGTGAGCAAGAATCAATTCCATGCATCTTTCCTAGCTTCCATTGGTTTGCCGGTTTGGCAATCTTTGGCTCTCCTTAGCTTATGGCAGCATAATTTCAATCTTCAGAGGGCATGCTCCCTGTGTCTCTGAGTCCAAGCTTCTGCTTTTTATAGGAAAAGTCATATTGGATTAGGGCCCACCCTAATGGCCTCATCTTAACTTGGTCATCAATAAAGACTATTTTCCCAAATAAGGTCATAGTCACAAGTGCTCAGGATTAGGACTTCAACATCTTTTGGATGGATACAATAAAACCCAAAACAAAATTAATTCATGAAGAAGTGTCATAAACTTCCTGGCACACTAGTATTTCCACATTTCTATAAGATCCAGTGATTCTACTCTTTCGCTATGTCTATAATGGTGTTTATTGATTTAGATTTCTTTATTAGATTTTAAAAACACCTTAAATAATTCAGGTTCAGAAAAGAGAGATGTATACAGAAGATTTTTTAAAGTATTTGTAATAATGCATATATACTCTTGATGAAATATATTCACATCTAATTTTTTTCTTTATATATGCCTATGCTTACATTCAAGATTTGTTTTAAAAAGCAACCTAAAGTTTAACAAGGAAAACCTGCTCAAACAATTATATTTTGACACATAATATGGATTAGCACTTGGAGGGGGAAAAAAAAAACTAATTCTGAGAATCCTTTCCTACAAAGAAAAAAGTTCTCTTTCTTGGTTAATTTGTTAGTTCCTCTTCCACCAGAAGACCTGAATACTAAGCTGAGAAATCAAGGCAACTTCCAAACCAGGGAATTTGGTTGTGCAATCAACAGGTGGATTGGCAAGCATATAAAGGCCAATTGAAGAATAGAGACATTTACTTCTTCAGTTACTCCAGATGATCATGGCAGGGCAAAAGTCTGGAATAACTGGAGGAAACATAAAGGCCAAAACAGAGTTGTTTGAAAGAAGGCTGAGGCCAGAAGAGGAGTTCACAATACAAAACTTTAGGTAAATATCTTTAAGAACTAGGGGCAGCCCGGGTGGCTCAGTGGTTTAGCGCAGCCTTCAGCCCAGGGCATGATCCTGGAGTCCCGGGATCGAGTCCAACGTCGGGCTCCCTGCATGGAGCCTGCTTCTCCCTCTGCCTGTGTCTCTGCCTCTCTCTGTCTCTCATGAATAAATAAATAAAATCTTAAAAAAAAAGAACTAAAGCTGGGCAGTTGTTTCCAGAAGAAACTAGGAGCTTTGGAAGGGCACATGGAATGGAATCTAATAGGCAGAGTAGCTCTAGCAATGACAACCCTACAAACCTACCCATTTATTGGCATGTCTAAATAACAAGGTCTGAGATTTCCTGTTATTACCTTCCAAGCTCCTAGTTCACCAATAGTATCACTTTGCCTACAATTGTTTTCTTGTACTTGGAAAGATTCTTACAACAGAAAAATGAAGCTTGAGATACATGATCACAGTATTTAAAAGACAGTGATTTTATCTTAAAATCAGGCTATTCTAAATAGTTCCAGTTGCTCACAAGGCAAGAAAAAAACTTATGAGTGTATAATTGCACTTCATTGGTCCATTTTTGCCTCTAGTAATCAGTACAAGAATTCAAAATTTTTCTAAGTATAAAGCAATGAATGTAAATCAATTTCTGTCACAAGCACTTTGACTACCCTTTCCTGAAAAGAAGAATATGCATGCAAGAGACATACACACAGCCAGATGGTACATATTTATATTTAAAATTACACGTATTACACTTTCCCCTTTCTCATAAGGCATTTTCAATATTGTACCACCCTGAAATTACTAGAAACTATTGGGATCACATAAAACTAATGTTGGGAATCAGTGATATCAAGGGAAATGATATCTGAATCTCCTAATTTTATAAATATCACACAACAAAACTTTACATGTTTGCTTTTAAAGCCCAGAAAGGCAAACACAACTACTAAGGGACAATCTGTAGAGCATAAATCATGCAAGGCTTTTCTGCCTCTACTCCCAGGGCTCAAGATTTTTCTGCCTCAAAAAAGAACATGGTCAATCCAACGTTTATGAAAAACACATTACATAACATTTGATGTTTAAAGACTACAGTCATAATGTTTATAACAGAAGAATTTAAGGGGAGAAGCCTAAAATCCTGAAGGAAACTTAACATCCTGATCAGGCTGGGATTTGCTTAGGGTATGTCTTAAAATGCTCGTTAGACAAGAAACCGCATGAACAATTTTTCTTCTCAATTACAATCCTGCTACTTCAAAACAAAACAAAACAAAACAAAAATCAGGTAGCTTACACTAAAAGCAGACAGAAATGTAACTAAAAAATATTAAATCAAGAATTAAAACAAAAAAGTAGAAGAAATGTTCAGAATAGACAAATCCATACAGAGGAAGTCGATTAGTGGTGACCAAGGGCTGAGAGAATGCAGAATGGGGATTGACTGCCAGTAGGCATAGGGTTTCCTGGGTAGTGAAGATATTCTAGATTTAGATAGGGGGGTGACAGTTTCACAAAATTGTAAAAAGACTAAGGAAATCATTGAACTGTACACAAAATGGTAAATTTTATGGTATGTTAATTATGCCATAATTTTAAAAAATAATAATAATAAAGCAATATGTCTTTGCAAATTCAAAATAAATAAATAAATCTATGACTCAAAAAAAAATATTAAAAGATAAGGGCCAGGTAATAAAGTAAGGTCAGGGGTGGAAATGGAACAAGAAATCCGTAACTTGAAGAAAACAATGAGTGAAACGTGAGTTTGGTGAAAAATGGGCACAGGCATTTGATAAGTTTTTCTCTGACTTAACAGAAAACAGTATTAACCTCAATCAAGAAAGTAATATAGGCCCTGAAGAATCTCCTCCATACTGTAAACATGAGTATTGCTGAGACTATATTGTGAAAATAAAGAAATCATATATGTCACTTGCTAAATCTGTTTGTTAAACAATATGAAATGTAAGAGATTTTCATGATACAAATATGCACCATAGTGCTGAGTCTGAAGCAGAATCCACTCAACTTCAAGTTTTTTGAGGAAAAAAGAAATGAAACTTAGCAGCTTTATTTATTACTGATGTTGGATTTAATACTGAATTTAATCTAGAAATTGAAACACTCTATGATGTAATTTCTTATCTCTGTCAACACTTCTTCAATCTGGACTTGTATATGCTATGTAATAAAAACATTTTTAAAAGGCAACATACCATCAAATTAATTAAAATCAACTTGAAATTAACAAAAAGGCAGAAAATGCATGGTAAAGTGTTGGAAAAACCACTGTGCTGACAATGGAGGTAATGTTGGACTACTATTGTTTTCTATATGGCAAAGAGGGAAACGTAACCTGCTGAGGGACTGTTATTGCACCATATGCTACAGACAAATGAACAATACATGAAGTCAGTAAGAATTCCAGTAAAGAATAACTGAGAGTTTAGGTCATAAAAGCCCCAGGAGATTCTAATCTCCTAGAAGTAGAAGTTTCTCTCAAAGCATTAACATCATTAACCAAACTGTTCCAATCAGAGAAAGAATTTTAATAACTTGAATTTCCTTTTGCAGAATTTAACATAATTAGACAATGGCATCTAAAAACTTAATAGATAAAATACAAGCCTATCTGTCAAATACTGCACTTCCCAATAAATTGATTTTTTACCAAATGATTTCTGAAAGACACTTCTAAACAACTTTCTGCATGAATGAAAACTTAAGAATTAATACACAAAATTAGTAGCTGATGCAAAAAGGAAAAATGAAAAAAATGATTCAATATCTAATTAAGCATTAATTTGGCATCAAGTAGGAGTATGCTTGCTTAATTTTTATTTTATTATACTTAATTGTGTTATGTGTAACTCATAATTAAGAACTCATTGCACAACGTAATGTGAGCAGAATAATCCATTTTATAGACCAAGAGTCTTATACACTCACACAAGAAATTACTTGCCAAAGGCCACGTTGCTCACAAGGCCATCATGGTACAGTATTAATTTCCACTGTGTGTTCTATGTTCGTAATAGTGCATGGAATCTAATAGAATCAATGCACAATTCAGCTAAAATGTCTCACTCTTAAGTAATTAAGTTACTTAATTATACAAAGAATGGTAAGATTACCATTTTCACCCACCACAAGCAACATTCTGAGCATAAGGTAAACTGAAAAAACTGCAAATGTGTATGAGCATTTCCCTCTCCCACATGATCACATGCTACTCGACTGCGAATGCTCCCAAGCATTAACTAGTATGCCCCATGGTATACTTTCCTCACTGGTAACATGAAGGGTACCTCTATATTTTCCAAGTGAAATGGTATTTAACATAACCAATAATTTGTTTAAATTACTAGAAGGCAGCATAGGGTAATAGTTAAGAGCTTGGACCCTGGAGAATTTAACACGTGGCTCTGCTAGTCCCTATGCGAAAAGTGAACACAACTTCTCTTTGCCTTATTTTCCTCAACTGTAAAATGATGGCAAACACATCACATAGTTATTACGGCTGCCATTTAGGTACTTCCGATGTATTTGTTAATCAAGTGCTACACATACATGCTATCAGGGGCACAACGGCAGGGCTATTATTAACAATTTCTATAGAAGAGTTCAGATAATCTCCTGTAACAATTTACAAAGGACTGAGTACAAGTGCTGGCATGGGAATAAATAAACCCTGCTGTTCCAAGATGTTAAGTTGAGATAACCTAAATCACTGAGTTACTTGTCTACGCTGTAGCCTCTCACATTCATTCTGGCACAGGTTCCTTATGAGCTACTTCTCAAATTTTTTAAAGATACTGAGAATGTTAAGGCTGTATGTGCACAATAGAAGAAAAATTCTGCCAAGAAAGTCTGTGCTTTTTATATATTACTTGAACAACTTGTGACTACCACAATGGTTTAGGGATCTATGCAATCGTTTCCTCCTCATAGTTGTTGAATAATAAACTATAACCTGTATGTTCCCCATCAGAGAGTAAGATGAATGCATATCTGGAGTAACAGTGTCACTTCCAATCCCTAGCAGAAGAGCAGATACGGGGTGCATCCTAGGATGTTAATGTTATTATCAGAAGCACAAGCCAGGAGTGAAATGTAATTCATATATTAAACGAAAATAAGAAGAGTTGAAGATTTATTAATTATAGAGCATATCTATCAAGAAAATGAGGTTCAAATATAAGGCTTATAAGATTGTTATAACATTTTAGAGAATCACAAACAATAATCAGCCTTTCTCTGTTACATCATTTCATGATCTTCTATCTCCAAAAAGGGAAAGAAATTTAAAATTTCAAACTATTCTAAAAATATCTACCTTTAGTGAGGCTAAATATATTAATGTAACAATGGTTACTGATCGCTTTAAACATCTCTTCAAATGAATTCTAAATATCAACACTTCTCACAAATAGGTACCTCTCATGGGCATTCATCTATATGGAATCCCATCCTTAGATTTCACTATGTGTCTAATATCATAAAGTAAAATTACACACACACACACACACACACACACACACACACACACAGTCATATAAGAACATTTTTATTTCTTTAAAGCTTTTATTTATTTACATGGGGAGGGGCAGAAGGAGAGGGCGAAGCAGACTCCTCACTGAGCACAGCCCCATATGGGCTCAATTCCAGAACCCTAAGATCACAACCTGAGCTGAAATCAGACACTTAACTGACTAAGCCCCAAAAATATTTTCTTTAACCTTAGGAACCTAGCCTCAGACTCATTAAAATGACACTACAATCAATAGTGAATTGGCTATAAACACAGACATATAACAATATTTCACAATTTAACAATTCTATCATTTTCAGTCCTTTCACATAGTTAATCTCATCTAATTTCTTTAGAAATGAGATGGGCAAGGTAAGTTTTATTACAAACCAGAAAACTGAGGCAGACAGGGGTTTAATGATTTCTTACAGCTGGTGAGTGACAAAACCTAGTCTTTTAACTCCTGATCAAACAACATATTACCATGCACACACATAAGCATCTTTATATGCATACCGCCTACAGCTATAATCTCTATTTTTATTGTATGTTTTATTTTTTAAGTTACTACCTCACCCAATGCAAAAACATATTGCTTGTTTCAAAGTTCACAGTACTTACAGGAAATATACTGCTTAAATCTTCTGGCCCTTGTTTGCTTATTTTTAAATTTCACAATTACATTTTCTCTGCTTCAGAAAATTCTATTACCATATGAAAAACTATTAACCAGCCTCCTATTGACTCTAGTAAAACAATTATTGAAAAAAAAGAACATAGCCCCATAAAGCATGTGCATGGCAACAAATATAATCCCTTCTTGGCAAAGATGCACAAATTAAAACTGCCGAGAAAGAAATCTGAAAGATATTTCAAATCAATATATGTGCAGTAAATGGTCACAGGAAAATATGAAAGGCAAGGAAGGTGTACATATATAAAGCTTAGCATTTAAAGAATTCCTCTAAGTGGGCTGGACTTTCCAATAAAGAATAAAAAGCCAACAAATCGAAGATAGATAAGACCCCCGGTAGAATGAATACGAGGCATACAACAGGCACTGAATAGTTTCTTATTGCCTTAAAGAGACTTTACATTTTATGAAACCAACTATTAAGCTCTATTAAACTGAAAAGGATTTTCAAAATATATATAACATTTATATATCAAAAATTAAGTGAAAATCAGGAAAAACTACTGCCTTCATTTCAGAGTCTTCGTAACACTATATATCTCAGCTGTATGTAGACGGATTAGGATTAACTCCAGAGCCCCCTGTAACCTTTTGTCTCCATGTCTGACTCATTCAGTATGAGGGCTAGCAGAAGGTCAAGGAAAACATTATAACAGCCAACACTTCCCCCATCCTGGCTTAGCCACATTAAAAATAAATAAATAAATAAATACCATCTTACTCTATCCCACAGTTACTACGAACTTTTCTCACCCACTCAAAGAGGCTTCAGAATAGTCCAAGTACTTGCTGTTATGTCAGTTCAGGAGGAGCTGAGTTAACACCAATAGACAGGTCTAACTTCTAGAACAAAAGCCATTATCCATAATAAGAGACTGAAAACTTTTACCTTAACAAGCAATAGGAAGTCAGCTTTCTGACTTTTGAATTTTAAAAGTTAAACTTAAAATCCAATTTTCCTCCAGAAGAGATGAAAACAAAACCAAGTCTGAATGAAAAAGATCCTGCCTTTCCCCCTGGCATCAAGGTAAGCCCTCATGTTTTTCCATGTTTTGAGTTCTTCTTCTCTAAAGTGAAGATTATCTATCCTAAAGGAGTTGATATGAAGATTTTGATATTGTGACATAATGAGTATTTTTGTCTTTGCTCCCAGTTCCTGGTCAGAGCTCCTAAAGCCTTTGTAATTTCCTACATGATACAGTGCTAGGAGCACCTTTATTCTAATATTTGGTCTATGATCCCAGGTTCTGACACAGAGCTCCTAAATCCCCTGGAATCTTCTAGGTGATAGGAGCATCTTTGTTCAAAGAAGTGACTCTTGGTGGGTTCTGGGATAGCTTCAGGATAGAGGCTGGTCACCAGAAAAACCAAGCCACGGTTAGAAGCTTGGAACTTTCAGCTCCCCCATCCCATCCTCTGGGGAGGGGAAGAAGTTGAAGACTGAGTAATAATCAATAATGCCTATGTAATGAAGCCTCCATAGAAATCCAGGTTAAAATTGAAAGGTTTAGAGAGCTCCTGGATCGGTAACACATCCACATGCCAAAGGCTCCTGCACTCAGGACCCTTTCAGACCTCACCCTAACTACATCTTCCATCTGGCTGTTCATCAGATTCTTTATTATATAATAAACTGGTAAATAGAAGTCTGTGTTTCCCTGAGTTCTGTGAGCCACTCTAGCAAACTGTTTAACCTGATGAGAGATTAGTGGGAACCCTGATTTATGTTTGGTGGGTCACAAGTATAGGTGAAAACGTGGAACTTAGTGGTATCTGAAGTGGGAGCTGAACTCCTAACTTGTGAGATCTAACACTAACTCCAGGTAGATGGTGTTAAAATGGAGCTGAACTGGATGACATCAGGCTGGTATTAGAGAATCGGTCAGTATAGGGACCATACATCTAGCATCAGAAGTGTTTTAAGTGTGGTAGTACTAGATACTAGAGGAGGAAATAGGAGTGTTTCTTTATAAAAACTAAATTTAAAAATAGGTTAAGACAATAATTTTGTTTTTACTTCTTTATTAAGGCATTATTTACATAAAGTAGAACTTACCCTGAAAGAGGGGGAATTACTGCTGATCCTACAAAAATAAAGGTTATAAAGTAAAACTATGAACAATATGTGTGGCATCATGTATGATAATTTAGATAAAATGGACAATTTCCTAAAAAGACACAAACTATACTGAAATTGTCTCAAAAAACAAAAACCCAGATAATATGAAAAGACACACAAGAAATGAAAGGTTAAGGGCAAGGGGGGGCTCAGGCAATTAAGCATCTGCCTTCAGCTCAGGGTCCTGGGAGCAAGTCCAACCATGGGCAGCTCCCCACCCATCCCCTGGTTGGGCTCCCTAGTCAGCAGGGAGTCTGCTTCTCCTTCTGATGGTTCACTCTCTCTCACACTGTCTCTCAAATAAATAAATAATTTTTTTTAAAAAAATGAAAGATTAAAGTAGCAATAAAAAAAATGCCCAGATCCAGATGGCTTCTCCATTAAATTACACCAAACATTTTTTTTTCTTATTTCATGGAAATCTTATTAAAATTTAGGTAGTTAACATACTGTGAAATACTGGCTTCAGGAGTAGAATTCAGTGGTTCATCACTTACATAAAACTCCCAGTGTTCATCATAACAAGTGCCCTTCTTAATACCCATCATCCACCTAGCCCATCCCACCCACCTCCCTCCATCAACCCATTTGTTCTCTATCATTAAGAGCCTCTTATGGTTTGCTTCCCTGTCTCTTGTTCCCCTGCCATATGTTCATCTGTTTTGTTTCTTAAATTCCACATATGAGTAAAATCATATGGTATTTCTCTTTCTCTGATTTATTTTGCTTAACATAATACTCTCTAGCACCACCTCTGTCATTGCAAATGGCAAGATTTCATTCTTTTTGATGGCTGAGAAATATTCTGTTGTAGATATATATATACCACATCTTCTTTATCCACTCATTATTGGATAGACATTTGGGCTCTCTCCACAGTTTGGCTATTACTGATAGTGCTGCTATAAACGACAAGGTGCACATAGCCTTTTGAATATGTATTTCTGTATCCTTTGGGTAAATACCTAGTAGTACAATTGCTAGATCATAGGTTAGTTCTATTTTTAACTTTTTGAGGAACCTCCATACTGTTTTCCAGAGTGGCTGCGCCAGTTTGCACTCCCATCAACAGTGCAAAAGGATTCCCCTTTTTCAATATCCTAATACTTGTTGCTTGTTATTAATTTGCTTGTTGTTGCTTGTTATTAATTTTAGCTATTCTGACAGTACACCAAACATATTAAGAATTAATACCATTTCTTCAGTAACTCTCACAAAAGATAAGAGGAGGAAATACACTCTAGCTCATTTTATGAGGCCAGTTTTTCCCTGATACCATAACCAAACAAAAACATCACAAGAAAGACACAAATATCTCTTATGAATATAATACAAAAAAGACCAATAAAATGCTAGCAAACTGAATATAACAATGTATAAAAAGATTACTCCATTTTCAAATGGGATTTATCCCAGAGATACAAGGTTGATTTCAATATCTGAAAAATCAATTAATGTAGTACTTCAAACCAAAATAATAAAAAACAGAAATCACATAATCATCTCAATAGATGCAGAAAAAGCCTTTGACAAAAACTGAACACCCTTCCACAGGGGGAAAAAATCCCAAAAAACCATAAAACATTCAACAAACTAGTAATGGAAGTGAACATCCTCAATGTGAAAAAGGGCATCTATGAAAATACATAATGGTGAAAATATGGGATGCTTCCCCATAAGATCAGAAGCAAAGGAAGGATACCTGGTCTTGCCAAATCTAGTTAACACACTGTACTAGAGGTACTAGCCAGAACAATTAGGCAAGAAAGAGAAATAAAAAGCATCCATATTAGAAAGGAAGAAGTAAAAACAACTCTGTTCACAGATAACATGATCTTGGATATTGAAAATCTTAAAGAATCCACTAGAAAGCTATTAGAACTAATAAGTTCCTTAAGGTTTCAGGATGCAAAATCAATATACAAAAATCAACTGTACTTTGCGATTCTTAGGCAGAAGGTATGGGAGGAAGTGGGGTGAAAGCTAACAGGTCCTGGATTTCTTTTAGAAACAATGAAAATGTTCTAGTACAGACTAGATGGTTGCATGTATCTGTAAATTCACTAAAAACCACTGAATTGTATATATTAAATGAGTGAATTGTATAATTTGTGAATTGCAACTCAATAAATGTGTTTAAAAATCACTAACAACTTAGAAATGTAAATGTTTGCCTTAAAAACCATGGACCATTAAAAACTTCCTTAAAGTCAGGGAAATAAAAACTATAACACTGTATGTTGAAGCAAAATTTATATGATAAATAAGCCAAAAAAAAAAAAGCACGGATTAATCCAAAGGGGGACAAATGGCAAAATATTTTCTGGTAACCCTTCCATCATATCAGTGCATTATTCTTCCCAAAATTGATGCATTTGAGTTTTAATTTTTGAGGTATCTGAACTATATTATCTAAGACTTAATATCATTTACTAATATCATCAAAGTCATTTCCTAGGGTTTCTTTCCCTGATGAAGAGATTGTAAATTCACTAAAAATTAACTAGGCTCTTTATTAATTCCTAAGTTATGCAATATATACATTTTTAAGCAATAATCATCCTAGGTTTATTGTTGTAAAGAATCTATAATTTATTTATGAAAAAGTACATATGGATTGGAAATCAAATAGTTCAGAAAATCATAAATTACCTGAGGAAAAGCAAAATAGATCTGTGATATGGAACTTTAAAAACAAAATGCACAGAGTAAGGGAGAAAATTAAGTTTAAGAAATACATGTATTCTTTTATGAAAAGCACAATATGTGACTTTATATTGGAAAATATAGCTAAAAAAGTCAACAGAAGAAATATAGTTGTCTCATGATCTACAAGTATCCTACATTTTTTAAAAGATTTTATTTATTTATTCATGAGAGGCACATAGGGAAAGACAGAGAGAGGCAGAGACACAGGCAGAGGGAGAAGCAGGCTCCATGCAGGGAGCCCCATGTGGGACTCGACCCCCGGACCCCAGGACTACGCCCTGGGCTGAACGAAGGCAGGCGCTAAACCGCTGAGCCACCCAGGGATCCCCAGTATCCTACATTTTTAAAGTATCATATACATGTCAGGTATGAAATGAAGTGTCAGAAAGTTTAGTTTTGGCATATGAATGTCATTTGTTAAGTCTACAGCATATTGTAAATCTATTCAAAAATGCAGATTGGGGGATCCCTGGGTGGCGCAGCGGTTTAGCGCTTGCCTTTGGCCCAGGGCGCGATCCTGGAGACCCAGGATCGAATCCCACGTCGGGCTCCCGGTGCATGGAGCCTGCTTCTCCCTCTGCCTATGTCTCTGCCTCTCTCTCTCTCTGTGACTATCATAAATAAATTAAAAAAAAAAATTCAAAAATGCAGATTGACCAAAAGGCATCAAACTTTCACTGTTCGCTAACTCATGAAAATCACAATATATTACCTAAAAATAATGTAAAATAACTTAACCTCATTTAAACCATAAAGAAAAATGGTCCATGGTGTGGACTCTTATTACCATGGTTTTTCAGTGATTCTCTTTCAGTTCCAGAACATTATTTATTTAATCTCATTTATTTTATAAACATAATGAAAATCAGAAAGACGACAATGTGTCATCTTAATATCTTTTCTTTTACTCATTTTTTTAAAGATTTTATTTATTCATGATAGACACAGAGAGAGAGAGAGAGAGAGAGAGAGAGAGAGCCAGAGGCACAGGCAGAGGGAGAAGCAGGCTCCATGCAAGGAGCCTGATGTGGGACTCGATCCCGAGACTCCAGGATCAGGCTCTGGGCTGAAGGCAGGCGCTAAACCACTGAGCCACCCAGGGACGCCCAACTCAGTTATTTTTTTAAAGATTTTATTTATTTATTTGAGAGACAGAGCACAAGTGAGGGGAAGAGTAGAAGGAGAAGTCAACTCCTCGCAGAGCAGGGAGCCAAATGTGGGGCTTGATCCCAGGACCTGAGCCAAAGGTAGATGCCTAACTGACTGAGCCACCCAGGAACCCTACTCAATTGTTTTCTTACCAAATATGCACCTCATTTGATGACTAACAACCTCAATTTCATTGGTGAATATCGATAAAAAAATCAGGAAAAAAAGTTGAATCTTCAAAGTACTGCATAAGAAATTCATTAAAAAATAGTCAGGGACAGTTTTTGATGACAACAAAAACCTGACTCAATTCTTGAGTATCATTTTCACAATATTAATTCTACCAATCCATGATCATGGAATATTTTTCCATCTCTTTGTGTCTTCCTCAATTTCTTTCAGAAGTGTTCTATAGTTTTTAGGGTATAGATCCTTTACCTCTTTTGTTAGGTTTATTCCTAGGTATCTTATGCTTTTGGGTGCAATTGTAAATGTATCAAACTGCCCTTCTTTTTGAAAATTTGTCCTCTTTCCTTTGTCCTTCTCTTTGTTAATTATTATTTTCTATCATTTACACATATCCAAATTTAAAATCTGTAGGTGTCAAATAGAGTAATATAAAACTAAAGATTCAGGTAGTTATGTACTAATTTTAGATCCTTTAGTTCATGAAGTAACTAAAACATTATTATAATGACCTTTGGATATGACCCACAAATTTAATTTACCTTGCCTTTCCCCTAAAATGTTCCCTGACAGTTAACTACCTGTGAGATTACTTTTATTTACATACAGAAACATCAAATATGACAGGAAGATGAGGTAGGAGGCTTCATGTTGCCAAATGTAAGGGCCTGCAAGGGACTTGGGAGTCAGAGGGCAGGAAATGGAATCTTAGCTTTCACATTGCCTGTGTGCATTTGCTTGGATCTTCACTTTCTTTTACTGTAAAAATGGGGTCATAATGACAACCAAAGAAAGCCTCTAATACCCTGAATGGGACATAGTACAGGCTGGAATATGCTAATTCCTTTTCACATTACTATTTCCAACTAGCTAGGGGACATCTACATTCTCTAAAGAACCAGCAAGTATATTTCCCATGAATCACATAACCAAAAAATAAAATTGTGCTGAAATGAATGTACTAATTATTTTTGATTCAATTATGCATACATAGTGACAAAGTCTCCAATTTTTTTTTCATTTTGGCTGTTCTATATTTTATTGCATAAATTAAGAAAAATTTTGACATACTGTTTATTAAGTTCTATGATGTTTCCAGGGTAGAAAATGTTATTCTTTGAAGCTAAATCTAGCATACTAAAGTAACATATTATGGTGCTTAGTTGATGCTATTGAAAAAAGAAAGGGATATTTAGTTTTTATAACTACCAAATATACCATTATTGCTATATTATCTTACTATTATACCATTATGACTATCTTATCTTACTACTTATTATCACTATATGGACACCTATTTAAATATAATTAGGAGTATACATTACCTGATGTCCCTAATACCATACTATTTTTGTTGTAAGTAGACAATTTGCACATACATTTAAGATCCACATTAAAGAAAATGTCGATCACTGAGCCCGGTTTTCTCTGTTGTGGTTGGCAGGAGAATAAATAAAGCAGTATCTTCACGTGGTTTTCCAAGGTAGGAATAGATAATATTTCCCCTAAGAAACATGTTTCTGATAGTAACTCTATACTTTTGTCATTCTTGGCACTATTCTGATATTTTCTTATTTATGTTTAAAGAATGTTAATAGAATATAAGCTCTGAACAGGGATCTTGTCTGCCTTGTTCATCATTATATATTCAACCCTCTAAATATTGCCTAACATATTATAAGTGCTCAATACATATATATGGTGAATGAGTCAAGTGTGTATTTGAGCACCCCAAAATGCTGAAAAGGGTAATGGTTTGGAGAGAAAATGTGGAGTACCTAGTACATATATTCTCATGGGCGCACCCAGCTTCATTCACAGGCTTTGGCCCTACATACACAGCCACGATTTGGCAGCACAATAATGAGTCCAAATCCAGATGATCAACAAGAGGCAAGAAGGAAGGCTCCAATGCCCTAAAATACATGGTTGAATTTTCTAATTTTGAAAGTAGATAATGGAACAAATGCAAAGGTTTTTTACAATCCTAAACAAATGACCAGCATTATTTAATCTAGTTGTATGCCATAAACCATAACCAAAAAATGACTTGTAACTCCTTTTAATAACATCATAAAGCCTAACACAGAATAAAGTACACTAAGGCCTTCTTATCATTGCTTCCACATTTCTGATTACTTCTTATAGTTAAAACCAATAGCTATAAATTTTGTAGCCAGCTAATCCGTCACTTTAGATATGCTCAAACCATGCTTACAAACATAATGAATACTGAATAAAGTTCTTTGGGTTCAAAAGGTTTAAAAATACACATCTGCATACACAACCCATTTCTTACTTCAATAAAAGAAATAAGCATAAAAATAAATAAAAGGCATCTAAAGGAGAGTTTTTTGTGTGTATGGACATATCTTTTAACTTTGCTTTAGTAAATAAAGAGAAGCTGAATATATGGGTCATATGGTTGTTGTAGGTTTAAGGTTTTTTGTTTTGCATTTGTGTTTAAATTCTATAATTAACATGCAGTGTTATATTAGTTTCAAGTGTACAATAGAGTGATTCAACAATTTTACATATTACTCATTGCTCATCACTATGAGTGTACTCTTAATCCCCTTTGCCTATTTCACCAATGCCCCACCCACCTCCCCTCTGGTAATCACCAGTTTGTTCTCTATATTAGGAGTATGTTTGTTTGTTTGTTTTTTGCTTGTCTCTTTTTTAAAAAGAGATTTTTAAACTTCTTTCCCTTAAGTGGTAAAAGTGGGAATGAATGTGTAGCTGATATATAAAATGCAGAATCTTCTTTTTTCCCTAAGTCCCATCCTCAGTAAAGTCAATTCTTTAAGTGTCCAACACTGTCATGTTTTCAGGACTCAATTACTTAGCATGCTCAATGGAACTCTAGGGCAGAACTTCTAGCTCCCAAGCCAAGAGCACTAATGGAACTAAATCCACTGTTTTCTAGTCTCTACTACCACCAGGTATTTACCACTTATTTGATCCTATTAGATCTAAGGAAGTTAGAGGCTGTTCAGAAATCTCAACATAAGTCAGTTGCAGAGGAGGGAGTCAGGGTGCTGTGTGCCTAATGCCCTCCAACCTCTATGATACATACCATTCAAAGGAATCCTCGGAGACTTTCAAAAACTCAGCTTGGATTCAAAATAGAGTTTGTCAGTTTATGTATCAGCTGAAAAGGAAAAAAGGAAGGCAAGAAGTCTGAAAAATAAAAATTAGCAAATAACCTAAAGTACCCCCAGGGATGAAAAAAATTAGGAAAATTAGGAGCCAAGAAAATAAAATCAATCATGTTCCTCAAAGAAGAAAGCTCTCGGGTGGAGTGAAGGTGAGAATGCGGTATGAATCCAGGGCAGCCCTGGTTTCGAGAATGCATTTAGTTGCAAATAAAAAAGAAAAAAGCTAATCTTAGTTATATATCCAATGGACTTAGAAGCAAAGACATGCACAAGAAAATCAGAGAAGTCAGGCTAGTTTTTAAGTAGTTTGGATTCTGTCAAGTGCTTATGTAAATTGAAATTTGAAAGTCAGCAATTCACTAATCAAATCAACCTTAATTTGTATTATGATTTGAATGCTAAACCTTACAGACTAGGCTGGCAGTTTTCTCTTAAATTGCTTCCTTGGAAGATTACATGAACTTTTATATTAACGATGATTTTATACCAAAATCTAAAGTATCATTTATATTAAATGCAAAGACATATTAAGTATTTATAAATGCATCTTAAATGTTTACTTTGTGGCTGCATCTAAACCAAAAAATAAAGAAAAGCCATTATGTTCTGCTTAACCCCATGCTGCCTACAGATGAATATCACGGTATTTCAAATAAGTAATAATGTATAAACACTGTGTTTTTATGAAATGCATGTTAAAATTATGCCAATAAAATATCTCTATCCTGGAAGGGAAGTAAACCATTTTGATGCATGCTAGCGTCAGCCTTTACAAGGGATATTAGTCATATACTCAAATTTAGTTCTGATTATAAAACAAAAATATGCTGGAAATTCCATAAAGATCAAACTAATTAAAGTACTTAATTGCCTCTGACTAATTATGGAAATTGGCAAGCTCAGTAAGGAAACAAGTTTTTAAAAAAGAGTTTATATTTTAGGCCACAGCTTCCTTGGCTTCTTTTTCCTGGGAGTCACTTCCATCATCTCACATCTGATATTGCAAACTCTGTCCACAGAGAGTTATAAAGAGAAATGACTGCATATGCATTCACAGCTTAACTGGGACAAGCAGAAGCTATATTCTCAGACTTACAGCCAGAAGTTGCGTTGGCACTTTCCTAGACAGCTACATGTACATTAGCATGACCTCTCATTTATAAGATTTTGTTGTTGTTAAGAGAGCAATTCCTTCCATAGGACTTATTTATAGATCCCATGGCCCTTTTCATTCGAAAGGGCAAAGTGCCCAAATCAAGAAATTACAAATCCCTAGGAAATATTTGCCATGAAACAAGAGACACGATTTAGGCATACAGAAAAGAACACGGACTCTGGAGTTCAACAGACAATGGCTTTTTAAATCCAGTTCTGCCGCTTAAGGAACCTGAGGAAGTTACTTAATTTCTCTTTGTCTCATTTTTAGCATTAATAAAATGGAAAAGCTAGCACCCTAGTTTGCACTGTTGTCATAATAATAAAGAAATTATAAGGTGTGTGGCTCATTTATGAAAATAGAAAGTGCCTATAAATGGTAGTTATTACATTTCATATTCAATGAAAGACAATTTTTTTCATATTATGGTTCACTACTTATTATAGGTATATAAGCAGCCATCAAGAATTGAAGAATACTCTGGGATCTTCCTGAGAGAAATTAAAATTCTGCCTTAGGAATCAAAGAGAAGCAGGGGGAAACAAGAGTGAAAATTCAGTTAGTAAGTAAATGTTCTTCTATGTCCTTTAATCTTTATTTTAAATTATTTGCAGTGCCAATTTTCATATAAAATGGCAGGCTCATTCTTTACAAAAATTATATTGCATAGAACAAATTACATAGAGTATTTTAGTACATACATACTGATAATTTGAAGTCAGCAACGTAATTATAAATATTCAATTTCTCCATATTCTACTAAACAAGGACATATTCCATTCAGTCTCTCTAACATTGAAAAAGTTCCCTTGCCTTCTCTTTCTTGAGCTTCTGGTCTCACCACCACTATAGAGACCATTAGGAGCCCCCTAGCAAGCAGTACCAGAAAGGCAGTTCCTTCTACTCTGCTTCAAGGTTGGCATAGAAACCCCATCGTAAGCAAGGTTGCTGTGCTAATGGTAAACTTCAAACAGCAGTGTGATTTCTGGTGTTACCTCCAGCCGGTCCCAGACACTGCCACTTAATGGCTATAAAAACATTCAGAACCGTCCATAGATGTGAAAATGTGGTGTGTGTGTGTGTGTGAAAGACATGAAGACATAACATCTGATTTTTGGAGTATCTGGTTATGATATAGAAAATCACTTTATCTATATCCCCCACCTCCATCCCAAAATTACCCCACAATAGTATTGTATGAAATTTATACAAATTGATAAATGTACAAAAGTTTTGAATCCAATAAAGACACTGTTAATAAAGATGCTCTCTTTCAGGCCCTATCAATAAGTATACATTAAAATAACAAGTCTCTTTCTAAACAGTTGCTGTTGTGTTTTGTTTTTAAGTGGCTTATTGCCAATCTGTACATGAATGTCATCACTGAATGGAAGTGGTCCAAGGATTCATATCACTCCCACTAGAAGGAGAAGCTTCAATAAATCTCTAAAGCTATGGCGGTGGTCCAGTCCCTGTGCCATATGGCATTCCACCTGCCCCAAGAAGTTTTGTTAACGTCCTCTAAAGCTCCAAATAAAAATACTGAGACATAAACAATCAAGTCTGCTTTGCAGTGGGTTTTTGAGCTCTGTGTGGTAGCTGCAAAAAGTCCCCATGCTGTGCGTGTTAATGAGACCCTCCATAGGCACCATTAATACATAAAAGCAATCACCCATAACTCACAGGCCTTTTTCTTTTGACTATGTCTGACTGTGTTCATTGCATTTAGCAACTGGAAATAAAATACACTGGGAAAAATAAGTCTGGATGTCAGGAGGCATGAAGACTGAAGATCTAAAAATGACAACAAAATAAGAAAATCTATAGGTTCTAGGCATCCAAGGATTTATTTCTAAATGAACTATGCAATTAAACAAAAAAAGTATATTTGCATCAATATATATAAGTAAACAGCAATTACCAAAACTGAGAACTCAAACTTTGCGCATTATACTTGTAGGTCAGAACAATAGGAAACTATTAATGTCCGTAACCTAATGAAAAGAATAGCAAGAACATTAGAGCAAACCATATGACATATCCCTTTTCATTATTACCCAACCACTTTTTTCATTCAAATGTTTATTTCAATGGTCCTAAGCATTTTAGATTAAATAAGAGGAGAAGTATAATCAGAAACAAGTGATTAGTGTGCCTAAATTTGTGAAAGGTAGGGAAATATATTTTAGTCCCATAATGAGGGATAAACATATCTATCAGAATAGAAAAACATAATCCTAAATTATCTCTTATTATGTTATGAAATCTACAAAGGTTAAATCAAGAAAATTATATGGTTCTATGATTTTTTTAAAGAAATCAAGGCACTATTATGGAAAATTTTGAAAAGGTCCTAGAAGTTTGAGAATATCTTACTACAAAAAGGTATAGCTTTTAATTTAAAAAAAAAAAAAATGGAAGGTAAATTTCCACCATCATAGAGCATGTCATCACTTTAGAGTTTTCCACGGTTTTCACTATATCTATCCTAATACTCTGGCATTACTGCCTTCAGGGCTGCTGCAATACAGTTCTTAACCTGGGTTTCAAGGACCCAGGGGCCCATTCACAGGATTCAGTAATATTTGTAAACATGGAAGGAAAAAAATACATATTTATTTTTGCTAACTTCTGCCTGAGCATCTCTTTCTAATATGAAGAAAAGAAAGGGAAAGAAAAGAAAGGAAAAACAACAGACATACTAGCAGTTCCTGTGACTTGGTCACCCATGTTATCTTAAAATACTTTTTATTTTCAACACTACTTTATTTTCAACACAACCATGACCATGGTTGTTTTTAGATCCAATGTTAAATCACATCTTTTAATATATTTAAACACAACATGAAAAACCACATATATAGGGCATCACAAATTTTTTAATATTTTGATAAATGTATTCAATATAACTTTTCTCTTGTAACTCTATCCTATTTCATGCATTTAAAATTTTATTCTGAGAAGGGGTCCATAGGCTACAGCCTACCTACAGGTTATATGCACACCAAAGGAGTGTACAATACAGGGATCCTTGGGTGGCTCAGCAGTTTAGCGCCTGCATTTGTCCCAGGGCGTGATCCTGGAGACCTGGGATTGAGTCTCACATCAGGCTCCCTGCATGGAACCTGCTTCTCCCTTTGCCTGTGTCTCTGCCTCTCTCTCTCTCTCTCTCTCTCTCTCTCTCCCCCTATGTCTCTCACGAATAAATAAAATCTTAAAAAAAAGAGGAGTGTACAATACAAAAAAGGGGTGCCAATTATCATTTTTAAAGGAAACACCACACAAATAGACAGTGATCCCAATGTATAAGCATGTGCTTCTGGCACATGACAGTCACAACACTTGGAACTACCGCTATCAGATTACTCATTCCCTCTTGCCTACTTAGGCCTTCTTTGTTCCTCTTTTCTGTCTAGTACATATGTGAATATCATTCTGCTTCATTGTTTTAAGCTTCCAGGACTGTATCTCAACGTTTATCAGAAGACTGATGAGAAAATTAATTTCAATATATAACCTAAGGATGGTTCTTACTGCCCCATTTTTCAATAGTCTCTTGGATTCATATATTAAGGATGGGGTCAGACTGAAGCAACACTGGGAAGAGCCACATTTGTTTTTTGAAAATCTCTCCCTACTGTTTTCTGTAACTTTCCCCCTTCTTCTTCTTCTTTTTTTTTTTTTTAAGTTTAAATACCTTCCCATCTCCCCAGTACAGTATAAATTAGTTCACTTGGTTCTGAGAGTAGAATTAGTAGTAGGCTCTTTTCTTCCCCAAATGAGTATACCTTTACACAAACCAAAAAAAAAAAAAAAAAAACCTCAAAAAGTCTGGGTAAAACATAAGTACACATCAATGTTGTCCAGGACGACTGAACACACGTGATGTGTGGCACAAAATGATGTCAAAGGGAGTAAGATGGAGTCACTCCCTGTGCACTGAGTCACTAGCCTATGCACCGCAGGGAAATTATGTCCTTACTCTTCTGGTCAAAAGGGTTATTACCCCTTCCAGCAGTGAGCCTCAGCAGAGGAAAGGCATGGGCATTGTGGCGGGGGGGCGGGGTGGGGTGGGATGCGGAGGGTACTGTGGCTATAGGTGACCATCAGCTCCCTTTCAGAATCAAAGTAATCTAATCCTGCCACTTAGCAAGAGTACCTAGACTTCCAGGCAACATGACCCAAGCTAAAGTTACGCACTAACCTTTTTAAAAGAGTGTGAATAAAAGCCATTTACATGCTTACATCCCAAACAAAGTGCTGGGGCAGGCATTCAAAATAATAATGTAATTATTATATTATAATAATTAGTTTTGACTTTACTTATAGTATGAAGCCTGCTGGGAATGAGACAAGATAGAATACTGTGCCTAGCACATATGCTCTTAACAATTATTTGTTGAGTGAGTGAATGAATGCTGCATTCAATAGGACAAGATAGAAGAGAGTGGTTTACACATCAGTCAAGATTATATTGTAAATCATCATCATTACAGCAAACACTTAGAAAGAGCTTATTACATGGCAGGTATTGTTTTAGTGCTTTATAAATACTAATTCACTTAAATATTTTCATCTTTAAAAATTTACACAAGAAGCATTTGAAGCACAAAGATCTGAAATCCTCTGCCCAAAATCACTGTTGTAGTAACTACAGATTTTGGGATCAAATCCAGGCAGGTTGGCTCCAGAGTCTGAAGGCCTCAACCCTTTACCATACTGCCATATGTGAATAAGGTTTACATCTATAGTGATGATATTGCTTTGAAAAGGAAAAATTTTTATTTTTTTAAGAAACAGCATTGGAGAAGGTGGAAATCAGGTTTAGACGTGTTAGAGAAGGCAAGATTTTAGTTGGAAGGGTTGGGACCTGCCAGACAGGGTCTGGAGACACAAAGTCCAGGCTTGTCTCCCTTGCCAGCTTCTACTACTCTTGCTCCCTTTATTGCCTGACAGCCTCAGTTGCACTACGACTTAAATTCCCTGTTGCTCTTTTAACAAGGGCTTCATAAAGATTGTATGCCACATGTTTCAGGTCAATGCATAGTACTCAGTAGAGGGCTCTGCCTGTAGTAGCTGGATCTTTTAGTTTAAGGAAAGAATTGTTTTGTCTTGGGAGGAACCAGGAGTCAAACTCCCAGTGAAATAGTCAGGCACATGTGCATGATAGGAAGAGACCCAGACCATGACCACTTGACAAATTTGGCATTACTGATCACCCCAAAAGAGGGATATTTATGTCACTATACACACTAGCTTGTTACTTAGCTATTAACCCTCAAGAAAACCACTTCTTGTTCAATAGAGAGATCTCCTACCTAATAAGATATTCTTTAAGACTTTATTTATTGGGGTTGGGGGCCAGGGCACAAGTCTGAGGGAGGGGGTGGGGCAATGGGAGAGGGAGAGACAGACTCCCCGCTCAGCAAGGGGCCCAATGTGGAGCTCAATCTCAGGACCCCATGATCTCAGGATCATGACCTGAGCTAAAGGCAGACGCTTAACTGACTGAACCACCCAGGTGCTCCCCTAATAAGATATTTTTAAGCCAAGGACCTTATCTCAACTGTCTGATTTCATGTCAGGTCAGACCTACAAAAAACTGCCTATTAAAAAAAAAAGTTTCTCTTGTTCAAGCACCATTCCAGCATGATGTTTATACAGTGCCATGCTACTAACAAAGCACTTTGAAATATGGACTAGGGGACAGATAGGCAGATATACACAAGATGGTAAAGAGAGATGAGCAGATGCACAGATAGAAATCCAGTAGAAACCAGCTAGAAGTCCTTTACCAGTAAACTTAAGAGGTAAGTACTTTCTACTAACATCAGCCATTGTGATGCTCATCACACTGACAAGGAGAATGGTGGAGAGAAAATTGCCCTCAAGTAGCAAATGGAAGCGAACTCTAGAGAATGGTCTATGTGCACCACAAGCTGAAGTGTGCTGCCTAGGAAAACATGAGAAAATTGACATTTACTGTGGCCATTCTCCAATCAAGGCTCTATAGGATTCCATTCCTTGAAATCAAAGGTTTCAATCATAATAATGAAAACAATTAGGGACGGATGAAAAAAGAGAGGACGTGGTCTCACAAGCAGAAGCTTTGCCTCTGTGGTCCCAGAGGTTTGAGAGTACTCTGTATCAATTAAAACCATTGAAAGATATCAATGCTTTCAGGGAACCTACCCTTTTATAATTTAAGAAAAAGAAGGAAAGAAATACTACTAGGGCCTACCAGAAAGGAAATTAACTAGACATTAATGACTGTACTAATGCTTAATAAGTATGGCAGTTATCTTCTCAAGAGCTTTCCTTTAATGTTTTTGTACTCTACTCATGGATTTTCCTTTAACTTTTCTGTCACTCATAACCCAAGACCAGAAAGTAAGAGAAAAAAGAAAGATGTACTGGTCCACATTCTCCTAAACTACAAATACTAAAGAAACTATGCATCCTTCAGCAAAGAACTAGGACAAAGATGAAGGTAAGAGAATAAGGATGCTATTTTTACTACAGTGAAGTTTCAGAGAACTGCAATTCTTTATAGCTTTTATGATCTTGAACTCACTTGGCTTGAGGTTATTTCTCCACCTCCAATCCACCCTAGTGATGGAGAGTAGAAGGGCTGGGCGGGGGCTTGGCGGGGGGGTTGGGGAGGCAGGTGCAAGCAGGAAGACTTACTATATCTTTTAAGAGGAAAGAATGTTTTTCCTCGTCTAAATGCTTGTTCAAGCAAACTGCTACCATAGATTAGCCCTAATATATCAGTTCCGGTATAATAAAGTTTTGTTTACAGGACAATCCTATATGTTTTGGCGGGGGGTGGGGGGGATTGCAGTATATGTGTATATTCATGAGATAATTTCAAGTTGTATTACCAGCACAAATTAAAATGGCCAGTTGTCAGCATATCAAAATAAATAATTATGAGAAAACTGTCTACAGATATACATTTTAAAGCATCATCACACACCATTTTTTACACTAAATTAAATGTCTGGCCAATAGCTAAAATCTCTGATCATGGAGCTGGTAGGTGTATGCTTTATCATTTCCTTTTATTTCCAGGGCAGCATGATGGTTATTATTTTTTATTCCTCTAAGCTTTCTAGCTACTCACTCTATTTTTCATGTTCAAGGTAAACAATGACATCCAAGAAAAAACAAGGCTTTCGCTGATTTCACTAGTCCTTCAGGCTTCAGTTTGAAATTAAATCTAGCATTACCATATCACTGAATTCAAATTATAGAGCTCCTTCATTTGTCATCAAATACACTTTAGACTCAACAAAAGTAAAAATTATTTGCTTTGCATAAAAAATGTTATATATATAATACAAAATACAGGACTGTAGAAAATATTTCACTCTTTTATACACTAATAGAACAAACAGAAAAGCAAGGTAGAGAGGAGAGGCTAAAAGTGGTTCAAAGGACGGGCACTGAAGTCAGTCACACTCAGGAGCAAATTCTTTTATAGATGTGTCACCAATAATATGTGACCCTGGGCAGGTGGCCATCTCTGGAGCCCTGCTTTCCTCAATAGTCTGGCTTCAAAAGCCACACTCTTTTACCACTATGGGCATACTGTTTCTCTATATAAAACAAGATTATTCATCTCTGTAGGTGGGTAGGCACACAGGTATCTGTGTATATCGTTATATAATGTAAATCAGTCTCATCACGTTCATGACTAAGCAGTTTGACTATCTAGAGTGTGACTCTAGGGAAAAAGAGCTTCCCAAGTTTGACAGTCATCCTAGTGACCCAAATGAGAATACATGTATAACACCTAATATAAAGTCTGACACAGCAAACATCAATTATGCTACTTTCTTTCCCTTAGAGCAAGCTTTGAAGAATAGAAATGCATTGACCACCACATATCTGAACTAGGAGGTAACAGAATGTTCCAGGGATGGCAAGGGTAAGAAGGAATAAAGGCATACGGTCTTGTTCACCACTTCTTCCAAGGCCAGCGTGACTTACCAGGTTTCCAGTTTAACAAAGTTAAATGACTTAATACAGGCCATAGTACATTACTTTGCATTTTGAATGATTTCCTTTTTTTAATTAATATTCTTTGCAGTGTTCCTCCCCCAAACTGCAGGTTAGAAAACTAAGGCAAAAAATAGATTCACTATTTTACTTAGCCTCCCAAAACAATTTAAATTCCATTACTGCATGTAAAATGCATTCGTTACATCACAGTTACATTTGCTAACAGAACACTTCCAGAAATATAGTCAAAAACTGCAGCTAGGTAAGATGTTGCTGTTTAAATGCGCACACACACACACACACACACACACACCACCTGTATGCTCTTACTTCTAAACAAACTGCGTTGACTGAACCTGACTTTTAATGTACTATTAAAAGTAATTCCTGTGAAGGCAAATAACTTTATATTCCTTCCTCCTGACTTGGAAGTATTTTAGGTTAGTAGCACAATCCAGTTTCTAAAGTAAGATGATTCTAGCATTTTTTACTCTCAAACACGTCTTGGGACTAGTGAGTGCCTTTAGAAAATGAAGTCAGGCCAAACAAAAATTGAACTTCTATGAGCTAAGCAAGAAAACCTTTTCGAAAAGGGCACTTTGCATTTTACATCCTTTCTGTACACATCTCTCCCCCCACCATCCTGCCCTCATTCTCCATCTCTGTTTAGGGATGAAAGCATTCATTCCCCAAAGAAGGCTATGTGGCACTATTTCTACATCAGGAACAATGTGGGAGAAACAGTTGAAGGGGGCTGCTCACAGAAGCAGGGTAGGGGGGAAGCCACATGGAAATCTAGATTTATTGAGATTGGACAGAAGGCAACTGGAGCAAATAGAAGTTACGTTTACACAGAACAACCTGATCAACTATATATCCAAGTGGAGGAAGTAATTTTCTCCCAGACTTACCGGGAAACCAATAAAATCAGAATACAACAATGAATTTTTAAAACCTTCATCAACCACCATCAGACTACCTTATGCCTTGAAAATAATTATAAGGTCCCATTCCCCATATATTAAAGGCAAAAGCAATTTTTTTTTCTTATTTAAGTAGGCTCCACACCCAGCATGGAGCCCAACACAGGGCTTGAACTCTCGACCCTGAGATCAAGACCTGAGCTGAGACTGCAGGTGCCCCAGAGGCAAATATTTTTTTTTTTTTGAGGCAAATATTTTTTAAATAAAAACACTACACTCTAAGTATAAGCAACTCCAACAAAGTTCATTGTTTCCTGTGATAACTTTTAAAAATATCCTATGCAAATTTCCTTAAAAAATTGTATTTTTGTTTCCTCTTTCCCTGGGTTTGTATTTAGTCTGCAAATTGAAAAATCTAAAACTGCCACCATCACTAATTGCTTTTCTTCCTACATCTTCCAACAAAATATTAAATATTTTAAGATGTAAAATATTTAGTTTAAATAAAAGTGCATGAATTGTTTGTTTTGAAAGAGAGAAGTCTTGATTCTAGCTGACACCAGATATAAATCAGTAAAGGGTTGGGAACATACCAAGTTTGGAGTGCCTGGTCCATCCAGATGGAGCTGCAAGTCTAGAGCTCAAGAGAAATTTGGATGGGAGCTCTGGATTTGGGAGTCATATGCACAGTTTAATCAAGGAAAGTGGATGACTGCCCAAGAGGGTGCGAAGAGTAAAAAGAGAAGATCAAATACAGAGCTCAAGTGAATAGCCACTTTTTTGAGCAGGATAAAGACAGAAGAAACAGCTAAGACTGAAAACAAGTCACAGAGGTAAGAAAACCGAGTCACAGCTCATGAGGCAAGGGAGGAGTTTGGAGAGGGGAATAGCTAACCATGTAGACTGGGCAGCGATCAAACACCGGAGGAGAGGCTGAGTTTGGCAATCTGAAGTCCATGGCAACCTCACTGAGCTGTGCTTCAGGAGAATGGATGACTTGGGCAGAAGCCAGGCTTCAGTGCATGGAGTGTTAATAGGAAATGCATAAATAGACACGCTGAGTAAAAACAACCATTTAAAGATGGAAAAAATAAAGATGGAAGAAAAAAGAAAATGGAAAAATTTGAGGGGAAACTGGTGTGAGGGACTCCCCCCCTTTCTTCTTCTTTTTGAATGATTTAGCCTACTTGAGGGCTCTCGGGAGAAAAAAAAATAAAATACAGAAGAAAGTTAATAGGAAGCAGACAGTGATAGAAGAGCACAGGTGGAAGCTTTGCTCTCTGAAGTGAATTCAAATGCCTTTCTCCCACTCCAGGAGTAGGGTAAGAATGAATGAGTGGATAAACAAATCCAAAGGTACAGTAAAAATAAAACTGGGAGAATTTATGTCCAGGGGCAGAAAAGGGGTGGTAGAGATTTGTAATAAAAAACTTAGAAATGCTCTTAAAAACAATAAAACACTGAGCACCCATCCCCAGCTTTTTTAAAAGAAAAGATAGTTCTCATTTCTCCCAGCTTTTATAATTCTCAGTGGTGATTATTTCAGAGTAAGAAATGGAGGGGTGCTAATATGGTCCTTGCATGGGGGGTCCTCAATACCCAGAGATCTTGACTAGAGCGTGTTTGGGGTTAGGTTGGTAAAAGCCTTCTCATCTGAGTGAGCAATGACTTAGAGATCAATAGGGAATTTCCTAGTAAATAGATTGCTCAGTAAACCTAGTTAAGAGATTCTAGATGGGTTAGCCAGTAGCATCCTTAGAAGAGTGTAATTTAGATCCCTTTTGACATAACTTATTTGTACGTATTATTTTACATTACAACACTTACTCTGACCACACTATAGGTCTGCTTGCCATTATTTAAACTGTATCTCACCCATTCATTGTCTGTGAATCTTCAAGGCTATGTCCCATGTGTGTTTTTAAAATATTACTGATTTATTGAAATTTCTCTCTTCCTTCATGTCAGTCCATTTTTAATTCAGTACTCAAGAGGCTAACTTACTCAGAAAGTCTCAGCTGTCTCTTTGGGATTTAGCAGTTACACCATGGCCTGGATAGATGGCACAAAGTCCACATAGAACCTCTACTTGACATCGCCTTACACACTGCTCTCCGTGCACATGCAGGCAGGTCTGTGAGCGCCTCCAGAGAAGGCGCCAGACATTTTCAGCTTTCTAGCCTCTCAGCAGCTAACACAGGGACTTGCTCCTTGCAGCTGTTTGGTAACATTAAATGAGCTTACTGTTCCCCTTGCACATTTAGCATTCTTTCAATATTGGAATAAACATTTCCTTAATTCCAGTCTACCTGTGATAACCATTACTGTTCTGCTCTGTTAACGCTCTTATTTATCCAGCTTCAAGCAGAGCCTCTGGGAAGGATTCCTGAGATCCCCAGCAGAATCAGTCTCTCCTTTGTACCCCTACATCTGTTTATAATAGATGCTACTACATATCATAATTATTTTTTAATGCTCTTTCCCTTTTAATACCTTTGAACTCCATTATCTTTTCTATCACCATACCTACTGCCTGGCACAATGTCTAGTACACAGCAAGTCCAAATAAATGTTTGCAAATGATTAGCACTTCCTCACTTTTCAATAAATCCATTTGTAGCTAATAAAAATATTAATTGGTATTTGTTTCTAGAAGAAAGGAAACACCTGAAACAGTATTTCCTTCATAAAATGTCTTTTATAAATTATTCTCACCAACTCTGTGAGGTAAGCACATTTGCCACTATTTCCAACCTACCTTATATTACAAATTGCAAAACCACTTACACAGAACATACCTGCCTAGCTCCAGTCAGTATCAGCTTCTATAATTACATTTAGCATGCAGACATCAAATAGTTTACTTTGCTGTACACTTAGGTTATCCAAAAAAAAACTGCAATAAAACATTTTTCACTTATTTTCAGAGGTTCTATTGCCTCAGCAGGAATATATTATTTATATCTTTTATAGGTCTAATAATCTTTGAATAATGCATTTTAGTGAATTATTGAAAAAGAATAAATTATTTTAAAGTAACACAAAATTGCCAATGTTTGGTATGTTATTTAATATGTTAGTTTCTAAAGGTGTAATAGACATTACTTAAAACTGACGTGATCAGGTATAGGAAAGATGTACCCAAGTAATAGACTTTTGGCTTCCATTTACACTTACATAGAATTACAAAGATTTTATTAAATATTTGGATTAACACCATTTACTCTCATTTAAGGACAGTGGAAACCTAAATCTCATTAGTATCTTTGGAAGATGGGATGAGAGGCTAGAAACAATTTATTTTTTTAACTTACCAGTTCGGCTTCAAGTGATGCAAGTTTCTATGATCTCATTACACACTGGAGTGACATTATCAATTGCTTCTGAAGACTAATTTCACAAAAGCATACAGTTGCAAGGAATAAAAATGAGACAGGCTGGGAGAAAAGAAGAGACAACACTAGTGCCTCCTATATCCAAAGTAAAGAATCAATATAGTCAAAATCCAGTATAAAATTGCAATTGCATCACTCCACCAATTACTACACTAACTTTTCATTTATTGTGTAAGAATTTTAGTATGAAGGTATTTTTCTTTTTAAAAATAGACACATACAAATAGTTTTCTGAAGGCCTATTATGTGACCAAGTCCTTCCTCAGGACGCTTTACATGTTATCTCCTTTATTTTCATTTAATTACCCAACGAGAACTTTTTCACAAGTATATATGATTTTAAAATTCCTATTCCTTTCAGAACATTATAGATTTAATGTTTAGAAATTATCAGAATAATACAAAATAAATTAAAAGTAACATACTCCGAACAGTTTATCTGAGGTCTCTCTGAATCTACAAATTTGCTTTGGCAATATGAACAAAACACTGCAACGTGCAGTCAAATTTAATTTTTCAAACCATGTTTAATTATGGCAGTACAAAAACTAAACAATCAAGATAATTAATCTTGTAGAATGAAGTAAATGTTTACATTGTTCACTCAAAAGAACAAAATGCATTGCAGTAGTAATCTTTTTACACAGCACCACACAAGTGAAGGCATTGCCTTGCTCTTCATTTTAAGAATCAAACCATAAAATCAAACTAAGGGGAAAAAGTTCAATGAAATGACCCATTCAGCACTAGAAGTTTTAAAATTAAACAATGTGGCACTTTTCCCTACAGCTTTCTTACAATCATTGTAAATATTAGAAGATGATGAATTTTCATTCAAAAAAAAGTTGTCGAGGACACCAAAAGAACGGTCTCATATTATTGTTTTCTAAGTAAATGTGTACTTTTTTTAAAAAAGCCTTTCAGCTTTAAAAGCTCATTGAAAAAGAAAGGAGAGACAGGGAGAAAGAAAGAAAAAGAAAAAAACGAAAAATCAAAGCAGTGTACAGAAAGAGAAGACGAATATATGAAAATGCAAATCCTTCTCATTTTTCCTTAGTTTCTTTCTTCAGAAGTAACATTGTTAATGGTTTCTTGGAAATTAAAAGAAAAAAATCCTCTCTAATATTATATGTTTGTTACTCATGTATCTATATAGCTTTGTCTACGCATAAATCACTCATACTATTTGCATTTTACATTTTACTTTTTTTACTCATTCATGTATCTTAGACATCTCTGGTGGTACACCAAAAACTCTCTTATTGGTTTTCATAGCTGTGTAGTATTTCACTGAAGTGGTATTTCACAATTTATTTTATTCCTATGAGGTTGGTTCCAGATTTTCACTATTACAATGCTGCCCTAAACTTCCTTAAGTTTCTATATTTCACACAGACTTCTTGAGATGATGATATATGATTTTACATGACCTGAGGCTTAAAAATACTGAAAATATTGAGGAAATAAAAACAGCAACTGTCATCAAGGTTGAGTAAGCCAATCAATTACTTTGTAAATAAACTAAATATCTATAGGAAAATAATTCTCAGAGCAATATAGCTAATTTCTGACAAAGCAATCTTCATACGTCCTTAAAAAGGTAAACAAAGATAAACAAAATTGTAGCACTGGGCTTCAACAGACTGAAGTGGAATATACCATCAGTTAAAAATGAAATATGAGCACCAATTCAACAAACCTTAAGGGAGGGATCAGCTAGAAGGATGGAAAAAACAATAATGTTTAAAAACTCACCAGAACTAGAGCTTTACTCAGTACCATTACATTCTATCAAATGATAAATTGGCCCAATTCTAATGCTGAAATTGCAGTCTCAAAAATCTAAAGTAATTTTCTTCCCTGGAAATTTCCTGAACACAAAGCCACTGCTTTCAAATTAAAAGATTCTTCATACTTTGGAATTGCCACACATTAGTAGGGATTTAGAGGCAAATATCAGCCTTATAGTAACAAAAGTAACCAACAAGAAGGAAAAATGCTGACTGAATATAATTTTGAAACCAGTAGACAGATGACATTGCATAGTATAATAGAGATTATGTGGATAAGTCAATTTTAGGGATACTTAGGTTGTAATTAAAATTTTTCTCCAATAATTCCAAAGCATTTTGAGATAAGTGTTCTTTTCTTGTCCTCCAGGAAAGAATGCAATTACAGGAGGATAAACAAAGCCCTCTTTTTGCTCATTTTATTAAAAGAAGAAGAGGATGAAGAGGAAGGGGAAAAGAGGGAGGAGGAGGAGAAGAATAAGGAGACAATAATGTTCTCTCTACTCTTTATAAACTTGCTGAAGGTTTGGCCTGACATGATGATTCTTCTAAATACCGCTCCAGACCCACCCACAGAATCATATAATACAGTGAGTGAGAACATGGGTCAGAAAGGTCGGGTTCATATCCTTGGTTCAACCACTCAATGGCAGAGTAACTTCAGGCAAGTTCTCTCTGAGCCTTGTTTTCCTAACTTGTACAAGTAGTTATTAACTCATAGGATCGCTATGTGGCTTAATTGAGATAACAAACTCAAAGTGACAGTGCTGGGTCACTCTGGTTAACTGCAGCTCATTATGAAACAGTGATGCTTCCACTTCACATGTAGCTTTTGCAGGAACCAGACCAGAATTGACAAGTATTCCCTAACTATGGATTGTAGATTTTTGCCATTATTCTTACCACTTCCTCTATAATCAATTATTTTTCCTCCATCATCAACTACCATAATTTTATCTTTCTGTTGACACTTCTGCAAATGCATGGCATAAAAGCCTCCCCTCCGCCCCCCACTCCCACCCAGTCCTCATTTGTTATTGGAACCCAGTCACTGTAGGATCTTGTGTTCCTGTAATACTTATGTCTGGCCTTATAGTTCTATGTCTTTGTCATATTTTTTCTCTTTAGACTATAAAATCCTTGAGAGTACACTCTTACTTATTTTTGTAACCTCTTCAATACTTTTCATGGTGGGTCCAACTACTTAAGTGAATGTTTGAGAAGAGAATATGTGCTTTTCCAGAGGTATGTACAAGCTGGCAGAGATCTGAAAAAGTATGTTTTAGCTCTCCATGTCCTCCCGCAATGTGGTCCAAATTCCACCGAATGTGACAAACATGTTAGTCATTGTGTCTTGGAATTACAGTTCCCTAGTTTTCTTGGTGATACAATTTTTGCCCATTTCTCCCATAATTTTGCATTTATTTATATATGGAATGTGTTTCAAGAAAATAGTTAGAATAAACACATTTTTGCTGTGCCACCATTTCCAGAAATCTTGCCTTATTTTCTAAATAAATCGATATGTCTACTAATTAAAATACTTCAATTCTCTCATTTTTTAAAAGATCTTATTTATTTTAAAGAGAGAGAGTGAAAGCATGAGGGGGAAGAAGCAGAAGGAGAGGGACAAGCAGACTGCGTGTACTAAACACAGAGCCCAATGGGAGGCTCAAACCCAAGACCCTGAGATCACAACCTGAGCCAAAATAAAAAGTCAGACACTTAACCAAATGAGCCACGCAGCCCCCCCCCCAATTCTCTCATTTAAACATCCAAGAATCTCTTTTTTAAGCTGTTTGATTCTAAAACTAAGTACTCTTAGAGTTGATTGGCCAACTTACCTATCATTTTACCAGGTTTCTTTTTCTACTTTAAAATCACTATCACCAAAAAAAAATAAATAAATAAAATCACTATCACCAATACAACCACAGTCAACTAAAATAATACAGAAATAGGTGCATGGAATATGTAAAATAGAATCAAATATCAAATGTGTAGAAGTTGAAAGTGCTGAAAAGCAGTCTGAGGCTAAAAGGAAATGATTCTCCTTTAACACACTAAAAATATTACTGTATCTGAAAGGAGGAAAAAAGGCTAATTAATGGTAATCACTAGAATGTTATTATCCCGCAACAATGTTAATCTATATAATTTGACTTCAGTAAGAAGTTTAGAGAATGATAGATTGATGTAACACACCAATTAGTGGGAGCATAAGCTTTATCCTTCATGATTGTTCTTTTTCTTGAAGAAACTTTAAGTAAGTAATTTACTATTGTTATTAACCTGATTGGGGTGCATTTTCATCAGAAGCTGCAAACTCTGCTAAAATAAAAATTCTAAACTTATAACATAAATGGGTGTCCTTTAGGGATCATGTTAAAACCACCAACTTCATTTCAGTAGATAGCTGATCCCACATAAAGTAGGTTGCTAGACAAAGTGTCACTGGTTTACCTCTAAATGATCCAGTCCCTTCAGGAAACGGGGTGTAGTTTTAATAAAATGGGACTCATAAGTTTTTATTACATTTATAATGAATGCTTTTCAGTTTTATAGGCTCTTTGAAGGAGCAATTTAGTTTCTCTATTAAAACATGACTTTATATCTTTCACAACTCTCAGGTTTCAATTTTATGTTGCTACCACTCTAAATATAAATGAAGATATTGAAGTTTTAATAAAGGTATAGAGTTATTTTCGCCAGCGTGTATGGGATGCAAGCTTACAAAATCACGGGGAAAAGTACAGAAGATTAAAATCTCTTTCTAATCTGATTCCTTCTATATCCTTCCCATAATACAAAACCTCTCAAAACCAATCAATGGTTATATCAAGATATATAACATATTTAGATATTAATAAAACAGGATTTGTGATATTGCCTTTTCAGAATAAAGTATAATAAAATCCTTTTACATTGACTTATTGGTGCAGTAGAGAGTGTAACACTGTTTAATTTAACTTGGAGGATCTTTAATCAGTCCTTTTATTATACCTAGCCCATCCATATAAAATTGTCAGATAGACTTGCTTTATTTACACCATCAAAGTCAAAGCCAAGCTCAAGAGCAGGGATTATGACAAATGAACTAACGACAAATATCGGCAATTAGGTTTGTTTACTTTTCCAACTAAAGAACCCCATTATAAACTCAGTCCCTACTTAAGGAACTGATATTAAAGAAGTAAAGCAGGCCCATGAAAAACTCACTATCTGCTAGAGAAAAGGGAGAAACAGATACATAACCATCTGCAATCTGTTGTGATATGGCTATAATAGGAATCTGTATCTAGAATAGATAATGCAGAGCAGTAGTAGGGCCAGAGGAAGAGCAACCAACCCTGCCTAGCAGAGAAAAGACTTCATGGAAGTGCTGCTTCATGCAGAACTTGAAAGATTACTAGGAGTTCGTCAAACAGATTAAAGATACAAAGGCTTTGTAAACAGTAAGAGGAACCCACACATGATGGCTAATCAAATTTAGTATGACTACACAAATTAAGATTTTAATTCTTTCTTGGTTCAATAATAATCTCAACAAAAATATAGTATTATGGTTAGAAAACAAGGAAATTTTTACCATATACTTTTAGATTAAGTCTTCCACAAAGGCAAATTCAGATCCTATTCATACAATCATGATTCCCATTTTAGCTTGTTCAGGTATTTGGGAACAATTTATCTGTTCTCTTGAGAAAGTCGTATAAAAAATCTAGCATCACACACATATGTTTGGAGGGCCCAAATACATCTTTAAAAACACAACTCTTCTTTAAATGGAAATGCAAGGCATGCCTACATCCTACAGCTATATAATGAAAATCAATGTGTTGTCCCCAACTGACATTTATCATATCAAATCCACAGGCAATTGCCTCAATTTCAGGAATGCAATCTTCATGCAATTTTTAGAGAATTACACTCTACCCAAACTATGTGAAAAACTAGATACCAATCTCAAAGCACATCTTTCAAGAAGCAGCTTCTTTACTTGACTAAACATATTTCAAATGTTGTAATAAATATATCACTCCTAGGGATGCCTGGGTGGCTCAGCAGTTGAGCCTTTGGCTTAGGGCATGATCCTGGGGTCTGGGGATGGAATCCACATTGGACGCCCTGCAATGAGCCTACTTCTCCCTCTGCCTATGTCTCTGCCTCTCTCTGTGTCTTTCATAAATAAAATAAATAAAATCTTTAAATAAATAAATAACTCCTAAGATAAGAATTGAGAAACAATTAGAAGTCCAATGAAGGATTTCTTTTTCCTTTAATTTGCATGATCCCCACTCTTGGAAGAAAACATCAGTGCAATTAAAATTTACTAATGTAACTTAAATTTGCCTCGAAAAGGAAACTATTAACTGGAGTGCTGGCCCCTACGTCTACCTTACTAACAATTCTCTGATGACAAGTTTCAAGAATCAAAAATAACTGCACTTGTCATGCACTCAGAGCTTCCTGTCATGTAGAATTCATTGTCAGAGAAGTGTCTTCCTTTCTCCCATGGAAGCCTATCATTTAAACTGATTCTACTCCAAATATACCCAGAGGGGCAAAGATGAGTGTCCTCACAGTTAGTTTCACTCATGAACCCAGGCAGCGATTCAAGTGCCTCTACTTTGTTCTAGGTGGCTGTGCTCTAATGATCGACAGTAAAGAGGATATGTAGAATTGACTTTTCACAGAGACTGGTTGAAACAGTGCTAAAAAATAGCATCAAAGGAAAACATTACCTGAGCAGGAAGGGAGTTTGGGAAAATGGACTAGTTCTCTTTAGGAATGGGATGAAGAGATAATGAGCGATTTTACTCAATGAACTCTAGGTGACCCAATACTGATTGATTAGTAGAGTAGAAATGGAGGTGAGTGTGCATGCGACTTTGGGGATTTGTAGACAGCTGACCACCTAAAATTCTTGGAAAATGGTGGATGGACACAACCAGGTAAGCAACACACAAAGAAATCCGTAAGTGCCCACCATATTGGGAGACCAAGTAGAGATGACTTGAGAGGTAGTTCTCGGCCCCAAATTACAAACACTGATAATCATGGGAAAGTAATCTAGACCCTTACAAAAAGTCCATTTTGCTATCTAGAAAATCAGCAGTAAAAATTAAAAGCTGCCAAAATAGAAATATATATTCAGAGATATCAGAAAAAAGGAAATGACTAATATTTAAAGGGATATTTCATTTAAGATGAATTGATTCATGAAACCAATGCTTCTGTAGAAAGAGAATCACCTTAAGAAGCAAAGCATAAGTTTTGTGTTGTTTTGACTACATTTTTTTCATTTTTTTTTAACTGAAGCTACCCTATACGTCAGGCATTCTTCTTGGAAACAGGATACAGTGGAACACATAACAGATATACATTAGTGCTTTTGCAGTTTTGATTCTAATAGAGGAGACAGACAATAAGCCAATAAGAAAAATATACAGTAAGTCAGATGATAGTGGTGCTATAAAGCAAAATAAAGAAGCCAGGAAGATAGGGAATTGGGGGGCGGAAGATGTTACTTTAAATAAGATGGTAAGGGAAGGCAAGATACATATTTTTAAAGAAAATAAGCAATAATGTTTGGGAAAGAATAGGGATTACATTACACTTTCAAAAGTAAATGTTTTGTTTTGTTTGTAATTAAAACTGGAGGAGCAAAAAAAAATGCAAAAAATTAAGATTCCAGTGCCATCTGCCACTGGCTCTGTCATTGTCAAACATGTAAAATAATGTATCTCTGGCTCCCTCTTTTTTCCATTTCCTGGAAGGAGGGGCATGGATCTGATACAAAGGACCCTAAAGACTAAAAGGATCCTCAGGATATCATCCCCAACATTCAGTAGCAGAGCAATGTAATCCCCTCAAAACAGTTCCCGATTGGTTGAAAAAAAAATCACTGAAATTTAAAACTTCTCATGGAAACAATTTCCTTGTCTTGGGATCACATTACACTGCTTACCTTTGTAAGAGCTTTGTTAGGAATAAGTTTAAAATAGTTACTTTATTAATACAAAGAATCTACCCACTATAGAACTGCTGAATAGACCAGAAGCACTGATCAGTCATGCTCCTAAGTCTATCCATCCTAATCTATACTCAGAAAGGAAATAAATCTCACTTTAAAATAGTCATCTATCACCTTTTACAAGATCTGCATTTTAAAATGTTATTCTACAATAATATCATTTCTCTAGTGGGTGAGAAATTATTATGTCCTGTCCAAGAATGTTTCAATGACTGAGACAAATCCTGCTGCAAGTAGCTTTGAAAATACTTTGCAGAGTCCACCGTGTGCACTGATGCAAATGTCTCATGAGAGACATCTATCCTTAAAATGCAATTTACAATCCCCTTCTTTTTAAATAAATTACAATATGAACTGCAAGTCATAAAACAAAAATCACATTTTAGTTTATAATAAACTCCAGAGCATACAGTCACCTCTGCATTAAAACACACATGAAAAATGTATATGTATAATTTGCCATGCATACTATGTACTCAATAATGTTTACTGATGTTTATTATATGTATTAGCACATACACATAAAGTAGCTATATCTGATAATATTTCAATGATCTAAAAGCTCTCTTTTCCCATGAAAATTGTTTAATACTATATACTTTGCTATGTAGATTAACAAAGGACAAATTATAAAAAAAAATCATTTCTTGATCACCACCTATATGTAGGTATTACACTGAATACTTTCATATAATAAGTCACTTACTCTTTACAACAGCCTGTAGGGTATATTTTGCTATTCTCATTTTAAAGATAGACTGAGACTCAGAGAAGTTAACAGACCTAACAAAGATCACAGGGTAAGAATTTAGGATTCAAACCTCAGTTCACACAGTCAATTGCCAAAATCCCTCCAGGAAAAAAACAAAATCATTAAATCAGAATGATAATAAGCTGATGCTATTTCCTCAAAGATATGAAATTATGAGATTATAATCCCTATCAAAGGCCTAATGCTAAAAGAATCTGAAGAAATAAAAAGCATGTCCAATTAACTATTTTATAGACTATCAATCACATAGTTCTGAGATACCTATAAATCATATAGTTCTGAGA
Source organism: Vulpes vulpes (assembly GCF_048418805.1). Lineage (NCBI taxonomy): Eukaryota > Metazoa > Chordata > Mammalia > Carnivora > Canidae > Vulpes > Vulpes vulpes. The sequence goes on from NC_132786.1 coordinate 116,089,639, forward strand.
CACCCAAAGGTAATAATAATCTCTATGTTACATGCTCTTTACCACAATTAAACAATTAAATTTGAAAATTAATTAAATTAAATTTGAAAATAGGTGAAAGAAAAATAATAATCTAGATTTAGGTTTCCATTCCAAGTTCCTACCCCAAAAAGTACCCCAAAAGGTGTACCCCAAAAGGAATAGCATCAAAGGAAAAGTGCCCCAAAAGGTGTACTTTTGGTACACCTGACTGGTTTTTATAGAAGCAAACAGAAGGAAAAGTTAAAGCAAACAAACAGGAAAAAAACCTCAAGGACAGATTTAAGGTTCTTGCAGAGAGATTCTGAGAGTTGGACATGTACCTGAAAAAAGTATTCTGTACACCTCTCTGTGACAGGCACAATGCAAGGAAGGAAAAGCAAAAAAAAAAAAAAAAAAAAAAATATATATATATATATATATATATATATATATATACATAAGCAAGGTTCTTTAAAGAAGTCCCATTGTCCCATTGACAGGAAAAAAAGACAATAAAAACACTCATAATACAAAATATTAAGTACTATCTGTATAACATAAGTATGCAAGGACAGAAGGCTTTAGAGGAGATTCTGGGTCAAATAGTAATCCCTGACGGCTTTTCCAGACAATAGCTTTCATTTTTAAAAGAGTTTATTGTACCACTCTCATTGTCTCAAAGCAAATTTCCCTGGATAAATAGTATGGGTCCTTTAGTGTCTGTGCTGCATGTTCAGCCTGCTCTTTGGTGACATGCAAAAGCTACATGGGTGAACCAATCGTCAATCACATCAAATTTTCCTTGCTTTGATCTCTCTCATTATAGGATTTCTTCACAATGTCAAAAAAAAACCCACTTTAAAGCTTTGACCTGAATAATGACAAATACCAAAGGTACAAAATTGACATAATCAAGTCTTTCTTTCCTATCTAAAAATGGTATTACTGGTATAGTCATTCCTTGAACATTGTTGCTAGAAAGTCTGCTTATATTTTTTTTCCTTAGGGTATACTGGGATGTAAGGCGTGACTATACAGTACAGAGACTCAGTTCTTTTTCCTAAATATATCAAACATAATGCATACGTATAATACATCAAGCATCATACATCAAATGAGTGCAGCCCTTCAAAGTATTTTTGCTGGACGGGCTATATATTTATTTCAAAGACATTGTCATTGCCACTTTTAGAAATTCTCTATGGTGACTTTAACAGAACCAACTAACCAGCTCTTCAAGAAACAGGTCCCACTGAATGTCACAGGACATTATAGGTCAAAGAGGTCTCTCCTGCTAGCCAAATACATATTCTTCTCCTTCCTTCCATCTTTACCTTTTTAATTTCATAAATGAAATTTACAAAGTAGGGGCAGTGCCAGTGGCTTAGCAATTTAGTGCCGCCGTCAGCCCAGGGTGTGATCCTGGAGACCCGGGATCGAGTCCCACAGCAGGCTCCCTGCATGGAGCCTGCTTCTCCCTCTGCCTGTGTCTCTGCCTCTCTCTGTGTGTCTCTCATGAATAAATAAATAAAATCTTAGAAAAAAAAGAATTTACAAACTAATCATTTTGGTACACAATGATTAACAGTAAGTTATAATAACAATGACAACTAAATACCATATGCTTTATACACACACACACACACACACACACACATACACACACAGAAGGTCAAGTCAGGAACTATGGCTCAGTTTATTTTGCTCCCACTCTGCTCTCTCTTAGCTGCCACTGCTCTGGAGCTGAATCTAATCCCTATACAAGGTTCCATAGAGGAGCGCATGGGAACAAGCTGAAGTTGTTGATGAGGGGGCCTTATTTGATTCACATCAGGAATCAGACAAGCAGGGGTGAGTTCATTTGTGCCCTGCTTGCATTAAGTGCTATTACATAACAACACGGGTAAAACTGGCTGGCAGCCTTTCTGCATCATCTAGAAGTGCAATCACCCTAAGTAGAGAACTGCCTGTACAGCTCCAAACCCAAGTGCACACACAATTAAAACATGCTACAATATACAGTGTTAAATCTCCAAATACAGCCCAATGACACCAAGTCTGCTTTCCTAATGACACACTACACTGTTTTCAAACCACCTCATATGCTACCTTATTCTTGAACAACTGTGATTTTAAAAAATACATAAACTCCTTCAGATCTCACTACTAGTAAAGTGCAGAGGTTTTTCATTACATCTGTTTTAGTACACTAGATCCTGCTTGCTTTAACTTAAGCTTATTTTTTCTCTATCCATCCAGAGGAAACAAACAAAAACATGATTCTTTTAATATCCCTTCATACGAAGTAAATCCCCCTTAGCTTTCCACTCTCAGCTATATACGTCCAGACTTGCTAGGCAATTTTCCAGTAAAGATACCACAGTAAAGGTAGGATCTGTGCTTATGCTCTTTTTGTACTATAGTAGCCTACTCAGTGACTCTGATCTTGAGATTTTTTAAGTAGGAGCACAGCCTTAAAAGCCTATTCTCATCTCTCAAGCAAGAGAACAATGAAAAAGAACAGAACAGAACAAACAAACAATAAGCCTCATCAACGGAGACTTTTCCAGAGGGATTGCTCTTAGCCTCCTGATGGGCAAAAATGGGTAAAAATTTCTAGTAGGCAGATAAAAGACCAGCAATCGCCATTTATCACTCTTCCAATGTTTCTGAATAAAGTAACTTTAACAAAAAATATTTTTAAGATTTTCAAGGAAACCTATTCTATGATTTAACTCTCTCTCTCTAATAAATAAATCAATTAATTAAATCTTCACACACACACAAAAAAAGAATTGGGTTGCCTGGGTCAAACACCTCAGCTCAGACACTAATGAAGTAACTATGTGCCTCAGTTTCCTCATGGGAGACTGACATATTTCATAGGATTTTAAGGACTGAGATGATAAACATAAAGCACTTACTGCAGCCCCTAGAATGAAAATTTCAATTACTGTTGCTCGTTATTATGCTGAATTCTATGTCTCGGCTCACCTCTGTCATCCCCAGACTTCAAAGAGAATTTTAAAAATACAGAATCAACTAATTTCTAACAAAAGACAGATCCTTTCTATTTCAAAAGATTGACTCCATCAGCCTTTTGGATTGGTTCTCAAAATTAACTTTTCATTCTTTGGTATTCCAAGAGCCACCACTGTTACTTGTTCCCTGTCCTTACCATACCTCATCCCAACAGCACCCAACACTTTTCACATCTGCTTTCAGCTTAGAGGGTTCCCTGCCAAATTACTATTAGTCTCCAGCATTCAATTCTTGCTCTTTTTTCAGTCTTCAATCAGGAAGTAATGGTCTCAAACGGAGTCCATTACAAAGTTTTATATATTCCTTGACTCACTCAGTTCGGATTTAAAGGCTCACAGCAAAACATTCCTTTTGACCATATCCAATTTGTTGATATTTTAACAACATTGTCTTAGGTGATTAATCATTCAGGTAAAGAACAATAAAGTAAAATTTTCACTGACATGGTTTTATTTAATATTTTTAACAGTCCAAGTAATGGGAATGGTAAAAGCAAGAAAGATTTTCTCCATAACACAGTTCATTATTGATTAGAATTCCAAAATCAAAGTAAGTCCCTAATTAATAACCCCTTTAAATTATTTTATTCTGTTGCTGAATTACCACATTGATACTCATTCATTTAATTATGTACTGGCCCAGAGATCTGACATTTTTACTGACCAGTTATGAAATGTTTGTTAAAACTATGAAGTATAAATTACAAAAGCCTTCTTTCTGAGGCTCGCAAAGGGTAGAGAAGAGTGAGAAAATTATCTCCCTGGTGCCAAAGGAAGAGTTATAAAATAAATGAAAACAAATAGAGTGAATCAGATGAATGATATTTGTGTAGGTGGTTTAGAGTGCTCACATGTATGGGAGGCTGGGCATAGAATACAAAGTAGAAAATGCAGATTGGTCTGGTGCCATCCTTTGGGTCTTTGTAGAAAATGTTAACATATTTATTTTCTTTTCTTCAGCGGGGTTGGCTGTAACTGAAGTTTCATGACTGCTAATATGTTATCATTACTCAAATAATTAGACTTGGGAGCAATAGATTTTTTTAATTAGCTATCTCAAAGCAAGTACCATTATAATCATCTAATTATCCTTTGAGGCAGCTTATGCACAAATGGTTTTACACATTCAGTACCTTACTACCATGGGTGCTGGTTCCATGGGTATCATTTAAAACTAAGTGTTTATGAAAATACAGTGATGAGAACCTAAAGAGCATGATTTATTTCTTCAAAATTTTTAATTTTCAGAGAGAAATAACTAATTACATTAAAACTCGAAAATTAGCATGTAGTTTCAGCCAACACAAGTAGTAAAACTAATGTTCATCTGCAACTTATTCACATACCAATAGAGCCTAAAGGTATTCCCTTAGCCTAAATGCCAAACATTTAGCTATATTCAATCAACAAGATTGCTTAGCTAAATAAATAATTACCACTTTTATCAGAAAGATGCCTTCCTATAATAACACAAAGTATGGTTCAATTAGCCTTTAAGAGCAAACGACTTTTTAGAAGACATAATTGTATTAAATGAGTCTCTAAAGAACGTATCTACCTGATTACCCTAACAACAATATAGAAGGGTATTTGAAATATAAAATAACTTTTCTTCATTTCTCTTTATAGCATGCACAAATATGGTATCAAGAACCTGCCCAGAAATAGGTGGGTAGGACACTTCTAGATAGACCTGAGGGTTTGGGTCAGGTAAAGAAAAACAATTCAGGTATCCTTAGTCTGTAGGCCTCATCCTACCTGCCCCTCAGCCCTATTCCAATCAGCGAAGGGAGGCCAAGTACTCATTCTGTACTTTCAGATTCCAAGCGAGGTGTTTCTTGCCAAGAGTGAGCGATCCATGTCTTCTCCTTTTCCTCTCTTCCAAGTAACTCATTTGGGTTGAGACTTTGATTCTTACGTCCTTGACTCCCTGCCTCATCTTAACTAAAATTATCTCAGCCTTGGCATTTCCATAAGAAGAGACCCCCTAATGTAAAGATTACTAGAAATTCAGTTGGCACATTGTCTTAAAAATTTTTAAGTTTGTTTTTATTTTATTTATTTATTTTTTTAATAAATTAATTTTTATTGGTGTTCAATTTACCAACACACAGAAAACACCCAGTGCTCATCCTGTCAAGTGTCCCCCTCAGTGCCCGTCACCCATTCCCCCTCACTCCCACCCTCCTCCCTTTCCACCACCCCTAGTTCGTTCGTTTTTAAAGAAAAGAACACTCTTCCAACATGATTATTTCACTGTCTCTATTCATCAGTTTGAAATTTCCATGCTGGGTTTGTTTCACATCTAAACTAAAAACTAGAACATCTTATAAAATTCATCTAATTTTCTCTGGTGTTTCTAGGTAGAAGTCTCTTCAACCAGGAAGATGGGTGCCTCATTATTCTTAGAAAACTAACTACTATCTGCAAACTTATTTTATAAACCCAATCATTAAGGTGTCTTCTCACTGCCATAAGCAGGAAGCATTTCTCTTTCTCTATGGCTGATATATTGACAAGTAGTACACATTTTTAGGTTTCTTTTCTTCTCTAGTTTCACCATCTGCTTAAAATACAAGACATACTGCATACGCCTATACTTATATCTTCAATCACAGTACTGTCCTTTAAGGGAAGGTCTCATAGAAAACAAAAATTGCCCTTGTATCAAGATTGTAGCATGAGTATTGAAGTAAGAATCCCAACAAAGAAATCTTCAAAGTAACAAAAAGCATTCTTCTTCTGAGAGAACTGAAGCATTAGTCAAAGTGGGAAATAAAACTAGAACTTTAGAATTTTGTGATATGTCCCCCAACAATATAGATATGGATAGGGCCTTATCTGGATGAAAAGAGAAAGAACATATATATATGTATATATATGTTTCTTCTATAATAACATATATATTAATATAATATATATATATCAGATATATATATCAGAAACATATATATGTTTCTTCTATAATAACATATATATTAATATAATATATATATATCAGTTCAGTTTTCCATCCACCAATTCATTTAAAAAAATATTTATTAAGTTCATTCTATATATAAGATTTTGTGACATCAGAGGATATGAAGAAATATAAGAAAACTGTAAGTACTTCAAGGCAATAACAGAGAGGGAGCTACAGAAGTTTAGAGATAAGAAACTATACCAGTTTGCTCTATGTGGATATGAAAGCATTCCAGATAGGCCCTAAAGCATGAATTCATAGGGAACCATAGGAATCTTTTAAAGAAAAAGAATTTAAGCAGGAAATGCTGGTCAATGATGCAAATATCACAGAGAATTCACAGAAGAAAAACAAAAGAAAAGGCCACTGAACCAGACAATTTGTGGCCCTTCAAAAGCAGCCACTTCAGGGAAGCAGCAAGTGTAGAAGCCGGACAAGGAAGGAAAAGGTGAATAGACATGGGCAAGAGGAAACAACTTCCACAGGGGCTTTCCTCTCCTTTGAAAAGTCTAAGAATGAATGGCAAGATTGAGAAATGGGAGCCCGAGGAGGGATTATGAAAAGGATGGGAGAACTCTGCATAATGCCTTCACTGGGGAAAGGAAGCAATGGAAGACACAGGAGTAAGGGGGAAATCATTTCTTAAGCAAGATCATAGAAGAAGGTAAAAAGGGGCACCTGGGTAGCTCAGTGGTTAAGCATCTGCCTTCAGCTCAGGGCGTGATTCTGGGGTCCTGGAATCAAGTCCCGCACTGGGCTCCCTGCATGAAGCCTGCTTCTCTCTCTGCCTGTGTCTCTGCCTCTCTCTCTGTCTCTCATGAATAAATAAATAACATCTTTAAAAAAAATAAAAGTAAAAGGAACAGGTTAAAAGGCCTCAGGAAATGTTTGAGTCAGAAAAAGGATGGTGAAAGAGTTTATATCAAAATACTTGGTTGTTTTAGACAATTAAAGACACAGTCTGCAAAGAAAAGACAGAGAGTTGGAACTTGGAGACAGTGGACAGAGGGGAAGCAGCCTTTGTGAGATCCTGAGAATGATTTATCAAGAGGACACATTCCAAATAGCAAGCTCTGATGTCACAGCACTCCTGGACTAAGTTTTTTGTGGCCCAGTTTTTCTCTAAAGGGGCTATAGCTGTCATGTGGGAGTACTCATGAGCCAATATGGTAATACTGAGAAAACCAATCTACCAGGGAACACAGCATTATACACTTTAGAAACTCATGCCCTTTGAGAAAGGTTGTTTCTTCTTCTTCTTTCTTTTTTTTCTCCCCTCAGGAATATTTTGACAGAATTTGCCTCAAGAAAGTTTTTGAGAGGGAATGAGAACACCAGACAGATAAGTTCTGAAGCAGGAAAGAAAGCCCAGAGTATAAACATGTTGATAGTCTTACACTTATAAGACAGCAATGGAAAGGCCCTGTCACCTGGGGGGAGACAAAAAAATGGAGAGGACTGTACAAAGGGAAATTAGAAGTTTCAAAAGTCCACATCAGAAGACTGAAATCATGCTTAACATTGCTCTTGTCTTTTTATATGAATGAAACTGACTAGTCATTAAATCACCCTAACCGTCCATATTCCCACCCGTCTGCATGATGTACCTGAACCACATCTCTCACTCTGACTCTGTTGCTCTATCTATATGTCTCCATCTCTCTCTTTCTCTCTCTCTCTCTCTCTCTCTCCCTCTCCCTCTCTCATCCTCTCTTTCTCTCTCAACACTTCCCAGAAAATTATAATGCAGCAGGTCTGAGAACCCTTATCTAGAAGGTTAATTTCACTTCATAAAAGAATATATATTTTCCTTTAAAAAACAAGCAAATGTTGTTAAATTATTATGTATTGTTTCTGCCACCACAACAGTATAGATGCTTTAAATAGATTCAGTGGATAAATACGATAATGTTAGAACCCAATTATAGAGAAATCTATCTACTGCACAAAAATAGATCTAATTGGGTGAAAAAAAGAGGGCAATGGTGCCAAAAGTAGAGGACAATCTAATGTTAGATCTGTGAAGACCCTAGGATGTCTGCAGTTTATGTCTGCCCAGGGCCATTCTCAATTTCTGCTCTTTCCTTAAGAGGACCATCCTTCTCACTCCACATGTTCTGGTAAGGTTCTCAATTCTTATACTTAAATTCTGCCAAGAGCCTAGCCAATTATAAATCCTGGACCCTTTGTGTACAGCGCCTACCTCAAGAGTTGGCCAGAACATCAAAACAAAGTCAATTCACAATATTCCCTGAGATTTTATAAATGTTCACTGAGAGAAAAAGATACTCTTCTTTCTGGGAACTGAGATAAGACTATGTATATTCGAAGATACTGGCTACCATGTGCCCCTCCTAAACATGACCTCACATAGGAGAAAGCACAGAGAAGCACAGCTGAAAAGGATGGGACCAAAGAGGAGTAAGAGGGAAATGTGACAACAGTATTTGAGCAGATGGAGTTTCTGAGGTTGGTTTCACTCCTGGAGTTTCCAATAAACCACCCTCCATATTTCCTAATCCATTCCCTTGAAATGAAAAGCTAACTGAACTTAGATTTCTGTCATATGGAATCCAAAACCTCTACATATTACAAATGTGTGATGACGCCCAACAAAGAATCAAGTGGTCAGTGCAGTGCAAATGCCCATCCAGCTGCTGAGCACGGCGGTTGTAGAGGTTGAGGGCTGTGCAAAAGGGAATTGAGGAGAGGCAAGTGGGGAAGCCTAACATTAGCTTCACTGGAGAACAAAAAGAAAATCTTGCATCTGCTATGATACCATTGCCTCTGCTTCAGGGCACTCTCGCTCTTCCAAATTCATTTAAAAATTAGATGTAACTAGAGATAGACTGTGCCTCACCAGAGGAACATCTTTAATACTTAACATAAACTAAGACTGACCTGTGCTTTTGTCCAGGCAAACACATTCCACACAGCATATTTCTCAAGGGTCAACTGGAAGTCACATTTTAAAACTGAAATGATTTCTTCAACTTGTTCTCATCTTCCTTTTTAATCTAGTCACTTAGTCAATTATTATAAAATAGCCTGTTATTCCTGAAAAACACAAGTAACCAGACAGGCTACACCACAATTTGAAAGGCATTCTCATTAATGGAAGTGATATAAGAGAAGAAAGACATCAAAAGCTTGAATGAGGAAAAATAAGTACAGATCCTACTTTACTCTAAGGAGCTTGAAAGTTCAGTTGAGAAAAAGTAGCCATTCTTACATTGCGATACATTGCGATTTCTTTAATGAAACTCTTAAAGTCCCAGAAGGAACTATTCAAAATTAAATTAAAATTGTTCTATGTTTATTGCCTTAATACCCAAGCCCCAAATGAAGCAGAGAAGGCTTTGATCTACCAAATCACTAAATCTTTACTCAATTAAACTGTGCTGGCAGCGATGAGTCTCTTTTTTTCTTTTTGTTTATTACTAATAAAATATTCATCGCTCTGATCATCTATGTAACAATAACCATACTTGTTAGGCACTTACTATGTGCCAGACAGTGTCCTATGGGTCATGTATTCATGTATGCATTCATTCAACCTGGTCAACAACCCTGCAAGATAGGCACTAATTATTTCCTTTTTAGAGAGGAGAACATTAAGGCAAGGAGTGATTATGTAAGATCTCTGAAGCCAGAGAGTCAGAAGCAGAGACAGAACTGCTGGATCTCAAGCAGTTTGATTCCAGGATCAGTGCTCTTAATCCTCATGCTCTATTTTCTTTTATACATGAGACTGTGTGATTCAAAAAAATAAAAACAAAAAAAGAACCCACATGCAAAAACAAAACAAAACAAAACAAAACAAAACCAAAAAAAAAAAAAAAAAAAAAAAAACCAAGTACATAATGGCAGAATGGAAGTAGGACTTTAAAGGACTGCTAAGAAAACTTATTGGGGGGTGTGGAAAGAAGGAAATCCAGAAAATGGGAATGGAAGAAATAGGGGTGCTGAGAAGGAGAACAGAACAGCAAGCAGCATTATCTGGTGCCCTCATAAAATCCTCACAGATGAGTAGTGGTCAAAGAATTGGACAGGGAAGTAGAATCTCCTTTTGTAATGCCTGCAATAATAACCTTAACTAATTGAGACCTAATTATGTATGAATTAGAGATTTCATGATAATTTTTGAGCAGAGTGATAAGATATTCCCCTTCACCTTATGAATAAGTATCTGGAATTCTGGAAAGGCAGAATGACAGAAAAGTCGCTTAGAGGTGAAACTTATCATCTACGTGAGAGATAATAGGGACTAAATGCTGTATCAGTGGAGATAGAAAAACGCAAGACTTGGAGGCTGTAAACATGTAGGAATGGCAGGGGCAAAAACTGAGATATAACCTATTCTAAGAAGGGATTCATGGTTTAAGAAAAAAAAGGAGGAGGGAATCAGCAAAGGCTTCTTGGAGGAAAAGAGATAGAGTGAGACCTGCTGAGTGATTAGGAAGGAGCTGGGCCACAGTGGAAGTGGGAGGGAGCAGAGATGGGGAGGGAGAACTGGAGAAGGAAGACTAGTGGGTGCAAAGACTGCCGCCAAAAGAAAAACCCTGGGATGTAAGAATCCCAAAAAGAGCCTTGATAGAAGCTGAAGCATGGGTCCGGAGTTGAAGGGCAGCTTAGTGGCGTCAGCCTTGGGTGTTCCTGGACATTCATTCTGGTGCTCTTGTTCTTCGTGTGCCTTCTCCTCAGAGTAGAAATTTTGTTTTGCCTTGGCTTCTTCGTGAACACTCCCGCCCCTCACACTGCATGTTTTCATCTCTGTCTCATAATATCTTCTTTCTCATCTATCCATCGTTTCTGTTTCATGGCCATCTGCCACTTCATGGCATTCTTTCTGCGTTGTTTCAATTATTAACTCTTTCTCTTGATCTGCATAAAACCCCTCCCATGTTTCAGTCAGGCTGGGCCACAGAGCCAGTGACCTAGAGTTTGACTCCCTTTGGAACAGGTGCCCACTCCCAAATCAATCATCTGTGAGGGTAATCTGATTCAAACAATGGCTGCTTCCTCCATTTCTAGAGTTTTCCCTAAAACCAAAAAGTAATCAAATGGCCAGAATTAAATTACTCTTAATTTGCAATTCTATGGCCACAGAATAGCAGGAAACGTTTAAGGAAGCACTTGAATCACACAAACAATGAAGTGTTGTAAGTATCCATGTTTTTCTAACATAAAGCAGATCAATAATTAGCTTCAGTTATCCTTAGAATAGAGATATATTTTTTTAAAACATAGAGGTCAATCAAATAGAAATAATGAGGGGCACCAGGATGGCTCAGTTGGTTAAGCATCTGCCTTCAAGCTCAGGTCATGATCCCTGGGTCCTGGGATCTAGTCCCATCTCAAGCTCCCTGCTCAGTGGGGCATCTGCTTCTCCCTCTCCCCCTGCTCATGCTCTGTCTCTTTCACTGGCTCACTCTCTCTCTTTCAAATAAATAAATAAAATATTTTTTAAAAAGTAAATAAAAATAATATTATTTTGAAAAGACTATTTTAATAAAAACGCTCCATCTTTCACCTTTTAGTGTCCACAGTACTTTCTTTTATTTTAAAAATTCTGTAAGAAACAGAGAACAAAGTTTATGATAATAAATCAATAAAAATAAAGAAATGAAATTAATCATCCCCTCCTTCACAATCCTTCCTGTGCTTTAATAGCAAGTTTATTTTCAAATCAATAAAGTTTTTTTTCCAAATTTAAGTAAAAGTTTAAACTTTATCTAAAAAAAAAAAGGACATTAGAAATTTCCTGGAATATTGTTCAACGTTTAAAAAGTCTAGTACAATGCCATTTAGCTTATCAGAATCTCAACACACATTAAGAAAAAGAGATTAAAGTGGAAGACCCAAAGTGTAGCCACAGGCTGCCTCTGGCTCAGAGACTTGTTTTGCTCAGCCCATATCAGTGAGGCAAAATTGTTTTTTGATGAACTGAGTATCTCTCTCTCTGTCTCTGTCTGTCCTTCTATCTCTTTCTCTCTGTCTCTGTCTCTCTCTCTCTCTATATATATATATATATATAATATACATATATAGATTTGTGTGTGTATGAAACTTCACTAAAAAATCCAAATCTCATAAAAATAAACAAATAAAACAAAACAAAAAACTGTAAGTTCTTATAAAACTAGACCTGCAATCCCACATGTCAATAATCATGTTGAGCTGAGAAAAGTACTACACTCTCTAGTCCTGGCATACAGACATGGGTCTCCACTAGTCTTCAGTGTTTACCACTGGTTCAAAGTGCTATGGTTGCCTCCACACATAAACATTATATCAGAAAAAAATCCAGAAGTACTATTTCCTCAGCAATTGTAGGTATTTTCCAGATCATTTATATAAGCCATTCCATTTCCTCCCATACATACATCTGACCATATCCTGCCTAAAATAATTGTCTTGCTCAGAGTCAAAATGCTGCTAAATGGAAGAACCAGAGTTGAATTTGACTCTTCAGACCCAAAATCCAGTGCTTCTCCAGCTTTGGTACAGCTAATGTAGCTAGCAAATGACTAAGAGTCACTTCTCCCAAACAGGAATTATGAATTAGGAGTTATTCTAGTTTCTGAATATAGCCATCTTTACATCACAAGATCAAATTTACTCCACACAACAGGCAAAATAAGGAAGGCACCCATTCAGTCTAACTTCTAAAATGATATACATCTCTCCTCTCTGAATTGTCCCCTTTTCCCCACAACAGTCAAAGGAAAGTGAAATAGACAAAGCATCAGATCACCCACCAATGGGCACCTGTGATTCTGTCTAACTTCAAGGAGACCTCACAAGAAAACTTCTGCAAAACATTACTTTTCTCCTTTTCTCAGAAACGTCTCTGCTGAAATTCGACTCATTCTTTCTAATACAAATCTAACGTTGGCTCTTACACAAAACAGTTGAAGTCATCCTTTTGTTCCCTCTACGTTTCTCATCTGTAAATGTGCTCATCAACTTGTCAACCAGACTGTTAGAATTTATATTTAATCTTCACATTCCCTCTCCGCTGAAATTTTTTCCTATTCCTTAATAATTTCCTATCTTGATTACTATAATTTCTTTTTTTATTGTCCTCTTGAAATTCATACTCTTTAAGTCATGGAGGGCCAGAATATGTGGCTAAAATAACATTTCCCCCCAACTGGCCCTCCTTCTTACAAATGCATCTTCACTTTCTCTTGTAAAATTCCAATTTACCTCTAAATCACTCTGGATACCTCACTGTAATTATCTCTTCTGTCATTAGACCATAGAGTCACACATCGCCAATTTTTTCATCTCATATTCCTTTCATGAGGTCCCAAGCAGATATTCTTTGAGGTATTCTCTTTTCAAGAACATTGTTTTAAAATGGTGCCTATCAAGGCAGAAGAACAGGAAATCACATGAAGGACTAACTAAATCCCATTTTCTTTCTTCCCTAGGAAAAGAGGGAATGGTTCAAAGTGTATTTGCATTTTAGATTTGCTTTGAAACTTAATTTGGGGGATACAATTTTTAATAAACTTGAACTTGCAAGTAAATAGTTTCTCAGATTCTAACATCTTTTGGGTAAAAGATAAGTCCAATTCTATCATATGAGGAACTAATAAAAATGCAAACATTAGAAAACTAACTATATCATCAAAAGGACATGATTTTAGGCAATAAGCCTTTCAACTTCAGAAGGCTTGGCTTACAATTTTATATCCAGTCAACCACATAAGCATTTTGAAATTTTTCAATGGGAAAATAGAGCATCTTTGAGGGGAAAGGGAACAGAAGAAAAGATATTTTATTAAATGCTTGCAGATGATTTAGTTCAGAAAGATATTTAAAATAAAAGCCCAAACAGTACATTTTAACTTTCCCTTTGTGAATTTCTGAAAAAAAATGCAGATTTATATTCTTATTTTCTAGAATGTTCCCCCATTGACTGATTATTTCTCCATCTCTCTCATTCTCTCTCTCCCTCACTCAGACACACAGACACATACAGACACAAACATACACACTACAACAGTCCTGATTGGGAATGTTTTGTTCTGCTCTTTGATCCACAGTGAATCTTTGTCCTAAAGCTAGTTTGCCTTTTGGTATTAAGATGCAGTCAATAGCCCAGCAGGAGGGAAAGAGGACCAGTTCTGGAAGCTTTCTCTTGGTCAGAATAAGGAAAACATTTCCAAAAAGGCACCCAGCAGCATTACTCCTAACATTACTCCTAATATCACCTGACCCCTCTTCATATGAAAATGTGAGAGGTACCAAAGATGGGTGGTTCACTGTAGACAAATCGAAACAACTGCTGAAGCTGAGACTGCTCAGCTCCTTGGAAAGCACTGTACTGCAGAAGAGCAGAGTGGCTGCATCAGGAAAACTGGGGTATTATATGGAAAGAGGCAAAGAGAAATGGATGCTGGATGGACAGCTAACCAGTGACCACTGTCAAAGTGAACGTTGTAACTCAATGTTTTACTTTTTTTCACTTTTCCTTTTGTAAACAACAACAAAACTAGCAATATTCTGATTAGGAGTAAATTACAGTAATTGCAGGAAACCTTCCACCTCAAAATCATAAAACTGCAAAATATTCACATGAATCAAATTCTAACTCAAGGCAGAAAAAGTATTAGGAAATAGCTATCAACCTTCCCTACATATTCTAGGAATCACATATTTGATATAAAATTAAATTGAGTGGTTTTGGAATGCTTAGATCTCTATTATTAATTGATATCTTCAATATCTCTTTTGGGGTGGTTGAGGGGAGTAGGATGCCTGGAATGCTCAAAAGCAACAGCATTTCTCCTTTTCACTTTTCTTTTGCAAATAGTGAGCTAAAGAAATGCTTGTACTTTAATAAGCAGTAAAACTCAAAGGACTGTATGGTAGACAGAAAATTTGAAACATAAACACAACAATAAAAATTTTCTCCCTTTAACCGACCTTTCCCCATGTGAAACTGGTTTAGCCTGACATCTATGGTCTTATAAATAAATACCCAAACATAAACAAATGTTCCAAGCTGGGAACTAAGTCTCTGCTCCTGTACCAAAATTTTCTTGCCCAGGCATCAACCAGGCCTGGTAAACCACCATTTTACAAGTCTTACCAATTTCTGTGCACACTCTTTAAGCTGCTCAATCCTTATAAATGTCACATTTCCTATGAAAATAAATGCTTTTCTCCTAAAAGAGCTGCAAATCAAGAACATATGGACCTATGTATGTTATTATATGCTATCTTTGCTACATTTAAAGAAACAAAGGGGTAAACTTCCAGCATATCTTCAGAAGTTTTATCAGTTGTTTCCATTGCAACATCAGATGAAACATAAATAAAATGTCCCCTGTACAGTCTTAAAAGAAATCACAGAAATATCTAAGGCTTATACATTCTGCTAGATATCTAAAATATTTTCATTTAACCCAACAGGAGTTGTGAAAGTATCCATTGTTGAAAGATATCCAATTAACCTAGTTTATAAACTATAAGATTGGAATTCAATCAGTTACTAAAATAGTTGTTGTTTCTGATTAATTATTTCAGGCTGACCAGTTGTAGGCCAGAGCTATGTGTGTCAAAGTCACTCACTTAGTTAGCAATGACACCAGTGGAAATTACTTTCCTATGAGCAGTTCTGAAATTTGGGCCTCTGGCTAAACCCAGTTATTGCAAAAGAGTAATAAATCTGAGAATTCAGTGACCTGTCCTTTCTAGTACAAAATAATGAATAATAATAAAAAAAAAAAAAACAGGATCGTGCTTAAAAGTTGACATAACAGATATTCCGTAATTTAGAATGTTCTATACAAGTTAAAAAGTTATCTATATTGGAGCCACTAAAACTAAAAGGGTTAAGGAGTTTCTGAAAATAGTTCATGAAATAGGGGAATTAGGTAGAGTGGAAAAGACTACATTGCCGACTAAGTCAACTGTTGATATATGTTCCAATGGTTCAGTTTAGCTTTTTAGCTGTTTACTATCCCAAATTATTTTTATATCAAATTTCTAAGTTACTGTACTTTAAATACCAGACTACAGAAAGAATTTTAAATGTTTCTTTATAAAATCTGGAATACTGACCCAATTACAATAAATCACAACTGTTTTTTTTTAATTTTTTTTTCCCATTTGAGGCACTGTTTCTCAAAGTGTGATGCAAAGAGTACCTGTGATGTTCAATATGCTAATTTTCAGGCCCTTCCCAGGACCTGGTGAACCAGAATATCTGGAAATGGAACCTCAGATCCTAAACCTTAACCAAAAATTCTAAATTTAGTCTGCACTGGTTTGAGCTGGGGTTTTTTTTTTTTTTTTGCCACTGCATACATTTTAAATAAATAGAATTGGCTCAAAACAAAAATTAGCCCTCCTGAGGACATTTTTATTAAGCTCTTCTAGGATACCTCTTCTTATGAAACAGTAAAATCACACCTAATTAAATATGGTTGTGTTTTTTCCTTAGCTGCCAATTTTCTATGATCTGAAATCAATGTTTAACTGTAATAAGTAAACAGCACTACATTTTCTGTTCTATATAACAGAAACCTAATTGTGTTTCTTACCTTCTTTGTTCTGTTTTTTTCATGTTTAGTTTGAAAAGCTTCCTCAAACTCTTAATGGAAGTAAATGAGGTATAAATTTTAAACAAATAAGTGATCTTAGAGTCGTTTTAGATTGATTCAGGCAATGGGAATATCAGTTTAACTTTCCTTCTCAGAAGCGAATAAAAGGCTATTAGGGAAAGAATTCTCACAAAATAAATTCTGATTCTAATTTTTAGACTATGAATTCACACTCATAATATTTCTTCAGAATCTACTAAAGAATGATGCACTTAATGTAGAAAGAACAAAGGAATGATGAAGTTAGAAAATCACATTTTTGCAACTAGAATAGTAAAAAGTGATTCAGGCAATCAGCAGCAGCAGATGCTAAATCTAAGGGGGAATGGTTTGATTATAAACAGGGTATTTACAACTTATCAAAGTATTTCTCTACAAATTACCTATTAATTTCAAAAGGAATAAAAGTAAATACAGTAGAAAAACTGAATGACTCTCAAACCAAAGAATCCAAATGTCAACCTTAAGGAACAATTCCTTACAAGGATACATCATCACTAATGTTCATTTCAGCCAAAAATGCATAATCTGAATCTAATCATGAGAAAACACTGGATACACAAATTGAAAAACAGTTAATAAAATAATCTCCTTGATTCTTTAGAAATGGCAATGTCATAAAAGACAAAGAAAGGCTGAAGAATCTTCTAGACTAAAAAAATCTAAAGAGACATGAAAGCTAAATACAACATGTCATCCCACATCACCCCACGTCATCCCACTCTGGGCAACAACAACAACAACCCCTATAAGGACATTATTGGGACAACAGACAACACTGCAAGATGGACTGTAGGTTAAAGTATTACTTCTATGTTAAATGTCCTGACTTTGTTAACTGTACTGCAGTTATCTGACAGAATGTTCCTGATCCTAGGAAAGACGTGGTGAAGTATTACAAAGTAAAGAGGCATGATCAATGCAACCTACTTTCAAATGGTTCTGGTGGGGAGATTATAGTTTACACACACAGTCACACACACTAACAGACAACAGACAACGTTAATATTTGGACAAAATGTTACCATGTGCCCAAAGAGGTGTACCTAAGAAGGACTGTTAGGATGTTTCTTCCAATTCTTGCTGTAAGAATCAGTCTAAATCACCATCAATAGTAGAATGTATACATGAGTTACAGCATTGTCATTAACAAACTCTATGCATTAGATACCTAGGTCAGAGCTACACATGTTAATATGGGCAGACTCAAAAGCAACATTGAGGGGAAAAAACTATCGCAAAGTGTTACCAAATATCATAAAGTATTAAAACATGAAAATGAAAAAAAAAACATGAGAATGTACCATATATTTATCAGTATATGTACCAAATAGAAAAACAAGCATTCTGAACACTGAACAGTAAATTCAGAATAATAAACAACTCTGCAGAGTGAGCAGCACAGCTTTAGGAGAAGTACACAAAGAGCTCTAATTGTCTTAAAATATTTTATTTAAGAAAGGCAGAAAATACAGCAAAATGTTAAAATATGATAAAACTGGATAGTGACTACATGTCTATTTATTATCATTATTCTCTATCATTTGTTGTGTTTCAAAAATATTATCTAACAAATCTTTTTTTTTTTTATTTCTAATGAAACTAAAAACTCTAGGAAGCTCAATTCAATCCTCTTGGCCAAAAAGGAGTACCACAAAGAAATATAATAAACTAATGTTTAATTAAATTTTACAATATGCAAACACTCCTTGCTATTATAAACTCTTCAAAACCCCTTTTCATTAATTCTCACCATGTACTTTAGCCTTTTGTATTATTAATCCCAGCATATGATTATAGATTAGTCAGTCAACTTTACTTTGTAACATGCTTAATTACCCAGCACATCTCCATTCTCTGTATTGTTTTGCTTCATATTAGCTGTAGGGCTTATTTAAATTGTTTCCCGCAGTTCTCCTTGCAGCTGAAAATTTCATACCTGGGCTGGCTGATATTTATTAAGGTTAAAAAGGTATTAACCTTCATGGTTACAGAAGAATTCTGAGCACTATCAGGCCTTCACTGAGTCCAAAGCTCCTATGAGTTGCTGCCATCCCTTCAGTTACACAGTATTTTTATCTAAGTCAACAGCCTATGTGGGCATCATGTGATAGGAAATGATAACAGAAATGTGCTGCCTAGACTAAGGAGAAGAGTATGAAATGCCTTCTAAATTGTTACAAGAAAAGCAATTGTGCTCTTCAGTGAAGGAAGCAAGAGATAGGAAACAGAGCATCTCAGTTCTATTCTACTACTTACTTCTCATGCCTTAGGCAACCCACATCCCCTCTCTCAACCTGGGATTACTCATGTGGAGAAAATGGCAAATGTCCTGCCAACCTCTCAGGACTGGCATGAGCTGGAAAGAGATGATGCATGTAGAAGTGCTCCATGAACGATAAACCGTTCAAAAACCTCAAAGTGTGATTGCCACTATTCTGATCCTTTTGGAACTGAAAAACATACTTATAAAATGAATACCTTAAAATTCTCAGAAACAAAGAGATAAGAGTAGTTAAGCTGGTAACCTCAACAAGCTGGGGTTTGTACATGAGTAAGTATATCCGTTAAAGTAGAACTTCTACGAGAACATAAACAACCGCTAATGATAGTTTAAGAAGGAACTCTGTTCAAAGTAGGATTATTCAAAGAAGTTGAAGAAAGTTGTCCAAAGTACTTTATCCCAAAATTGCTCAAGGACTAAATTAAATAGCAATTGCAATTTGTGTGGAAAAATTACAGTAGACACTAGGTGAAGGAAGTTACAAGATGAAGTATGACAAGAGTTGTTGCTTTCCTTAGAAAAGGTTCTTCAAGTGAGCTCATGGACCCCTAGGGTCCCTGAGAACCTTTCAGGAATCCGTGAGGGCAAAATTATTTTCATAACAACACTTAGATGCTAATCGCCCTTTTTTGCCGTATGGATATTTGCACAGATGGTATGAAAGCACTGATGGGAGAATTGTTATTGCTTTACCATAAAGCAGGGCCACAGCACCAAATTGTATTAGTCATCATTGTACTCTTCACTGCCATGCACATGCATTGAAACAAAGCAACAAACACAATCAGTTTAATTCAAGAACATCAGTGATGAAGTAGTTAATTTTTTTTTTAATTCTGTTACATCTCAACTTTTTAGTTCAATGCATTGTTTCATTCTGTGTAGTGAAAAGGTAAATACAAAGAAAGTACTGGCTTCATATAAACTACAAAGGGTTGTTTTAAGGAGTAGCACCTGTATGGTTGTTTTAATTGCAGGCTGAACTAGCCACTTTTTTTCATGAAACAGCAATCTTACTTGAAGGGACAATTGACATACTGCAAATATTCAAACTTGGGCTTTTGGCAGACATTTTTGCTAAAATGAAGTGAATCTGTATTCACCAATGGTGTTCAATGCCAACAACAACATTAAAGCTTTCAAGTAAAAATTAGAAGTTTGAAAAGCTTATAATGACCTACGTGAGCAAAACAGGTTCCAGTTACAATCTCCAATGAAATCAGTTGGTGATATCAAGAAATGGGATTTGTTTATACAGTATGATGAAATGTATCCACATTTGGAGTATCTACAAAACTCAGCAAATCAATATTTTCCAAATGACGAATGCATGATGTTGCAATATTATATCTGGGTTAAATATGCATTCAAAGTATAAGACAGATCAATGGATTTTAGAGCAACAAAACCAAAAGTTCATCAACATATTTCAGATTCCACATTGGAACTAATCTTTAAAAAAATGCCATTTGATGATTTTTAGTGTAGTATCAAAAAAAATGCCCATAACTATCCAAGAGTGCTATTAAAATATTCTTCCCTTCACTAATCAGTGAAGTTGGCTATAACCAAAAACAAATAAATGAACAAAATTTTAAAATAAATTTAGGAATGCAATGGAGAATAGCAGAGTAAAGTAGAGTGGAAAGGAAAGGAAAGGAAATTACTCATTTCCATCACACAGTTCTTAGCACCTGCAAGTGTTCTTCCCTCACCTCCTTTACCCTCCAATCCTGTGATTCCTAATCAATGGTTGACAAGCACACAAGAATGAACATCCAGCTCATTGAACTTGGGTTGGAACAGAAGCATAATTCATACTACAGAGCTCCCATGAAAGTTTAAATGGAAACTACCATTGGAGACACTGTGCTGAAAATTAAACCTCTTCTTCCCTTTCCCTACCCTATCCTTCCTGTTTGTCACCTCTAACTGATTTCTCACTTTAATAAATTATTTTCAAATAAATCCTTATGTTAGAATCTGCTTCTAGGGAATCCAGCATCAGATAGCCAGTAAAGAGTCATCCAATTGTTTGATCAATGCTGCTCTTTAAATTTCTGGTAAGCAATGATCCATTTGACTCTCATGTAATGAGAAGGTTAATGTACAATTTCATTTTATATCAACCTAATTAAAGCTAAATGTGGAGTGAATGAAATGTGAAAGAAGAAATTTTAACCCTGCCAACAAAAACAAATAAATAAATTTCAGTTATGATGCTTGGTTCATTTTTCAGAAAGGATATTATCAGCTATAAAATTTTTGAGTCTATAACATTGTAACATTCTTCTAGAAAACTGGCTGTAAGGAAATGGAAATAATATAGCAATACTATGATGGGATAAAGAAATAATATAGCAATACTATGAGCAAGTTTATAGGTCAAGTTAATAATCAGTGGAAAGGAAAAGACCGGAAATGTCATTAGAAAGGGGAAGATGACTGGTAGATTGAGATTTCTAATGAAATGGGAAGGAATAAGATAAAGAAAGAGATCATGGATGAGAGGGAGACTGAACATACAGAAAATACTGAGGCGGAAAAAAAAAAGGATGGGGAGAACAGGGGTAAAGTAAACAAGCAGTGTTTAATGATTTCAGACATTTTTCTCGGGTATTGGTGACACAGAAGAGCAGCACTTCCCACACAATGCCACCTGGTTTTTCCTTACAAACAGCCATGATGCCATTTTCTACTCACCAGTGCTCTATTTGGACCAGAATGCATTTCTACATTATTCCATGACTGTTGCTTGTTGAGCCTCTGTCCTTCTTTCTATATTTCAGTTACTCTCCAAATCATTACTCTAGGAAACCGTAAACTTCTGCCTCCAGACAACACACATTCCCAAAAATCAATAAGCAAAGAAGGAAGTAGGATATATTATAGAACGTCTACCTGTTTTCTTTCAGGCTTAGACTGTAAGAGTCCATTATTTTTATAGCACCCAAGAGGGAATGCTAGTCATAGAAACCTGTTCTGTACAAAACTATATCTACCTAAAACTTTTCTTGCCAGTCTCACAGGACAATGGTAAAAAAGGAATCCCAAGGCATAGACCTGTCTACAAAAAGTCAGTGCCTATAAACACAAAAACTGACTAAAAACATTCAATAAAGCTTCTCTCATGATTCCAGATAAGCCAGGAATAAACCACTTCTAGTACTGTAAGCATACAACAGACATCTGATGCTCAGTATAAATAATTGTCAATATACATCTTTTCACATTCAAAATGTTATCACTAAAACATTCTTATAAACAAAATTCTAGCAGCTACAAGAAAGAAATACATTGCACAGTAGTCCAGTTTAATGTTAATCCAGATTAGTGATTCTAATGTTTTGAGTACTTTAGAATATTTGAAATTTTTTCTCTATTATTAACCTGTTTTCTCATTATTTGTATTTGTTAGAGTCTAACATGACAAGTTTTGGTTTGAATGGCATCTTCAACGTCTCTCTCCCTTGTGTGCTAGAGATACAAGAAGATGGGGGAACAAGTGGAAATTCTCCTTTGCATCCATCCCAAGAAACTGACCGTATATTGGACACATTTGGTGAATTTTGTGTGAGATTTCCTAACTTGATCAATGGTGACATTTTTACCCCTGAAACAATATCCAAAATGCATAAATATTCTATCATTATTTACACAAGGAAGACTATACTTAAATATAGACCCTGAGCGTATATCTATTGATCTATTTATTTATTTAAAGTAGGCTCCATGCTGGACATGGAGCCCAATGCAGAGCTTGAACTCACAACCCTGAGATCAAAGCCTAAGCTGAAATTAAAAGTTGGACATTCAATCAACTGAGCCACCCAAGTGCTCCACAGATACCCATTTTAAGAAGAGATTTAACCAAAGACCATTTCAGGTAAAAGGTATTTAACTATATTGCAAAAATATTAATAGATACATGTAAAAACAAAGGTAAAACAATTTATACCTCTCAAAAATGACCAAGACATATCAGGAAGCATTAAAGTACAAAAAAAGAAGTAAATAAGCACTAGCATTGCTAGTTTCTCTCTTAACCATCTACTAATAATGTCTGATTGGTCATGTATCTGAAATACTAACAATTTACCAACATACTAACAGTTTATAAACCTTGAGGTCTTCTACTTAATCACCTTTATTACAAAGTAATTTCTCTCCACATTGATGACACATATACTCCAATGGCAACACTAATTAATTCTCAATAATCACATTTTGTAATTATTTTTAAAAACTGTTGCTTTAAATAATTCCTAATTTCTGTTTGAAAAGAAATACTAACATTATTAAACTATGGTTTAGGGTGGTGATACAAATCTACCAGTTATGATTTTATCAGCTCTGGATATGAAAATTACAATCAGGTGATCAAGAAAACTGCTTTTTCTTAGTGTCAAAATCATGCCTGGTTTCTAATAGGAAGGCTACTGATTATTTACTACAGTTATTCCAAATGTTCGCACACACCCTGCCCTATACCTCTCATTCAACATCTTGTTCCATCTTTTTAAGTTAATATGTATCACTTAAGCACTTAATTTATCATTGAGAGCGACCTCAATCATGGATAAAATTGGATTTACTGAAGAATTTACAGAGTGTTTGACTGTAAGACAAAAGGAAATACTGTATATATCAAAGTAGTCCAGGGCTGCCCTGAACGGGTCAATCTGTTAAGCGTCAGACTCTTGGTTTCCACTCAGGTGATGATCTCACAGGCGTGGGATGGAGCCCTACCTCCCGCTCTGTGCTCAGCGTGGGGTCTGCAGATTCTCTCTCCTTCTCCTTCTCCCTCCCACTCATTCTCATGAATAAATAAATAAAATAGTCCATACTGTTAGTATATACTAGGCTTTTCCATTTCAAAGCCAAATGTTTGATAAGGTTCAATTAGAAGAATTTTTTTAAATTCACTATGTCTAAATATGTGGGAAATGTCACATTTGAGAAATGCTCAGAAAAAGCCTAAGTGTAAAGAACTGAAAATTATGTAAGCTTTGGTAAAAATCTGTGTTACATTTTTCTCAGCTCTTAGATATACTTCCAAAAAGGACTCTGGACAGTGTGGGATAGGCTAGCATATGGTTTATTTTGAGCTTTATGGAACAACAAGGCTTTGTAAGTTTCCATAAATTTCTAACCACAACCACAGAACATCTCTTTGGATTTCACCAAATAGAAAAGAAACAGTAATAGGTTGTGGGATGCCAGGGTCTTTATTTGTTTTGATGGCATAGAAAAAGAAATGTGTGCCTAAGGCATTTGTTTTAATCATGAAAATGGGTTAGTTAGTGCTCAGTGTTCTTCCTCTCTAGATCATTTCTACAATCAACTTAATAACTGTGAAGGACTGCCTCTTGTCTTGTAAATAATTCGTTTCTTTACCTCATAAGTACCTCTGGCAATCTGATATCAACTCAAAATTAGCAAGGTCCTTCATACTCTAAGTCACATAGGGATATGAGGAATAAAGAGATTTAAAAAGGAAGAAATAGTGAAGGAAGATGAACAAGGTGAAATATTTATTTTATTCCTATCTTTAAGATAATTTTGATGATAGTGTTTATATATTCATAAACATGTAATTTCAAGAACTTTAAATAAGTAAACTTCATAGTTTATCTTGAAAGAAGATAAATGCAGGACAAAGCTACTAGCTCTGTTTTATAGGACACTTGAGGCTGAGGTAGTATTACACTTCTTCATTCATACATTCACTCTTTTTTTTCCCCATCAAATATTTATCACCCAACACAGGTGTCAGGCTCTGTGCCCATCCCTATATATATTACAATGCTACAATACATCATAGTTTAGTGAGGGGGTGTAAGAGAAGAAGACAGTAATCAAACACACTACCGAGTGTGGAATGAAATACCATCTAAACAAAGGAAACAGAGCTAGGAGTATCTGTGACACAGAAAACTGTCTTAGACTTGGTTACCAGAGGAAGAGTGGATAAGGAAAGCCTTCTTTGAAAAAGAGATGCTTGAGTTGAGAGCTAAACAATGAGGGAAAGTTTACAGGGAGGGGGTGAGATCTGAAAAAAATAATGAAATACACAGAATCCCTATGATGAGAAGGCGATAGGAGGAGGAAAAAAGCAAGAGATAATCAAGGTGCAAACATAATTGGACAGTGAACCTGGAATGTAGACAGTGAACTGAACAGATGAATCTGAAAAAGACTTTCCTCCCAGATCACATAGCAGACCAAGACTCTGGGGGAGATCTTCAATGGTCTACAAGCAGATCCAGTCTTAACAAAGTTTCAGTGGCAGTGCTGGTAAGGGAAATCCCTGCATAGTAAGGGAAACTGATCTCTTCCTTTCCTTTTCCCTCTCTGATAACACTGTTTTGTTGTTCTTGTTTTGTTTTTTTAAGCAAAGATTTGTTAAAACACAACCTCTAGGACAGTGGTTACTTCTCATCAAGGAGACAGAGGGATGAGAATGAAGAAGTACACACATGGAGATGTGATTCTTAAGATGGGGTGCAGATTCATGATTGTTCAGTTTTTTACTGTTCTTTACAACTTAGATTTTTTGCAAGTATTATCTTATTTTGAACATTACATGAAAATGGGGGGGATGACTCTGGAGAGGTAGGCAGGGAACAGACATCACATGAATAATTTTGGTCTTCAGACAATGAAGGTTTTTCACATGATAGTAAGTTTGAATTTTCAAAAGATCTCTGAATGCTGAGGGGCAAAAGGTTATGTGAAGTTGACTGGATGAGATGAGGAGAGACAGGCTAATCAATGAGTACAGTAGTACTGGACACAGATATTGTCACTAGACACAGACAGGAGTGGATGAAAATCAGATGAGAGAACTCTGTGGTTGAAGAAATATGAGGAAAGGGGTAGGTAGCAAGGTGTTTCAAGGATAAATTTGAGATATGGTGCTTATTCCACTAGATGTGTTGTGATGTCATTCACTGAGAGAGAGAACACTGGAAGAGAACCTGGTTCATTCTGGAGCATGATGAATTTGAGGTGGCTCTGAGATATCCAAGTGAAGATGTTAGGCAGATAATTAGAGGTTTAACTGGAGCTCAGACAAGAAATCTAGCAGAGCAATCAAAGAGTATAGCAGGATAGCAAAAATACCATTTTTTAAAGAAAATATCACTAACAGAAAATGGTGCTTGAGATATATAAACTAAGAAAAAGGTATGAAATATTCATATATTTTACATCTAAGTTCAACTCACAATATTTTAGTGCACTGTTTATTCCTTTGACTTAAAGCAATGAAAAAAAATTAATTAAGGTGTGAGGTTATCATTAACCAATAACTTAACCTTTTTTAACCAGTTACGCAGATGTAACACGTCTCCATCTTCCAAACAGTTAAATCATTCTGACCTTTACACCATCATATAACTACTGCTCCTAAAACCAGTACATGAATGCTTACACAACTCTACTTCTTACTTGGAAATGGAAATCATTAAATTGCAACTCTGACACAACTTTGCCCTTCACTCTTAAGAGCTGTACAGGTCGGGGATCTCTGGGTGGCTCAGCGGTTTGGTGCCTGCCTTTGGCCCAGGGTCCGATCCTGGAGCCCCGGGATCGAGTCCCGCATCAGGCTCCCGGCATGGAGCCTGTTTCTCCTTCTGCCTGTGTCTCTGCCTCTCTCTCTCTCTCTATGTATATCATAAATAAATAAATAAATAAATAAATAAATAAATAAACAAATAAATGAAATCTTAAAAAAAAAAAAAAAGAGCTGCACAGGTCTTCTTTGATCCTTCAGAAATGCCTAGCTCTTTCCCTCCTCAGTTTATTTACATAGGTGTACTCCTAAGTCTCTACCAAGCTACACAACACACCCCTCCATCAGATCCTCCCCCAAGGAAATTCACCCAGTGAAGCTGTCCTTCTTCTTAATTCTAGTGGGTTGCTGGCATGCTATTCTTTTCCTCGCACCAGTTGTCATCTTACTTACTAAGTTGTTTAGAGGTTTATTTGTTTATCCTGTCTTCCCCAACAAAGAAGACAGTGTAAACCCCACAGGAGAAAATATTCATGTCTCATTTATCTACGAAGAGCAACACATAAGTTACGGGCTTGGTAAGTATTTATTTACTGAAAATGAATGATGACTGAGTAAATGAGTAAAATAAAGTTAGAGAAACACAAATAAATATGTATTATAATGTTTATTTAAAAAGTTCTATAAGTGAAGACATTTTGAAATATTCCTCTGAGAAATTCTCAAGGAATATCACATGATCTGTCAAGTATAATGATTGTTTCTATGAGGAATACTGCTCAATTTTGGAATGCTATCCAGGAAGTTGATTTGAATCTTAAGAACATTCAAAATGGAAAATAGGAAAAGAAAAAAAACTTCTTACAAATAAAAACTCCTACTAAACACAATCACTTTCACAAAGATTCAATCATACATAATCCAAAAGAAAAAAGAAAAAAAATGTTCAATAAATATTGAAGGAATGAATACATGTCTAGTATTTCTACAATTGTTTTCTTCACAATTGTAAGTGCAGACAAGTAACATGAATTTACATGTGACACTTCAACATAATTATCCTTCTTATGAACCTTAGAGAAAACTGAGCATATAAAAGTGTCACTGGTATATTTATATCTACAATAGTAGAAACAGTTTAAAATGGGAGGAAGAATCTTCAACTTAAAGAATTCATCAAACGAAACATCAATAACAAGAGTTAACAAATCCCACAAAAGTGCATATATTTTCATAAGTAATTTACCATATTAACTCATGTTGGGGAGTGGGGGTGAAAGGATTTTAAGAAAAAGAAAGAAAAAAATCACTTAGTTTTTTGTGAACTTCAAAGCCATCATCTGTAGAGAACTCAGCTGGATGTGAAAGCAACACAGACACCAGAACTGAACTGCAAAGACAGGTCCTAAATCGGCTACATCTGTCTCTGATATGTTCAATATCCTAAACCAGTAAATTTCTTTCTTCTTTCTTCCTTCTTCCTTTGTCTTCCTTCTGTGATTTGTTAACCATACTACAAATATATCAGAATCTTACATATACCAAACATTCAACAAATGATTCTTATTATAAAACACCAGGAAG
Source organism: Vulpes vulpes (assembly GCF_048418805.1). Classification (NCBI taxonomy): domain Eukaryota; kingdom Metazoa; phylum Chordata; class Mammalia; order Carnivora; family Canidae; genus Vulpes; species Vulpes vulpes. Next base: position 116,117,651 of record NC_132786.1, read on the forward strand.
ACTGGAAAGGGGTAAAAACATCAAATAAATGCTTCTAGAGATGGATAAAACAGGACAGAGGTAGATCCCAGCATCAATCTAGGAAAATAATTTCAGCAGCTGCTTCTCTTTTAAGCCCTCATCCCAAATGATCTAGAAGATGGGTTTTAGAGTAATAAAATACTTCTGCAAAGGTAAAATATCCATGTGGAAAATAGCTTTTTTGACATAAGCTGAACTGAAAGCTGACCCAAGATAGACAACATTGCATAGAAGAATTATTCTAATTTGGCGGGGGGGGGGGGGGCGAGGGGAGGGAGAGAGGTAGAGGTCATCTGTACTACCATGCAATGAATGGAAAAGTCAAGGTTTTGTAATCAGAAAGACCTAGTTTGAGTCCAAATTCACTTATTAGCTGACCAACCCTGATTAAATTCCTTAAATTCTTTGAAACTTAATGTTCACATCTGTAAAAATAAGCATAGGAACAACCATCTTTCAGAATTATTCTTAGAACTAAATGGGAATACATGTAATGTACTTGCCATAATTGTAATAATTGTCACTTTCACGACTGGAGCAGAAAGGCAGAGAAGATCAAGATGTCCCCCACCTAGCTGAAGAGGTCGAATAAGGCTTCTGCTCACTACACCCAAAGAGCAGCAGGCTTTCTAGTGTCTCCACCTCAGAACATCTTCCTCATATGCAAATTTGGACTGATTCCAGGTCCCTGTCAATTGGAACTTCAATGGCTGGTTCAAATCCACATTAAATTCAACACTGTCCTGTAATCAATTTGCTATCCAAGCTTTGGGTTTGAGTAAATACTAACTAGCTTCCCTGAAATCATCTCCCTTATTTCTTTTTCTTACATAAATGAATTTTAGTAGGTATAGCATTCAATATGATCAGACCTCAAAGCCAGCATTCAACCTCCTAAGCACTAATTTCAACAAGATCTATTTTACGCCAATTAAAAATGGTACCATTTTCCAACTGTGAAATTTCACACACTTTTCATAAAATTTGAATATAATGTCCTCACACTTAACTGACAAGACAAAGACAAACTGTGCAAGAATTATAAACACCTCCTTGGTTGAACCCACCAAATTTTTGAAAATCTGGGAAACAAAAATAACGCTCTTTCTTAAGGCAAGGATTCTTAAATTAGGTCTAGTTGATTATGACTGAAAACAGACAAACTCATGATGCAGCATGCCAACCTGATAAAACTAACTTTTTGTAATCTCTTTATCTCTGATGATCATCTATGAAATCCAGAAAACTTAATCTCCTACATTTTCAACAGCTTATTTTTTACTGCCAAGTCCCATCAATTTGGCAAGCAGATGAGAGCAGTAATCACTGGAGAAAATATAGGAGAAAAAAATGAGCCAAATCAACTGATTTTGTTTCGATAGACTATGTGCACAATGAGTAAGCCTAAGTGTTCTTACTAAATGTAATTAAGTGTTATTTTGTAATTTTTGCTTTTAAAAAAAAAAGGAGGTCTTGTCTAAAATACATCTTGTGTCCTTAAGGAAGAATGGTTAGAAATAGTCACTAAGATAATAGCTTGGAATTAGCATCTTATTTTCACAACACATGTTTTGACTTTGAAAATGAATAGATTTCCTCATTAGTACGGTCAAAATTCAATTTGAATAAAGTTTTGGTAGTGGCTCTTAAGGCAACCAACGAACTATGTCAATACCATAGAATGCTTCCTTAAGGATACACAGTGACTGCTATGTTTCCATTTCTTTTGGTCAAAAAGCAATGTCACACCAGGCCATAATGAATGGCTGCTTGCCAACTCTACTTAAATTGACTGAAACTCATCATTTCTTTAAAATCTATTCTTCTAGAAAGTGTAATTTAATAACTTGACTTATTTAAGTTTGTGATTTGATTCCAACATATAATCTAACAATGGTTTGGAAAGCATTTTACACTTAAGGGAAAAAAGGCTGTCTTTATTATTGTTACAGATGTTTACAACCTAGATAATTTTTAAAGGAAGGACAGAAGCTGAAGTCAATTATTAGGTACAGATTCACACCTGTTGTATGTCATGTTTTAAACCCCTAGGCGTGAGATTTAGTCAAGGCAAATGAAAATGGAGAAGGGCCAGCTGCAAAAAATGATTTTGTTCTCATATGGTAATTAAAAGGAAAAACTGTACAATGTGTTGTATCTGTGACAATCCCATTATTTCATATCAAGGACAGTTCTACTTCTTTTAACAGATTTGTGTTGCTGTCAAATCTGTTATAAAGGCTAGTACTTGTAGGTCGAGGCTCTGGACCTACTTTATATTGGTACTCAGTCTGATGACCTTTGTTAAATTTCTCTGTGAAGCTTGATGTCAGAAAAATTAAACATAATCTTTCTCACTGCAACACCTACTCTTAAGTCTCTGCTATGGTGAAGTGTTTATCAACATCACATCAGACATCACACCTACCCAGACCCTATATCCTAGAGACACTGAAGGGCTGTGAACACTAAGTGCTTTCAAAATGCAAACCATGGGGCACCTAAAATACAGATGGTACAATAATAACTGAGCACATCCCGCACAGGCAAATCCTACAGCGTTATGAGCATACTATTCCATGAAACACCCTAAGGCAAAATATGTCACTTTTGTACTTGAGTGAGGGAAAAATGTATATTTCCATCTTATTTTCTAAACACTATAAATTGAATATCCTTTTGAATGTTACCAACAAGAATGTGTCCATATAAAACACCTGTTAATACAAACCATGTCACTATGGGTGTATCTCACTTGAGAAAAATAAACAGTAACTCAAAGTTACAAATAGATATTTTTAAAAAGTTACTTTAAAAACACATTCACTGCTGTTTTCTATCATGTGTCAAATTGAAAATATGATTTGCTTTGTAAGAACTTTATCCCTATAGAAGACAAAGTAGTAGGCAAAGACGAAGTATATAAACTTTGGAGCTAGAGTTACCTGCAAATTTTGGTTTTCCAACTTGCTAGCTGTGTGACTGAGGGTAAGTCATTTAACACTTTTAAGTGTTAGATTTCTCCACTGTAAAAATGGAGATGATATTTACCTCAAGTTAGGGTGCTGGGTGGCTCAGTCAGTTAAGTATCTGCCTTCAGCTCAGGTCAAGATAGGGCCTTGGGATCTAGCCCTGTGTCAGCAACCTGCTCAGTAGAGTATACTTCTCCCTCTCCTCTGTGCTCCTGTTTTCTCACCTTATCTCTGTCTCTCTTGCAAATAAATAAATAATCTTTTTAAAAAACAGAAAAAAATATTTACCTAAAGTTAAATAATATATGTAATGTGTCTAGTAAAAAAAAAAAAAAAGCTTAATAAACTAATGCCAACCTAGCCTATTCATGTGAACCTATCCTTACGGATACAGTATAACTGACCACAGCAGTACTTATGAATCAAGGAAGCAAAGTACTACTTGTGGCATTTATAGTTCAGTATCTAGGATCTAGCCAAATGTAACTAGGCTTTAAGTTTTATCTTTATACATAGGTATAGGGTACATGCTTTATATATACAAATATATATATATTTGTTCCACCAAAGAGGAAAGCTATTGGATTTTCTGTCTCCAGATGATTTATGGAACCGAATAACTTGAAACAAAATGAAGTAAATATACTTTTAATGGGGACAAAAAAATAACATTTTTACAGTCAACGGAAAGAGATATTTGCAGGTATTGCTAAGGTTTTTGAAGCCTCTAGCAAAAACATGTTGTTAAATTTTAAAATGTCCTAACATTATATGTGAAAAATGTGATTCACCTGACCCAACCATGGAAAATGCCCTTAACCAATCTATGAAATAGGTTTTCTTTCCAGATCATGAAGAATTATTCACTGAAAGAGTTTGCATCCTAGAACTGATTTTTTTAAATGGAGGCTAAAATGAAAAGAGTAATTTGGAAAATAGAATATTTGCTTCCCTTACCATAAACTTTTGCGGAATACGCTTTAGGGAAATAGAAGTGACTACAACAGAGTGGGGTGAGGACAAGTGTATGATGCTCAATGATCACTCAGTTCACCAGTAAATCAGTCCCTCTGAGACACTGATTTTAATGTACAGTTGAAGTATATCAGCTAGTAGAGAATCCAATCTCTTCCAAGATTATTTATGATGAAGCACTCCTAACTGAAGTCCAATTTGTTTGTGGAATTGCAGTCGTTCTGATTCAACTAAACAATAAATGAATCTGCCTTTCATAGCTCTAACTCCTGAGCATAAAAGAGAAACAAAAAGAGAGCAGCATCTCAACAATATTTCACAATCCAGGGGATGGGTTAAAGGAACAGTGGGAAGAGAGGTTACTAGAGTGCTGAAAAATCGAACAGGCTACAAAGCACAGTTCATTACCTCGAATCACCCAGGTACTTTGCATCAGCTGCATGTCACCTAGTGAGCCATTCCTATCACACAGAAGAACTTAACTGGGGCCATTTTTGCCATCCCTCTCAGATGCGAAGGCTTTGTGCATCATCAAATTGCCAGACATGTTAGATGACCGCACTAAATGCTCCTACAACTCAACCAAAGACTAGAGCACAACTAGCTCATGAGGCATGAGAGGGAGCAAATCTGGGAGGCTAAAGCCAGCATCATGTTTGAGAATTTTTCCAAAAATGAAAGAGAAATTTATAAATATTCCTCAATAAAGTTGGGACTCTGGAATACTATTATCTTTTGTAATGACTATTACCTAGAAATTGGCTATTATCAGGTCTTCTCTAACTACTTTTTAATTTTCTATATATACGATGCTACATTTTACTAGGAAAGAAAAAGGGGACTTTGAGATTTTTTTTTCCTATCATATACCAAATCTTTTTCTGTACACTTTTCTTGGGACTCAAAAGTCTGAAGGTGAAAAATACTGTTATCAAAAGAACAACCTCACCTAAGTAGCCATTGTCTTCAGAAGAAACAGCATTAATTTAAAAACAAAATGCAAAAAATATGGCATGATGCTGCCTTGTTCACTGGCCATTCAATCATTCCAGAAATATTTAACATGCTAAATGTTAAATATTTATTAATATGTTGAATTATGAAACACTATGCTTATGTTGTTCACTATCACTGGTAATTCTCCATCTAAATCCCTTACAGCATTATAAGCTGCAATGTCACTGAAGCACACAACAGGAAGGTACGCTGCACTTGTAAACTCCCAAGTTGTGAGAGCTGATAACTGCATGGATTAGTGAGTCCCACAATGACAGATCTTAAAGCCCTTCATGTATTGGGTTGCTATCCTATATGACAGGAAAGTTACATGCTTTAGATAAGTAAAATTTTCAACTTTAAAGAAGTGAAAGGCAAATCCCTATCTCCTGATTTTTATTACCAAATGTTCACAAAGTGCTTCTAAGGATATAAAACTATTCATCTGGGGGGACAATACTTTTTCTACTGAATTTCCATCTTAACATCTAAAAATGTAATATCTCTGTCACCCCTTTCTTCATGAGTTTTACTCCCTAACATAAGAACCTCTCTAAAGACCTACCCAGTACACTGTCTCCTAAACAAAACATTCTCCCATCTTTGAAAACTGTGGCATGAGCAGAAAAAGGGAACAGAATTTACTTTAACTAGAAGAGAATATTTCTCAGAATCTCACCAATCATCACTTCTTACAGTGAGGTGGTGTACCTCTCTATTCTAAGGTGAAGAATGATGTTCCTCTCTACTTTAAGCCCACACAGAGAAATCTTTCCCTTAGGAATGAGTATGATGAAATGAAGTAACAATTTCTTCAGCTGATGGTACATACAAAAAGTAGGTACATACAACCAACAAGAACAACAAAGTCAAAGCCTGTGTGTGCATGTGTGTATGTGTGTTTGCATGTGCACGGAGGCGTGTATGTGAATGTTATAAGTATTTGTGTATGGGGCTTTTAGAAATATGCCAGTGGAATAAATTCTGCATTGTGCAGTACAAACTCAGAGCTGGCCAATAGATTCCAGAGATATGTTATTTTAGCAGATGAACAAGCACTCTAAATACTGTCATAAGAATATTTTAAATAACTGTCATATGATTAGAGAAGAGCAAGGTTAGTGGATATCACCAGTGGAAAAGGGAAAGGGGACAGGGAACAATTTGGGATGGAAGGTAGGAGAGGAAAAGAATACCAGCCACTGATGAATAATATGCAGCCCCTATGTTGCATTAGGCTCAAAGCCAACACTAAACTGTGCTTTTTGAGCATTTAAATTAAAATTCTATTTTTGAGAACCTGTGAAGAATCTATTTAAGATTAGTAACATTGGCACAATATGAAGATAATTATTCAGAGATATCTTTTGATATTGTTTCAAATGCAAGAATTTGGTTTTTTAGCTCCAAGCATTAAAAAATGGTGTTTTCTACTGCATGTTATTCTAAAATATGAGAGTCTTGCTGGAAGACTACATTTTAAAAGTTAGTAAGTTCCAAGACTGACAATGTCATTATTTATAAGAACAAAGATTTAGTTTGCATCCATATAAACTGCTTCCTTTAAAAGTAAAAATGATATGATTGGAGTCATAAAACTTTCACAGATTTTACTAATACTCCCTAGGCTTCCTAATTTCTACAAATGTTTCCAGTTCTATCTTAAGTAGAAAATATAGTTAAAATAGAATATGAAAGAGACTCAATGTCATCCATTATAAAATATTATGTGATAAAAGTCTTGCCTAGAATATCTACTGGAGGGCAGGGGAGAAGGAAATCTGTCACTCCTCCACTAAAATTAAACATTTCTCAAAATGTAAACTGTCTAGATTTCAATGCAATGAAGAATTATAACAGGCAAATGACACCAAAAAAACTTAATAACCATTTACTAAATGAATACTCACAGGTGCAGTGAGTAGGTGTAGAGTGCAGCAAAAGATGACCGTGCCAGATCTCAAGGAGCTCCCAGGCAGCAGGGCGGGCACCCTGCTCCAGAAGGTAGAGGGAGCATGAGGGCAGGCTGCCCAGGGAAGAGGAGGAGCTCTAAGCCAGATGAACAAGGGTGGGAATGCACTCCAGGCAATAGAAGATGTACGGTTCAGAGGTAAGAGGAAGCCAGAGGTCATTCTGTTTGTTGCAAGGACTGCCAGATAATAAAGCCCTTGAGAGAACGTCAAGGACAAGGCCATGAAGAGCAACATCAAAGATCTGGAAGGAGAATCCCTTAAACTTCAAAGAGCTTTCTCAAATTTATGTTTCAGAAAGATCACACAAACTAGGTGGGGTCCAAGTTTGTTACCAAAGAATCACAAAATACGTATCAATGTGTATTAAGGGCTCTCAACACAAGGTACATAAAAAACTTTTAAGTCAGATAAGTCTTTAGGCCAAGGTTGACAAAGTCAAATGTTTACAAAAACTGGGCAAGCAAAGGAAGTAAGTGAATAGATCCTGCAGGGACCTTAGTGAACTATGGAGGAGAATGTTCAGTCAGCCCCCGAAAACAACTGCCAGGCAGAAGTGTGGATACAGAACAGCCTAACACTTAAGAAAACTAAATATCAAGATTCTTAGATGAAATATATTGATTTTTTTAAACAACAGCCAACTACATCAATGCTGTGCAAAACACTGAAATACTAAACAAAATATTTGCAGAAATTATCTAACTGCACAGATTTCAAGGACATTTAGAACCAATTCACTGAGACACAGAAGACATGCATCAAATTACCTCTGATTTCAGCGAAGCATTTTTTTTTCTCCAAAATAGCCTTATTGGAAGGGATTTCTGAGTGATAAGGGCTTTAAAAAGTTTGCTTTGGTAGCTATGAATGGTAGAGGAAAACAAGTTAACTAGTTTTCATTTGAGCAAAAATCTATTTGCCTTTATTTGGTTTTGCTCATCTCAAAGTCAAGTGGATTGTTCCTAAGCATTCTAAAATGATCCTAAAAGGCTTTGAATATATGCAAATCTTCACAAAGGAAAGCTTACAAATATGGACAATAACAAACATGGAATACTTTTGTTCTCACCTATCAACATCTGATCTGGTAAACAGAAATGAACAAAGAAATGCTACTTCATGAATGAAAAACTCCTCTAAAACAAGACTTCATTATTTAATACCATACACAAAGTGCTATTTTAATCCTCAGGTGGACTGTCAGTATACTTAATACTAGTTTATCAGGTAAACAATGAGGCCAATGTATTAAGATAGCAAAAGGAAAATAAAAATCAGATACACACACAAAGGCTTATCTAGTTTGCATGTTTTGTTTCTGGTAAAAAATCTTTAGCTCTTTATTAATGTTAATTTTTGCAAGGTAAACGTATATGCAACTCTCAAATGTAACTCAGTCAACATGAAGTGGAAAATTTTTAATTATCCATACTCTCATACCCAGATATGACTTTACATTTTTAATCGGTTATTCTAAACTAATAGGTCAGCAGTTCTGGACTGACTGTATTGTCAGTTATATGGCAATTCCATCTCCACTCAACAATACCTACTTTTATAAGCACCACCACCAACACCACATTTTTTTCTTATATCTACAGATTTTTATTGACTATATACATATATATATATATATATAATTGGATACAGTTCTTTTGTAATATACCTCTACTAATGAGAACAATGTGATTCTTTCATGGGTAATAATATTTTGCTAAATTGGGATTCAAAGTTTGTCTTAACTGACTGCAAATACTCAAAATCAACTTTGTCTGTATGTATCTGAGGGAATCAAAGCTCTGCACGTGGATGCTTATAAAAAGCTTTATTCATAATTGCCAAAACCTACAAACAACCAAGACATCCTTCAGTAGGCAAATGGATAAATAAAATAGATGTGGTACATCCAGACAATGGAATATTATTGAGTGGTGGACAGAAATGAGCTATCAGGCCATGAAAAGACAAGGAGTAAATTTAAATGCAAATTACCAAGACATTTTTTTATTTTTATTTTTTTAAGATTCTATTTATTTATTCATGAGAAGACACAGAGAGGCAGAGACACAAGCAGAGGGAAAAGCAGACTCCACGCAGGGAGCCTGATGTGGGACTCGATCCTAGGTCTCCAGGATCATGCCCTGGGCTGAAGGCAGGTGCTAAACCACTGAGCCACCCGGCGTACCACCAAGACATTTTTAAAGCGTTTCTTCTTCCCATGGTGATCAAAATAGGTACCAATACTGGGGTGCCCAGTGGCTCACTCAGTCAAGCATCTGACTCTTGTTTTTGGCTCAGGCCATGATCGTGGGGGTCCTTGGATGGAGCCCCAAGAGAGGCTCTGAGCTCAGTGGGGAGTCTGCTTGTTTCCCTCTCCATCTGCCTCTCCCCTTAGTCCCACTCTCACACACATGTGCCCTTTCTCTCTCTAAGTTTAAAAAGTGCCAATACTGACAGATTAATTTCTCTTCCAGAAAATACCATAAATATCCTAAATATCCTTTATAAATAAGCCACAACTACAAACCAAATACTACTTTTTCCATGAGGCTTGCATGTGTTCTCAAATATATCACAAGTACAATATCAACAGACACAACTTTAAACACAGTGTTTGAATATTTCTGAGTACAAAATTAGTAGAACAAAGGACTGTTAGAAGGGAGAGAATGAAAGATAGTAATCATTTACTTTACAAAGAAATTTTCCATCTAAGATGATTCAATATAGGATTCCTTTACAAAGAAACTTAGTAATAATAATAATGATCCTATAATGTATAATTAACAAAAACATTCACATACAAGTTATTTTACACTAATAAAAACCTGTGAGTCATGAATTATAAACACAAGTTTACAAGTGAGGAAAACAAGGCTCAGAAAAGGTAAGCAATATGTCCAGTAAAATAAAATCTAAAAAATAAAAGAGCCAGGGATAGAGGAGCCAGGATTTGAACTAAAGCCTAGTAACCCAAATCTCCTGTTGTGGCTAATATGAGCATTTCTAGAACACTCAGAGTGCAGAAAATGTCCTGTAATAATTATTATCCCAACCAAAAGCTTTAACTAAATATTAGAATTCTTTTCAAGAAAAGGTTATCTATCTATATGCTGTTTCTAACCAGAAAATAACTCCACAGACTAGCTTTCCCTGTATTCTATTATCCAAAGCACAATTACCAAGGACTGTTTCTGGAAACAATAAATTCTTTTGATTTTTTTTCTATTTTTCAGAGATATTCAATAGCTGTAACATTCTAAAGTCTCGTCATTTGAAAGAATAAACCTTGGAAAATTCTTCACCAGAAGAAAGCATAGAGATTTATACAGTACCCTCATGTTGTTTCTTTGGAAAAGTGAGATTGTTTTTATTTAAAACAAAAGAATTAGTCACATGTTTTACATAATATTCTAGCAAGCTCATAAAGTAATCTGCTCTTTTTTCTTTTAAAGTATTATGCTGTTTTTTTTTTCAGTACAAAAGCATTTATTTCCAAAGTTACAGAGTTACAAAATGTCATATGTAAATGTAATACTTTGTTTTGCCTTTAAACCAAAAGGATTTAAGGTTCTACACCTGCAACTTATGCACATATGAACTATAATAATTTTTGGATTTGAAAAACATTTGAATATAATATTCAATGTTTTCTAAAAATACCACTTTATAACTAACTGTGCAGAGTTCAGGTTGAAGAAGAAACACAATCACATTCCTAACACTAAATGCTTACAAATGTGACTCTAGGGACACAGTTTTGTTCACTGCATTGACACGTCACTTGTTTTTTTTTTCTTTCAGTTCAATTTGGAAACCAACTCCAAATGAATAAGATATGTCAAGGAGTCATCCTATTAAAGGGGTTTAAGACAATAAACTGTACTCCACATTTACAAAGAAGTGTAAAGCATACTTGTAGCTTCTCATTCTCATCACAGATGTTCTCTACATGTCCATTGTTCAGAGGGCCATGCCACCTAGAGTGAAAATTTGTTTTTGTTTTTTAATATTGAATCTGTGTGTTTCCACATCATAGGATTAACCATAGAATGAGTGTTCCTAAAGTGATGCAAGGTGGCTCTTCAATAATTCAACTCCCTGCCCCGAATTGCCACATTTAATTATCATATACTGTGAATTCATACCCTCTGAGAAAGAAGTTTCCAAAATACTCATAATTTGAGGATAGTGCTCTAATTCTAAAACATGGAAAACAATGCCAAAAAGCAGTTTCAGGTACTTAGCTGAAGCATATTTGGGTCAATCATCAACCCCAGAGATCTTTCTAAATATGAGATCAGTCCATCTTGTTTTTATTTAATCATCTTAAACCACCTACAATTTATAAAAGCAGACCAGACTTACACAATTATATTCCAGACAAATACCAAAATAAGATTTCCTTCAAGGTGTTTATTAAATTATGATCTTAATGTAATCCAAACAGAAAGCAACACAAAGCATTCTCAGATTCTCTAAGGAAAAAAAAACTAACAAAGACTTAATTTGGTTGACTGTGTTTCACATAGAAACCGTAACAACCCCACTGAAAGCTGCCATTTCTCTAACTAAAAACAAAATAATATGAAATAGAGCACATGTATATATTAATAGGAATGGTTATTCAGTTATTTTGTTTTAACTGAAAATTAATCCAAAGCTTATCATCTGTAGGACAGAGTGATTCAGGTCACCCGTTACTAAATTAAACATTTTCTACTCTCACTGCATCTCATTAAACAAGCCACTGCAAGTTTAAATAACTCCATGCTTCCATCTGCACAGTCACCCATTTTGTTATTGTTTATAGCAACCTAATTTGGCACATAATAATTCAGGCAGCACTGGTTTCATATTACACTGAAGTATTAATTTTTAATGTAATTACATTCTTTCGTCCAACAAAAGCTAGATCAGTGGGGATTTTACCCAAGTGATTCTTCAATTATTATACAAGGCAAAATCTTCTAAGACTTTGCACCTCCCTTTGCCCTACTGATTCATTTCTTTATAAATTAAAAACTCATCATGAGACTATTTAAACTAGCTTATTTACTTAAGCAACATAGTGAATGATTACTTTCATATAAAATATATGGCCTATACATCTTCAAAACACCTTTTTCCAAAGGCCATTTGATTCAGTAATTACACAAGGCAAGTTTTCCTACCACAAAAATTTATTTTTGTACTGAACCCACTACTTTGCTCAATAAAGAATAATTTAAAAATTCTTGGAATATCAATAAAATAATAACTATGGACTGCTCCTGTATCTTTCCTTCTATCACAAAGTTGAACAAAGCAGATATTTGGAAGAATAAATTAAAGATCAGCTAACATGTCATCCCTCAAATGTGGGGTGATTGCAAAGATATACAATGTACATACTGAGAAGAAAAAAAGGTGATTAAAAACAAGAAGACCAAGAGTAAAATATAAAATATGTTCACAACATGGCAGGATGGACATCAATTAATCACTAAGAACCTTCTGTTTTGTTCATTCATGTTTGTATATCTTTATATAATAGATCATCTGTTTAATAGTCCCCTTTAAAATACTGGCTTTCTGAAGAAGAGTATATTTTAAAACCAGCATGTTAAAACTCCAACTTTCAAATGCTTATATTTATGGCCACTAGCATATAATTGAGGAAATAATTAATTATCTAAATTGTAATAGAAAGGCTACAATATTAAATAAATAAGTAAATCCAAAATACTGAAATTAAGCTATGCTGTCCATTGGTCAGTTCACTACAGAGCAGAATTTAGTATGAGGTAGGTCATTTTTGGTCTTAATCTAAGGAGATTATGGTAATTTAAAAAGCAAAATAAGACAATATTTTAGGATAACACCTATAAGGCAGTGTGGAGGTGTAAACCTGTAAAGAATATTCGCATATCAATTCTCTTCTACACCTTGTAAATCTATTTCCCAAACATTTTGATCATAACAAATTGCATTACCTTAAAAAAAGTATAAGAATGAGTCATTTTTATATGAAATATATGAGCAGGACATTGTTTTCTCAAAAATACAATGCAATAATTGAAAAAGATATTACAAATTACAGGAACATAAATTATATTTAAAATACCTGAAAATATAGAATTTTTCAACTTACTCTATCAGGTTTCCTATCAAGTTCCCTATGTGTAGGAGTTTAATAAAGATATACCAGCCTAAATTAATAAATTAGTAGGTAAATGATATTTTGTAAATGATTATTTTTATTTATCTTGATTTCAGTGTAAACATCTACAGAGATAACAAACTGTGGTGTTGTAGATTATAAATTTGGACATTTAGAATCAAAATTAACAATTCTATCAAGCCAAGAGTTGTGAATCTCAGTGGAAAATGTGCCCTTCTCTAGTTAACACTTGACTCACAGCATAATATAACAAGATCGTGGGTCAAAAAATTTCCATTAACTTCTTTAAGTTGACCTATTTAATAACACTACAAGGATTTAATTATGGCTAATTTCTCCAGAGCTTTTAGGTATAGGATAAAGATGAACAAGGCTCCTCCTCAAAGTTCCCGGCTCACAATTCAGCATTTTGAAGGAAATGTACCCCATACTATTCTCTGAGCATTCACCAACATCACCAACATCATCATTTTCTCCCAGACTTTGATCCTACCAGGGATACCTACTTAGTTGTTATTCTTTTCCTGTGAGACCTGATCAAGGAGACAATCTTCTGTGTCTTGTGTAACCAAGTCAGAACTATTTTTTAAAGCTACATCTATCTCAATGTCCTTTATTCTTTGGTGTAGGGCTTCACTCATTCAACACATTTTGAGGACCTACTGTGAACCAAATTACCAAATATCTTGGAGATACAAAATGAATAGAAGTCAAGAATCTTGAAGTCTAGGGAATAAGACCTACACATTCAAGGACAATTACTACGTTGCATATAAGTGCTATAGCAGAGGCAGGCACTGGTTGCTACGGAAGAAGAACCCTTCATCCAGACAAAAGGGAAGAAGGCAAAACATTACAGGAAAGAGCTTTAGGCTAAATCATTAAGGAGCTAGTTATTCATTTGATTCAAATAGATCATTTCAGGAACAAAAATTCAGGAATAACATGCAAGGAAAAGTCACATAAGTATAAGTAAAGGAGTTGGAAAGGTAAAGAGGGCCTTGAGTGTCATGCTAAGAAATATGGAATTTATACTGAAGGCTATGGGAGGCAATGAAGAATTTTAAGCAGGACTGAGATACTACCACAGAGCAGACTTGAGTTTGAAAGAAATCATGTTGGAAACAATAAGCCAGAAGTCTGTTAGCAGATGACAATTGTAATCAATGTGAGGAATGATGAGGTCCTTGATTGTGGTCATGGCCCTGGGGATATATAACAAATTTAAAAATTAGAACCCACCATGGTTACATGCTCTGCCAGGCACTAGGGATACAGCTATGAACAAAAATATCTACCCTCATGGAAGTTATATTCTAATTGCATAAACAATCTACAAACAAGATGAATAAGTGAAATAATAGGATTGCAGATAGGGAGAAGTACAAAGGGGAAAAGCTAGGAAAAGGAAGAGAATATATTAGGGAGTGGGCTTGAAATCTCCCCCAGAAAGTTGGTAAAGATCTGAAGGAAGTTAAAGAGAAGGCTGTGAGACTATCTGGATCAGGATCATTTCCATAAGAGGATCACCCTTGTAAGTAGGACTGTGCTTGCATGAGTGGGAGGAAAGGGGGATGGGGACGAAGGGTCACAACTACTTAGACGCCTGTCATCTAGACTTCCAGATAATTAAACTAACGGGATTTACCCAGGAAGAAGAAACAATCTCTCAAATGCACGTAGCAAGATGTTCCTACTTAAGGATGACCTAAGTAAACAGAAGCTAACATTTAAAGGTATGTCTCTCTGCATATTAGATATGCATCATATCTGTATCATGTACAAATGCAACACCCTAGAGTACAAAATGGAGATGCTTCAAAATGTAAATATTCCTTCTGTCTGAGGTAATCTCATGAGCCTCATTTGGATACTTGATCTATGCTAAGCCAGAGGGTTATGTCCAATGTAGGAAGGACCTTGACATCAGGGACCACTCTCTAGTGATTGCCTGTATCCTTGGCAGCATCTAATAGAATAATACAGGTTAAGAGCACTGATTCATGTCGGTCTCATTGGACAGTCTGGCCCTATGTTTGCTCAGGGAGGGATAATAAGAAGGCCAGTGAGGCTGCCCCATTATGACTGGAAGGAGAGTCACAGAAAGATGAGTTCAAAGTGAGAAATATAAGGTTGGAAATTATAGTGCCTTTCTAGGATTGTAATGCCTTTCACTCTTACTCTGAGAGAGATGGGAAACCACTGAAGGGTTTGGAGTAGAAGAGTGACATGGTAATTGTAACTCGTGTTTTGAGAAAAGATTATATGATGCCATGGACAGAAACAGGGAGACCAGTTAGGAGGTCATCACCAAAAGAAAAAAAAATAGGTAAAAGATGATGGCAATCTGGGGAGGTAGAGGTAATGAGAAGTAACCTCTATTCTGGATATATTTTAAAAACAAAACCAATGACATTTGCTGACAGATTCGATGTAAAGTATGAGAAAAAGAGAGGAGTCAAGTATAACCCCACATTGTCTTGGCCTGAGAACCTGGAAGGATGAAATAGCCATTTACTGAGATGAGAAGAACTATGAGAGGAGCAGGTTTCATAGAAATGATCAGGAGTTCAGCTTTATATATTAGACTTCAAAACTAATTAGACATTTAAATGGAAATGAGAAGTGGACCGCTGCATAAATGAGTCTGCACTTCCAGAGAGTAGTCTGGGCTAGCTATACAAATTTGGGAGAGAGCTTCATATAGATGGTGTTTAAAACCATGAGCTTGCATTAAATCACCAAGAGACTTTAGTGCCGTTAGAGAAAAGGTCCAAGAACTGAGCACTGAGGGACTCTAGTTACTAGAGATCAGAAAGAGGAAGAACAGGCAAAGAAAACTGAAGAGTGACTAGGGAAACAGGAGGAACCCTGGGAGGGCACAGTTTCACTGAACACCAAATAAAGAAACTTATCTCAAGAGAAAGGGAATGGTCATCTTTGTCATCTTACCTGATAGTCAAGAAAAATGAGTAAGGCTTTTTCACTGAATTTAGCAAAATAGAGGCCACAGATGACTTAATAAGAAAAGGTATTTAAAAGGTAGAGAGGCACCTGGGTAGCTCAGTGGTTGAGCATTTGCCTTTGGCTCAGGTCATGATCCCGGCATCCTGGGATCAAGTCCCACATCCTGGGACTTGAGTCCCTCCCTGCAGGGAACCTGCTTCTGCCTCTGCCTGTGTTTCTGCCTCTCTGCCTCTCTCTGTGTGTCTCTCATGAAAAAATAAATAAAAATAAAATCTTAAAAGGTAGAACACACGGGTTTTAGATATTTATTTTTTTTAATTTTATTTATTTATTCATGAGAGACACAGAGAGAAAGGCAGAGACACAGGCAGAGGGAGAAGCAGGCTCCATGCAGGGAGCTTGATGTGGGACTGGATTCCAGGTCTCCAGGATCAGGCCCCCGGCTGAAGGTGGCACTAAACCGCTAAGCCACCAGGACTGCCTGGGTTTTAGATATTTAAAACTGGTTCCTCAGGTTGTGACTAGGGTGACTTGGTGAGTGATAGTATATTCAGATACAGGGAGCACAGTCATGATTCTCCTTGCTTAGCTTCAGAGTGTAAGAAAAGTTTCCAATTAAATTTTTAACCCACAAAGTATTAACACCTGAAGTGAAACACCAACATATTAATATGAAAAACTTAAAAAATAAGTCTCAAGGCATAACAATTCACTGTTTTTTACCTATCTCTTCTTAAAATGAGATGACTATCACCGGAATAAGGGTGCTAGGCTCATCTATGTTATGTAGGATTAAAATTATGTAGGATTAAAAGGCCTCATCCCTCCAAGAGAGATCCAGATTTGAGTCTATGAGCTTGCCCAACAGAGTCTAATCCTTTGGGTAGGAAAGATGCTTCCAAATCCTTTCTGCTAGAAACAGCAGATGGAGATTTTGTTTATTTTGTTTTGTTTTATATGTACCCTTTTGGCAAATTCACTTCTAGAAAACTTACCCAGAAGAAACCAATCCTCTAAGCAGGATTTTTTTTTTTTTAAATTTCTGCCCAAAAGGAATCCAACCTATGGATGGGAAATTCAGGGCTAAATTCCAGCATTAGCCATGAACTGATTGTAAGCCAGAAACTGAGACAAACAGACCAGAAGTTGACCGGATAATTAAGACAGAAAAGACTAGATGGTAAGGTCAGCACCCATGGAAAATTCACGTAGCCACCTGGGAAACTGCCCCTCCATCCTGATTCCAGGGACGGGATATTGCTTATAGAAGCAGCCAATCATTCCCAGACTTTTTCACTACTGAAAAAGCAACTCCTACGTCATGGTAAATGTGGATTCAGGTGGAGAAAAGGCTAAATGTTCTAGAGGCAAGTCTTTGGTATCACAGCTGTGCAGCATGGTAGTCAGGGAAGGAACCAATGGGCAAGGACACTGCTATCCTGAATTGACCCTGTCAACTTCAATCCTTTATTACCAGAGTCTTTCACATGAACAAAGCAAATGGGTTAATTGCTTAAAGTAAGCTTGTTTATAGATCATTGGAAACAATTATTAATTTGATGAGCTTCAGGAAGCTGTGGGATAATTTAGTACTAACCTAAAGAGATAGACAACATTTTTAAATGTTGCTTATTTTAGCAGAAAACAGTTTAAGGCAGATTCATTTCCACATGGCTCAGCTGACAGCCAGCTTCCCACATAAATTCACGTGAGTACATTCTCTCTCCAACTGTCCCTGAGCATAGAATAGGCTATATTACTGAGAGTCTTCCTGTCGGAATTATATTCTATTCAATACTTTTTCTCCTATACTCTGGCTACATTTTCATGAGCGTTATATTGAATCCCCACTGAAAACTCAACTCTCTGTTAAGATACCTGATTGTCAGTGGAATCTGATAAGGATCATTCAGTTTGATTCCACAAACCCTTATAGAGCAGTTACAGTGTGCCAGAAGCCATGCTGATGAAAAGATAGAGTAGAAGACCAATTCTTACCCTCGAATTGCAAACTGGATTTTTGTTCATGGGAGGAGGGAGAGCAGAGCAGGAAAGGATCAGAAAAAAAAACTTCATGAAAAGGGACATCATTTGAGATGAACTGTAAAGATGGCCAAAGTTTCACCCAGTAGAAGAGCACTCCTAAAAGGGGAAAGAGTGAGGCAAGATGGAGAGGGAGACCAATGAGGGGCCTGCCCAAGCATGACGGGGTGCTGGAGGGAAGAGGAGATATGGCCACGTGGAAAGACTTGAACATCCTGGTCAAGAGGCTGTGTGGAATGAGGCAGGGAGTATTATGATTCAGGTCTGATTTCTTGAAAATTAGGCTGGAGGCAGGAAAATGGATGCCTCACAGTTAAAGCAGAGAGGAGAGAGAGCGAGGGAGAGAGAGCAAGAGAGAGAGAGAGAATCTGTGGTCAGGAAGACACAGTGATAGCTTTTTGTTTCTCTTCAGGGAAATGGAAAGCAAAAAACAAAAGTTGTTGACACTACATGAGTAGACCTTACATGACTAGGAAAATGACTGATTAGCTACTGAGGTCTTCCCTGACCATTCTATTGAAAATCACCACAGCCTCCTCACACACACACAACCCCATGCCTCTTTTCCACCTCATCTTTTTCATAGTATTTACCACCACTGGACACACTTTAAACATATTGAAGCATACTTTAAACCATATCTTACTTACCTAGTTTGTCTGTCTTCCTCGACCAAAATGTGTCATCAGGGCAGGAACTTGGGAGTTGTTTTATTCACTGCTGTATCCCTAGCACTTAAGAACTTACTAAATATTTGTTTAATGAATAAAGGCAAAAATGACTGAAGAATGATGGCATCATTAACAGAAACCATGGGGTCGGGGTTTTCTTTTTGGAATCTTGAGACTATAGATTATCATACAAGAGCATTAGGGCAGGGCAGGAGACCTGGGTTCAATCTCCATCTCTGATACTAAGGATGTCTGTCACTTTAAACAAGTCATTTTTTTTTCTTCTAAACTGCATTTCTCTCCTTTGTAAAAACAGGGATTAATTGAATTTACATATGCCCACTGTAGGATTACACAAATCCCGATTTAATTAGCCAAGGATATGGAATCTTACTACCAGATCTGTGAAGTGACCAAATGCTTGTCATCCGCTGCCCTTTTATACATGTGATTAAAATCACTTACCCAGAAGGAACTTATATTTCCACAGACATGTTTCCATTTAGAGGAATGTTTACAAACAGCAGCTCTTCTAGTTGTTGAATCAAACTCAGCATGAGCAAGGTCACAGCCCCCATCCACAAGGAGAAAGCAGAGTCAGGGCCTGGGTGTCCTTGGTCAATTTCTCTGCCCTAACTTTCCAATGTTCCAGAAAGCTTGCTTCTCCAAAGGCTATTATTAACTGATTTAAAACCTGTTATCTCTGTAGTTTTGATAATGAGTTTGGTCTGAAGATCCCAGTCACAAATCATTTCCTCCCAACCTCCAAGATTCCCTTTATGCTATATTTCTATAAACTTCTATAGGACCTCACCTAGTTGTAAGGTTGATAACCTTTCTCCTCTAAATACAAATTCACCATCAGAGTATGTATGGTCCTACCAGATAGCTAATTCTTTAAGCATGAAAAAAAGAATAGTGATTTTGAATTAGAAGAATTTTAACTAGTTTGAGTGGATTATAAATATAACTTAAAGTCCTTTGGAAACAAAGTTATTGAGATATATTCAAAGCCATGATTTCAACACAGCCTAATTTGTTATTATTTAACATTCGCATCCCACTTGGGTGGCATTATGGCTCATGAGCTGTAGGGTGATAGGGGAAGCATGCCATCTGCTTCCTTGCTAGGAGATGTGGTCTCCTGAGGTCACTAACTGTGATTATTAACATAGCCTCAAAGGAAACAGTGACTCCGTGCCCAAAGAGGCCAGAAGCTCAGATGCTCTTACTGTAACTCTCTGACTGATTAACTGGGCAACTTCTTAGCAGGAGACCCTTAACCTTGAGCTATCTCTTTAACCCAATCTTTAGCAGATTTGATAAGAGCAGTATTTTTTTTGCCTCTCATACTTTCAGATTAGATTACATTTTTTTTTCTGTATGTGATACTCCAGGGATAACATCACTTATCACACACAAAGGTGTTGGCTGGGTTAATTAAAATACGATTCTAAGACCACAAATAGAAATACTAAACAATGATTGTTGCCTCATGTCTGTGAGTTCATGAGCCATTGTATAAAAAGTCTCCGTTCATTCTTTATATCATTACAGTGTATCTTCCTCAGAGAAGAATAAAGAAAAGTTGGCCCATTCATGCCTGTACAATATCATATTTCAGTATAATTCAAGGGATTTTTAATTGGCACTAATTATTACTAATAACCCCAATTTTTCAAAAGGAATAAACAGTCATTTACATATTTGTTTTAGAATTGGAAGGTCTTGACCTCCAATTTTTCACTCATCAATGCCCCCAACAATGAAACTTTAAATTTTCCTGTTAGAGATGTTACTCCCCCCAGATAGTTTCTAAAAAAAAGTTTATATCCCTGGAAGACGTAGGATACAATCAATCAGTAACACTGTCTGAAGCCCCCCAGGCAGGAGGAACTCAGGAGTATTGGGTGTTTGGGGGGTAGCAGAGTTAGAAAAAAAAGGTAACAGATGTCTAAGACAAACTTCACCTATTTCACGGTTTTGCCCAAGGCAGCCTTCCAGTAATAGTCTTTAGCTCTGTGGTGGTAGCAATGGGAAAACACAATGGCAAAAAAGGTAAACTTGCTGGCTTAAAAAATTCAACCTCAACAATAAACAGAAAATGAAAACTATACCCCTAGGGTAGAGATATGAATAAAACCTCATAATTCTATACAAACTACTATCTTTGCGATCGTTGGTAACTGGAGGCATCTGCAAATCTTGCTCATTCTTTATTGCTTCTAAATGAAGTAGAGCCAGGCCTCATGACTATGTAAGACACAAAAGCCGAGCCCAACCAGGGAAAGAGGACCCCAGGCTCAGAACACTGGCATCAGGACCACACTAGGTCTGCCTGCAAAGCTGCCAGCATCTGAGATCACATACCCACACATGAATGATTCCATGGCAGGGCACTGTTTGCAGAGGGAGGAGATACCTCCATGAAAATGTATATCCAAAGCAGCATCTGCCCATTTAAGAAACACCTTTATTTGATTCATTTCCTTGTCACAACAAACGTCAATCTTTTTCAGGTTTTTGTCTTATTATATTGTCTCATCATGCTGAAGAAAATGTAAGCAGGCATTAAGAAATGCAATCTGCATAAGAAAAAAAAATCATTCATGGGGAAGAATGAACAAACAACAAGATTTTTAAGCCAAATCAGGCCCATATTATCTTGGAAAACATGCAAGTGTGCAAATAAGTGTAAAAGTAAGTAGCAAACAAAAATTTTATGTGTTTGCTATATACTATGACCTATCTCTTCACAGAGATGTCATTTACTTCATTTTATAGTTTAAGAATAAAAAGATATAACTGTTATAAGTATTTTAAGTATTAAACAATGAATAAGGTATTTTCCTTTCTATGTATATGATGCTAAAAATGAATTTTAATTGCTGGTAGTATGTATTACAGTTTAAAAAAAAACAAGTTATTGGGGATCCCTGGGTGGCTCAGTGGTTTAGCACCTGCCTTTGGCCTGGGGCGTGATCCTGGAGTCCCAAGATCACGTCCTGTGTCGGTCTCCTAGCATGGGGCCTGCTTCTCCCTCTGCCTGTGTCTCTGCCTCTCTCTCTCTCTCTCTCTCTCTCCCTCTCTCTCTCATGAATGAATAAATTAAAAAATCTTTAAAAAATTTTTAAAAAAACAAGTTATTAATGTTGACATCATGAAAGAAAAGGTAACCAATTGTAGAATTATGTTGTCAAAAAAATGGAATCATGTATTTAATTCCAACTAAGCTCCACTAACTCATCAGCAAGAACGCTAAGAACAGACAAAGACACCACATGGAAAGCATTTCCTAAATGCTTACGAAAGCATTTCCTAATCAAAGTCCCCTTAGAAATGAACCTGGAGCTACACCATTCTTGGCAATTTGTACCTTCTCAGAGGAAACACATCCATCTTTTCTATCACCAATCCCACCACCTTGGTGCTGAATCCCATTCATTCTACTTCCCTCAGGGACTACAATCCATCAGTGTTGCCTTCTCTCTTCTGCATCTTTAATCTCCCTCTCTCTTCCTACTGCACTTTTACCTAAGCAAATAAATAAGCTCAAGCCTCCTGCAGTTTAAAACCACTGCTCTCACATATCACCACGTCCTATCACCCTATGTCCCTTTTTTCCTTTCTTTCTCAGCTCACTGAAGGAACAACTATATACTCCAACTGTAGTTCTACAATGTATAATTAGTCTTCAGCTCTCAACAATCCAACATCTGCCTACCCTCAATAACCCTGTCAAAACTGCTCTCTTCACATTGACCAGCAACACCTGTTTGGGGAAAAGCAATCAGGAATTTTTAGTTCTTATATAATCTGTATCTAACATTTGACACTGTTGGCCACTAGTTCCCGTTTGGAATCCCTCTCTTCACTTCTGAGGCATGCACACATCTAGAAACCATGTTCTTATCCCCCTACCTGTCTACTCAATGCTTCTCTGGGACTTTTCCTGGGTCTTTTTTTCCCAATCCTGTAACCTTCATAAGCATCAAACTGCGTTTGATAAATAAAGATATGAGCAAAAAGATAATCAGACTTCTCACTCGAAGCCAAAACCTGGGAGCCATCCATGTCTATCTCAGGCTTGTC
The DNA here is from genome assembly GCF_048418805.1 of Vulpes vulpes. Lineage (NCBI taxonomy): Eukaryota > Metazoa > Chordata > Mammalia > Carnivora > Canidae > Vulpes > Vulpes vulpes. Next base: position 116,140,524 of record NC_132786.1, read on the forward strand.
CCTTCCAGTACACGAACAAAATAATGTGCAGTGATCTTTCTAAAATGAAAATCTGAGTATATGACTTCCCTATTTAAAATCCTTATATGGCAACCTAAGTCTTCAAGATAAAGGTCAGAGTTGTTAGCTTTGCACAGGAAGGTGTTTGCAATCAGGTATCTACCTATTTCTCTAGCTCATGCTGAATCTCTTTCTTAAGCACCCAATATTCTGGGCATATTATCTTGGACAACCTGAACTTCTCAGAACGTGCTGTGGTCTTTAACACCTCTGCCCATTTGTCATTTCCAAATACTATGTTGTGATTCTAGAATACCTTTCTCCATACTGGCTAACTACTCTTGCCATTCAAGATTCAATTTAGGCATCACCCATTGACATTTGCATACTATTAACCTTTGCAATTCCTACCCATTGCACCAACCAGGTGTGTGTCTGTATGTGTCTGTGTCTGTGTGTGCGTGTGTGTGTGTCTTCCCCATCAATCTGAAAACCACCAATTTGCTTTTCATAGTGCCTACAATGTAGATGCCCATTAAATGGGACAAGAGGAAGCTTTACCTTTTCTTTAATATAAAAAAAACCCCACTATACTCAGAGAAAAATGTGTCAAGTGAATGTACTATAGCGTAGATTCTATTACTTGAAAGTTATCATTACCTGCCTCCCATTATGATAAATAAACTTCAGTGTTACCTTAAAGAAACCTCTTCTACTGATCTGCTTTTCATTTTTTCAAAATGTTCAGTATTATTCTTGGGCATAGTGACAGAATGCAATCTCAGGACCGAAAATCTAAATGCATTCCATTTACCATGAGTATTGTGTTTAGCAACTTGAATTCTTTTTATGCAGATATAATCCATCAATTATCTCATATTTATCAGAGTTCATTATAAAGGAAATTTTTTTCCTCTTTTTAAAAATAAAAAGAGAAGAAGAAGAGAAGAAGCCTGGTGCTATTATGTGCGCAAATTAGCTGTCAAAAGCAACTTTTAAAAGGCTTACCAAATAATGTCCTCCCCTTTGGAAAGTAGTTTCCAAGGTAAAGAGTTTAATCAAAGTAACTTTTACACGATACCTATGTTTTAATAATTTACAGACTATAAGGTGGACCTGAAAAGACCTCCATTTAATGAAAATACAAATATTTATCTCCTTATTTTCCTATTCACAGCAGTCCTCTGGACTTCAGAGGACTTCAGTCCTCTGGAACTACTGGCTTGAAGAAAAAAAAATTTTTCTTTTTCTTCAGTCCTCTGGAAAGATACAATTGAATTTTGCTTATGTTATGCATACAAAGGAGACATCACTAAAAAGAGGACTTAAACCTCCCTCATGAAAACACCCTACACAAAATTTCTCTGCAAAACCTACCTTAAAAAAAAAAAAAAAAGGCCCCACCATGTAGCAAGTTAGTTGCTCAAAGTTCCCAAGTCACTCTTAACTATTCTCTCTGGCCACATCTAATCAATTGGTCAAAACTGTCTATTTTATTTCTGCACATCTTTCCCATCTACCCACTTGACTTCTTCCCCACTTCTATCCTGATGTAGCCAGCATCGTCTAATGCTCAGATCACAGCAATAGCTTCTTAACCAGATACTCCTTTTCTACCTTCAATCTACTTTCCACAGTGTGGAGAAAGCAATCATGCTAAAACAAACATGATGAGGTTAACTCTCCAATGATTTCTATATCTTTTAGAACAAAGTCGAAAAAGCATTAACGTGGCGGCACCTGGGTGGCTCAGTCAGCTAAGAGTCTGCCTTCAGCACCAGTCATGATCCCAAGGGTCCTGGGATCCAATCTGCATCGGGCTCCCTGCTCAGCTGGAAGTCGGCTTCTCCCTCTGTCCTTCACCCTGCTCCTGTGCACTGTGCTCTCTCTGACTCTGTCTCACTTACTCACTCTCTCTCTCTAATAAAGAAAAGCTTTAAAAACTAAAAATTAAATAAAAGTCTTAACACCGTTTCCCATAGCCTCAGAGAAAAAAACTCTACTATAGCTCTTCGGGCTCATATAACTCTCCCCTCTGACCGCGCTGGCCTTGTGCCACACCTCTCTATCTCACCTCAGGACTTCTGCTTACACTGAGGACTCTATACATTCTCCACCTTACTTTTTCTAGGAAAGTCCTCATTCCTTGGATCTCTGCTTAAGTGCCATGTCTACTACAAACCTTCCCTGATTCCCCAGAATAAATTAAATTAAAACTATTTTCTCCCAAGTCGCTGTGCACTACCCCATTAGTGTGATTAATCACATTTGAAATTATTTGTTCATTGTACATCTACTTCACTAGACTCCACAAGGAACCAGTGTGTCTTGTTCATTCCTATAATTCTAACACCTTGTACAGTGCTTAACCTTCAGTAAGAGTCCCCAAGTAATCACTGACTGTATGATACAAATGCAATTGCAAAAATGTTGATATGTTAAAAGAAAGGGAAGTGGACAAAAGTAGAAAGAGGTTAGCCAAGCTCACTGTAATGTCCAGTCTGGGCTTGCTTCCAGGAATGCTCCGACCTTCTCAACAATGCTACCTAGCCCTCCTCTTTGTGTCCACACACCCCCAAATCCAGAACCAATCCTGGGCTCTGGCAGAAAGAAGAAAAAGATCTGCAAGTTATTTTCTTTTTCTCAGCAATCCTTGTGTACTTTAAATATTCTAGCCCAGCTTTGTAGTAGTCAAGCTTCTATCTAGTTAACCTGTGACCATTTCTCTTATTTGTCCAGCTCTCCTCCAAGATTCCAGCCTGTGTTTCAGCCTAATTCCCCAGTAAGTGCTTTCCAGCTTCAAAATTCAGGCTACCTCTGAATCCCAATGGAATAAAGATGAAATCCAGGCTATCTCCTTAAAACCATTCCCAACCACAGCCACCTATCTGAATCTTGAAAAGTAGCCTTCTCTCTACTAAGCATCTACCTGCCCCAAAAGGACGTTTATGCAGAATCTATATAGGCCTTGCACAAGACTTATACTGCTAACCCTTATCCCCACAGACTCATCTCTTAAGTCCGAAGCTACCAACAGAATCTGCTACAAAACTCATATCTTGATTTTTCTCCACAATTTGTATTCCTGGCCCTTCTCCTTATGGCCTGTGGGATATTCTTAATCTCTGCTCTTCTATCCATTCATTCAAACACTTACTGCAAATCTACTGTGTGCCAAATACAACACTACACCTTAAGGAAATGATCATAATATCACTAAGATTATAATACATCTAAGAATTCAATATGCCATAATATACTAAGAATATAATACAAGTATGTATTGAGATGTTCTAAGAGTACAAAGAGCAGCTAACTTTATCTAGAGGCCTTCCTGGAGGAAGTAATAATGGAGCCTTGATGGATGATCAGAAATTAAACTATGTTTTAAAGAAAAACATTACCAGCACAAGTCCAGAATCAAATATATCAGAAGCCTCACAGTGAAATAAAATTAGCTCACCACTGCTGGAATATAAGGTATGAAGACTCGAATAGTGGGAATTTGGGCTATAAGAGGACAGAGGTCAGACCACAGACAGCCTTTTTTAATTTGGCACACTGAGGAGACTACGTTTTGTTCTTACGGCAAATGGCACCTACGGAGAAGACCAGCATTGTCAGATTGGAATTTTGACAGATACCTCTAGAGGAGAGTGTGCAGAAGAGACGCAAGGGCACAAAACTGGGGACAGGCACAAAGAAGGTCACTGTAGCCATCTCAGAGGGACAGTGAGGACTTCAACCAGCACAGAGGCAAAAGAAATGGAGGAAAAGAAATGCATGTGAGAAGTTAGAACTCCTAGCCTAACGGGAAAGATCTGGAAAACTAAAGGTAATAAAAAGTAATAAACTCAAAGTTAAAGGAAATGCTAGGAGACAAAAGGACAGTGATCTTACCATGAGAATGAGGTTATGATGAAGAGGACATGTAAGCTTCAGTTCTGAGGTTCCATGAAGATTCACATACACTGTTGTGGGACTTCAGAGGTAGGGGCCATTCATTCCACCTGTTTAGGGAGGACTTCCTGAAGGAGTGGGATTTGAAGGGGTCTTAAGCTTTGGGCATACAGATGTTGGGATTAGAAGGCTTCAAGGCTGAGGCTAAATCACTCCCCAAACCTCAAGGTGCACTGAATAGTCTAAGAAGTAATAATTACGTTTGGGTGGAGCACAGGTGGCATAAGCGGACAGATTAAAAAGGGTGAAACCAAAAGTTGATTTGACCTAATGCTAGAAGGGTGCATAAACCTGAGTCTTCAGCTTGACATTTTGCTTTGAGTACCATATATAGTAAGCAAAACAGGCTTGAGTACTATATATAGTACTCAAAATATATATATACATATATCCTGAAATTTTTGAAAATTGATAACTTACCTAGAGTTTCTTTGGCCAACACATAATTATGAAAGTCTTTCTATGGGAAGAAAATGTGCTTCTCTAACTTTTCCTTTATTTACTCTGGCAATATCACCCAAAATTATTACTTGCACCTGACTTTTACCTACACCTGTTTTTTCCCCCAGAAAACAAAACAAAACAAAACAAAAAAATAGCATAAGTCAAAAATACAAGTAGCTCTAAGTAGCAGGTAGTTCTAAGATGTCAAATTAGTGAGAATAGCCTAATAACACAAGAAAAATTTACAAGTCTCTGATCTGGTATGGTAGCGTTTTAAAAAGCAAGAAGTCATCATTACATAATAGAAAACATTAAAACTCTCATTAAAAGGAAGGTGAAAGTGAGTCTAAGTAAGATGCACTCATACAAAGAATTTTTTACAGTAACTGAAAAGAACCTTAATTATTTTACTTTACTTGAACCTCTCTAAAAAACTTTATTGCTAGTAATTTGGGCTGATGAATGGAGTCAATAAAGAAGAGCCTTGATTTTAACACTCCTCCCTCAAAGCTTGTCCCTCTTGTGGTTTTCCAATGGGCTATTGTTAGATTCATTTACAGTAAAATAATTACCAGCTCCCTAAGCAAGACACAGAGCAGGTTATCTATTGTCCCTTAGAGGACTGTTGGACTATTCTTAACAAGCATTCTAAATTACAATAGCAGCTTTATTGCAATTAACAAACAGACGCGAACCACCAATCCAGTTATATCTCAAAAGAGAGAAGGGTTTTCTGAAGTAGACTGCTGTGGTTGTTTTCAGAACAACTGTTTTGCAACCCTAAATTCAAAGACCAGTCTTTAAGCAAATAGGCACATGTCCCCGGAGCAAAGAATACAGAGAGAATAGCTTTTCTTGCCATTCCCAACAGAATGAGTAACACTTTAGTGATTTAGAGAATTGAGAGAGTGATGACATGGAAAGATGCCAGCATTCCCCATCAGTATGTACAGCACTCACACAGTAGTGTTTACAGCTCAGTCTGCTGGACATCCCACAGTCCTGGGTCCCAAAGTGGTAGCCCCAAGGCACAACTTTGATCTTCCATTTATACAGACACTAATCTTGAGACGTGTCAAAATTAAACTTGGCAAGTTTCCAGCTTATTTGAATTTATTGACATTTAAAAAAATAAAAGAAAACAAAACAATTGCACTGTGCATATTCAGAGGCATCCCAGAGAAGATCTGTTCAGAGGGACTTAGGGACTGCAGGTTGCTGCCTGTTAAGTCAGTAAACTCACAGTGCCCACTAACATGAGGGACCCCTCTAAACAGACATGGATGTGGCCCAAATGACTCTTTCTATGCAAATAACAGTAAAACACTCTTACATAAACAGTTCTAAAAACAAACTCAAATATTTCCAAGGGAAATGAGCTTGTTAGAAAGGTAGTTTATGTTCTATATTGAATTCCTAATGGCTCTGGACCAGAATTATTGTTCTCTACTAGCACTTCTCTACTTGAACTACTTCCTATAACTGCCTCACACTCCACAAACATTTGTGGGGGGTTGGCAAGAAAAGCAAGTAATTATATTAAAGGTTTAATAATAAAAATTCTACTTTTAACAAATCAGATAGACTTTACTTGGACTGCTTTGTGTGTATGAGCATGTATGTGTGTATGTTTGTTGTACCCATGAGTTACTCACAAGGCAACACTAAGTTTGAGCATATATACTTTGCAGTGTTTCCCAACCTTTTCTGCCCTAGGACACAGAGAGAAAATTGTGGCCTTTGTATGGAACATGGGTAAATATGCAAACCTACTTGTGCAGCTTGAAATAACTAACCTGGGCACCTCATCCATCTCTTACTTATTATGGCAGAGTGTGTTACAAACACTTTTCATGGATTAATTTATTTCATCCTAAAAGCAACCCTATAAGTTAGAAAAACCACTGTCTCCAAACTAAAGAACAAAGAGTCTATGATGTGAAATCAGTAGAAATTCTAGGGACAAATCTAAGATTTGAACCCTGAAAGGCAAGCACCACAGCATGCACTTTTAACTACTATATTATACTCTCATCTACTTGAAGCGTAAAGTATATCTTGGAGTATAAAGGAAAATAAATAGATATATAAAAAGGTTACAAAGACCTTGAAAAAACTGACAAAAGATTTTGTCCATAACACAGAAGATAAACAACAAACAGGTTAGGCTTCCAATGTATTGTCAAGTCCATTGGCTCCACCTTCAACATAGATCTTGAATCTACCTGCTTTTATCCACCTGTAAATGACACTATTCTAGAATAAGCTACCAGCATCACTTGCCTAGAACAAATTTCAACCTCCTAAGTAGTCTCTTGGTTTTACTCTTGCCCATTCAATCCATCTCGCATTCAGAAGCCACATTTCCTTTTTAAAAACAAGTCATTCATCAATGGCAGGGTGCCTGGGTGACTCAGTCAGTTAAGTGTCTGCCCTCAGATGATCCTGGAATCCTGGGATCCTGGAAGCCCCACCTCGGGCTCCCTGCTCAAAAGGGAGTCTGCTTCTCCCTCTCCCTCCCTATACCCCCCACCTGTGCTCTCTCTATATATATATCTCTCTCTTTCAAATAAGTAAATAAAATATTTAAAAAAAAATCATCAATGGCTTCCCAGTGCTTTCAAATAAAATCCAGAGCAAGATCCTCCATGACCCGGCTTCCTCTTTAACATCACCTCATACCAACACTCTCATCCTTCAGCATGCTCCAGTGACAACAGCCTCCTTTCTGTTTCACAAGCATGTCAAGGGGCCTTTGCACTTAGTGTTCCCTCTACAAGAAGTCCTTTTTTCCCAGTTCCTTGTGGCTAGCTCTTTCTCATCCTTCAGGTCCCAGATCACATGACATCTCCTAAAAGAGGTCTTCACTCGGCACCTACCTCGAGTGCCATCCCAAGGTACTCCATCATTGGATTTATTCCTCCCATATAGCATTTACCATGATGTAATAATCTCATTTACTTGGTTACTACCTATTGTAACAAACAGCAGAATGTCCAAGAGTGAAGGGACCTTGACTAGCTTATTTTACCACTAAAACACAGGAGCCAGAAGAGTTACTGGCACATAATAAACATCAGAAAACAGCTCTAATGAGAATTAATGAAATGGTATGATGCACTAGAATTACAAGAAACTTGGTCTGGGTAATAGAGTACAGCATGGATTCCCAAAAGGCACAGGCTAAAGAAAGAGATGAATTAGGAGGCTATTAGTACAAACTAGTGATGAGTGTTTTAAGGCCTATAAGAATTGAATAGGCAAAAACACCAAAGAAAGATTGAAATGCAGAGACCTCTAGAAGATAAAGGCAATAAAATTTGGTGACCCATTAAATGCAAAGAATATAAGAAAAGAAATGTTGAAATTTTCCCAAGCCTTAGGCTTCGGTTCCATGGAATACTCCCAAACCATTTAGTCTACACTTCACAATTTAGTTTTTGGTTTATCTGACAGTAACAAACATAAAGTAAGAAACCAGCAAACATACTCAGGAGGCTTTCCAAACTTCACAGAAGTTTCATCCAGTATAACTAATGTGAGAAATATCATTTTTGCCAAAACTAAACAACAACAACAACAACAAAACATATTATCATATCCAAGTTTACAAGAAAGAATGGTGGACTGAACAGGTATAAAAATACACTGTGTATCAAAATCAAATACATTAGTATTATGCAGTAAGTCACAGATAGAAGTTGATGTGAAATGGCACCAAAAACAAAAACCAACCAAACTTGATAAGGTTATGAGGAAGGTAAGTCAGGGAAGTAAATGCTCCTCTGCATGTGACAGGGAACTGAAAGAAGACCACAGGAATGGTAGAAATTGTGGTTGTTTTTATAAGCACTATAATACTGTTTAACTGAAAGAATAAATGTGTCATAATTATTGCTAAGTTATTTAATGTTACTCTGATCATTTTAATGCCTTCAAGTGTTCCACCAAAAATTTCAGTATTCAAAACTCTCTAAAATAAAAAATGTTTGAGAATCACTGACCTGTAGTATTTCAAGTATCATACTAAGTCTACGCAAACAAAAATGAGTAAGTTGCAATCTCATAAGGCTTATAAAACTCATCAGCTATTAAGGAAAAGGAACACATACACACAAATTATAGAAAAAGGCATATGGATCAACTTCTGGCATGATAGCACAAGGAGCTCTGCTAATCAGTTTAAAACTGGAAAAAAACTAGTGAAATATTAAAAACTGGCAAAAGTACTTGAAAAATTTAAAGACTTTGCAAATGATCCTAAAGGCAAATAGTAAATGAAAAAAAAAAAAAATCTATTCAAGAAAATCTATGGAAATTCTGTAAGAAAAGAAAACCCTGTGGTTTGTGAATGAACATTACTTCCTTCTCCCTGCTTGTAGCTGGAAGATAAAGAGGAAAATTTTACAATGATAAAAGATTCAATTCATCAGGGGGTTATAACAATTATAAGCATATATCCGGCCAATAACAATGCACTGAAGTATATGAAGCATAAACTTCCAGAAATGAAAAGAGAAAGACAATTCTACAATAAAGATTTTAATATTTGACTTTCAATAATGGATAGGACAACTAGACACATGATCAACAAGGAAACAGAAGACTTGAATAGCACTATAAATCAACTAACCTAACAGATATCTGTAGAACACTCCACCAAACAATAGAATATATATTATTTTAAAGCACAAATGGAACATTCTCCAGGACAGACTATAGGATAAGGATATAATAGAAAAGATAGATATAATACGATTATTTTTGTGTAAGAACAGAATGGAATTAAAAATTAGTATCAGGTACATTTTGGGAAACTTATGAATGTGTATAAATGTAATAATGGACTTTCTATGGACTGAAAGCTTGTGTTCCCTGGCAAAATTCATACTTTGGACTCCTAACTCCTAAAGCGATGATGTTCGGAGGTGGGGCTTTTGGCAGGAAATTAAGTCATGAAGGTGGAGCCCTCATGAATGGGATTAGTGCCCTTTTAACAATATATACTGCTCCCCTCTCTTTGCTCTCCAACATGTGAAAATACAAGGAGAAGATAGTCATTTGCACATCAAAAAGAGAAATCTCACCAGAACCCAATCATGTTGGCATTTTGATCTTGGACTGCTAAACTCCAGAACCAAGAGAACTAACTTTGTGTTGTTGATAAGCCACCCAGTATATCGTATTTCATTACAGCAGCCCAAAATGACTAAGATACTCCTAAATAGCCCATGGGTCAAAAAAAAAATCAAAAGCAAAATCAGAAGAAAAAAAAAAAAGAACAAGAAACAATGTGGTAAATGATAGAAAGAAAGCTAGCAAGGAGGTAGAAGAACATATAGAGTAGATACTAATTTTATCTAGGAAAATGCAAGAAAGTTCTGCAGAACTTTGAAGTAGATCTTAAAGATGAACATGAATTTATGTGACAAAGTCAGGAATAAAGAATAAAATTAAAAATTAAATAATATTAACAATAATAATAATAATAAAGCAGTTTACTAAAGCAGGGAGGTATTAAAGTGGATGATATATTCTAGAATAATAAGCACACCACAGTGACTAGGCACATGGCAGGAGGAAGCAATGGAGGAAGATAATGCTGGAAAAGATGGTTCGGACCAGGTGGTTAATGAGCAAGTACACCGTTCTATGGAGTATGGACTCTATTCTGGGGAACAGGAAACCATTAACCTTTGTAAAAAAGGAAGTGACCTAATCAGCTTGTGTTTTATATCACATTCTATCTCAAAACATTCATGTGTATTAGCATTTTCTCTTCAATGTATAATATAAGCTTTTCAAGTTGGATAAAATATCCTGTACTTCCTACAGTCACTGGTGCAATGCTGGGATACTGAAGCACTTTAATAAAACAATTACTTCTTTACTGCACAAACAGTGCAAAATTTCTAGAGATATTTGGCCCATAAGCTAACAAACATTTATTTTTTAATTTATTCAGTCTTCTTGGCTATCTGATATAACTGAACAAATTATAATTGAATTTTGCTTTCTTACTCGTTAATGCCACTAGTAAAGAAATCTTAATAACTTCTTCTCTTACTTCTATGTAGCAATTTTTAAAGTGACAATGCTTAACAGGAAATGAGACCAATTAAGTACCAGATCTTTGTTACTGTGGTTTATATCCACAAGAAGGTAAAAGCCATTGGCATCTAAAGACCATAATAAAATCTGCAACACAGCAATGTGCCAAATATATTAAGTTTATTGTAACTGTTCTAGAAAAAAATTGTAATGAAATAAAAGAACCATAATTTAGAAACCTACCAGCAAATTTAATCTAAAAGCATAGATCCTTACCACCATTCACTATGAGAAGATCCTTACCACCATTCACTATGAGAAGACTATCTCCCACCTCTCCTAAAAAATTACAAAAATGTGTATGGGACTGGGTACTACAGTAAATGTGTAAAAGGACAGTGAAGCAGACAGGACTGTCCAACTGAGGTTATAAAGCCAAAAACTGTTATTTGATTCAATCATCTTTGTTTCATGATTTTCATAAGCAAAGCTTAATTGCCTGAAAACAAAAGCAGAGGCAATCCAGGGTTCAGAGAAAAGATCAGGAAAAGTCAAAGAGAACTTTCAAAGATGCTAGTAAAAGCACTGTTAATAACCGCTCATGGCAGTGGTGGAAGCCAATGTTCATGTGGAGAGAACCAGAGTAAGAAATTGAGAAGGAAAGCTTAGTTCACAGAAAGGAAACTTGGAAATTCAAGGTCCTTGGAAGGAGGAGGTTGGAGATGGGCAAACTGGAATGACAAAGAGGACTTCTTCACTCAAGGGTAGCAAGAGTGAAGAGGCAATAAAGTTGATACCATTGAGAATGTCTATGATTTGAAGCACTGAGAATGCCACAGACAAGAAAGGTAGCAGGCCTTGAGAGGAAGCAGAAAGCTGAATGAGGAGCTACCACCCAGAACAGAAGGAAAATACCCAGAAGGATAGCAAATAGTGGGGATAAGGCTAGGGAATGGGACTAGAGAAATAAATGCAAATAAAGATGTGGCATCTTAAGGGAAATTGTTAAATAATTTTACAGAACAATGCTCTGGAAATCAAAATGAGGAGAAAAAAATGACATACCCCTCTTCTATTTTCATAAGAATAAGTGCAAGTAGAATTATTCACTAAAGAGTTTGGAGAGAAGTCAAGGGCAAATGTCAAAGGTTTTACATTAATTACTAAGGAAGTGCAGTAGATTCCCCCTTCGTATATATATTTAGAGACAATGGTCATATTTACTAAATTGACCATGTTATAGCTAAGACTACTAAAGAGCATTTTGAAAAAAAAATTTATTCTAAAACTAGAATTCAAGTTAATTTAGCTACAAGAAGATGGTGTAATCTAGATCAGTGCTTTTCATATTTTAATGTTCATAGAAACCACCAGGGGATCTTGTTAAAATTTAAATTCTGCCTCAAGAGGCCAGGGATTGGACCTGAAAGTCTGGATTTCTAACAAGCTCCCAGATGACACTTACGTAACGGTATGCACACCACTAACAGTAACAAGGACCTAGATTTCAGTACCTTCAAAACATGTATGATGGGTGTGTGCCTTTGAGGAATGTTTCTCAAACTCTAGCGTACCTATAAATCACTCTGGAATTTTGCTAAAGTGCAGCAGATATGACTAAGTAGATCTCAAGTGGAACCAAATAATCCACATTTCTGAATATCCCAGGTGTACAGATGCTGTTGGTTCATAGACTATACTTTGATCAGCAAGGAATTATAGAGCATACAACTAAACCCCAGTTTTGCCTAATATAATTCATGCTGTCAGGATATACTTTCTATTATCCAAAATCAACTGTATAAAGTAATACATACAAGAGGTTTCTCCTGACATTTTCGAAAAATCAAAATGTTTGCAAGAAAATAATAATAACCACAAAATAATATTGTTTAATATATATTGCCTGGAGGAGACATCATCCTAAAATAATCTCACGCAGAGGGCTCCCAGACATTGCCTACCTTTCTAAAAATATCAAGAGAGCACTAGGTCCGACTATCAATGAGGATTAAAGCCACAAAGCCGTTTGTGAGAACCAAATGTAGGAATTATTAAATAATTTGTAAACAGTCCCTGCTTTCTTGCTTGCTGTCAATTCCCACACCCATACTAAGAATTTCTTCTGATGTGTAAAATAAGTAAAGGCAAAAGAGAGAATCAGAAGAGTAAATAAATTTGCACCCAGTTTTAAGATGAATATATATGCAAAATTAAAAAATAATTGGTAATACATTTTTTCTACTAGTAAATGTGATGTACAACCATAGAGCCACCTAAATATACATAACTCCAGGAAAGGAAGAACTGACTTCTATAAGGAAACATGACATCTGACCAACTTCTGTCAATTTCCCAAAGGGGTGCAGAGAGACATCTGGTCAAGTTTCACTCTAAAAAGATTTTAAAAATCAAGTTAATATGGAATTAGAAGTCTTTAGAAGTATACAACTAGGAGAGATATTTGCCTAGCATTATTCAGGTTAGATAGGATATAGTTCCAAAGACCCAAAATCAGTATGATAAAACAAATTAGGTTCTGAGGGGATTTTTTTATTAAAAACTTCAAATTTTCTGCAAAAAAAATATAATCATTTAGCTGCATTTGCCTAATTTTATATTGGTCATAAATAATTTATTTAAAGAGAAGGAAAAAAAGACCATAATGAGCATGAACTTCTCTGATAAAAGTAATTTAAACAAGTGTTCCTCAGAAAACCTCTCCAACATAATGCTTATTTAACATGTTTATAAAAAGTGCAGAGTGAAATCTCCAACTCAATCATGACAAAAAGCTCTGTGAGGCAATGAAAGTTCAAGAGGTTTGTGATATACTGCAAGATCGTGTATCTTTATGAGTAGACAGAAAATTGCAAATACAGAGGTAGCTCCCTCTACCAAGCGCTGGAGAAAGTTAAATAAAATGCAGCCATGGCCTCTAGGAGCTCAAATCTTAGAGAGGCAGAAATGCAAATTATTATTTGCAATCAATGAAATGAGGACTAATAGAGCTGTGTGCCTAGAGTCCTGAGGTGCAGGAATAATGTGACTATGTTGGGGGGGTGATCATGGAAGGCTTCACAGGTGAATGACAGCATCATGGACGAGGGGGGGCATTCACATAGAGGGCATCATGCAACAAGGCCTTTCAGCGAGAGACAGCAGCTGCCCCTATGACATGAAACAGTATGGCTTATTAGGAAGAAGTGAAAGGACACAGGGCTATAAAGGTCATCAGGATGGAGACCTCAAACGACCTTTAAATTAGTGCCACAGCCCAAAGAACAACCTCAAAGGCAGCTTCTGAATAAGATGTACTGTGCAGGAAAATAAAAACAAAAATTACCCAAAAAATCAGAGATCATCATTTATAAAACCATGGATTAAATAAGGTTTCTTTGGAAAGCTCTAATAGGACTTGAGAATAAAAGCTTTTAAAATATTCAGAAAATGAAGGGAAGAGGTTAATACACCAAGACAAACTACAAAGATTAAGGTTCTAAAGTGTGGACTGGAGAAGACCAAAGTCTATTACATCATAACGTCAATAAGATCTTTTCTTTAAATTTCAGAACACCAACTTAAAGGAAAATCCTTGAAGCTTGAAGAAAAAAAGTGATTCTGGAGCACACAAGAATTGTATAAACGTTCACCCAAATCAACTTTAAATGCTAAGAGTGGAGGGCCCCGAGGCAGTCTGCCCCTGGGAAAATCTCATTCATCCTTCCAGACCCATCTAATGTCACTGCTATGCCATCAAGAATCTGGAACCATTTTTCCCTCCCCAAGACTTCCACAGGACAGCTCTTAACACAGCCTTCCTTTTGTCCCTCCAAACTGTAACTAAATTTCCTAAGGCTAGGCACCATATTTTATTGATATTTGTATACCCAACAGCATTTTAATTCAATAAAATGCATATTCATTTAACACAAAAATATTCATGGAGAGCCTATTAAATGCAAAACACTGTGTTTAATACTTCCACACAATAAAGACATGAGCAACACGATCTCTACCCCAGAAGACCTCACACCTGGTAGGGAGATTCGGTAAAGAAATGTTACTTGCACATAAAATCAAGGAAGGAGGTGCAATCAAAGTATTCATTTGTATAATTTTTTTTCATTCATTCCCTACCTCATCCGGAAAGGATTTTTTTCTAAAGGATTTTTAAGCACTTATGGAAGTACAGCATGACACAAACAAGCCTAGCTAGTAAAGTAAAGCAAAAGTAACCCAAAGATGGAGTCAAGATAGTTCACAGAAGTCTAACAGAAATTCAGAGATGCATGGGAAAATCAGGTGATAGGGGCTTCTCAGGGACAGTTCCACCCCCTTCACCATTTCCGCTGTGATGAATACAATAACTTTCCTGAGGCTGCTTGTTCCTATTGACCCTCTATCTGGCCAATGACCTAATGCCCCAGGGCAACTAAGAAAAAGCAAACTCAAGGGAGGCTAAACACAGCTCTGAGATGGTCTGACTTGAATTAAGTAAAACAACTGAATCTCCAGTGTGATGAATGTATTACATATTCCTTAGGAACATCCCACAAATATTAGTTACCACGACTGAGTTTTGATAAGGATAAAGCAGCACTGAGTTAGAAACTGTGGTCTCTGAGAAGAAATAAGACTCAGTTAAGGGTATAGTGAGTTTTGTTAACCAGCTGACCAACAGCCAGGCTTGTATCACCTCATCAAGACCTAAGAGCTACAGGTGGATATCATCCCATTCTTAAGCAAAGGAAGGCTAGATTTCCTTCAGAAAAGGTGATGGGTCCTCTAGCATACTCATCAATATGTGCTTGAAATCCTAGAGACTTGGGGCCAGGTCACAATAATTTCAGGATACACAATTTTTGAGGTCAGCAGGTCAGCATTCTCCATCACCACACTATAAAAGAAAAGACTTGATAAGACAGCATTAGAGTAATTAACATTAGGCAATGTTTCAAGATATCTTTCAAGATAAACTGGCTGCAAAGTGAGATAATTTGCTTTATGTAGCTGTTAGCAACAAACTAATAAAATGCTACAGGATGTCTGCAACTGATTTTAGAGCAAGTTCTATGAAACCATTCTTAATGGCAATAATAAGAGATAAGAAACAGTTTCTTTTTACAGACCACCCCTAGTTTGTGATAATAAATTCCAAATAATCAAAAACCTTTTTTTTTTCTCTCCAGGTGGGAAGAAAAGTGAGAAGGGGCATATACCCTGCTTGCTTAGTAGTGAATCAAGCTATTAAGATACAAAGTGGAATTCCCAAACATATTTCTCCTTCACTTGTTCAAAAGTATTTACTATGCTATCAGGAAAACATTGATAGATTTTTTTTTTTTTTTTATGATAGTCACAGAGAGAGAGAGAGGGAGAGAGGCAGAGACATAGGCAGAAGGAGAAGCAGGCTCCATGCACCGGGAGCCGGATGTGGGATTCGATCCCGGGTCTCCAGGATCGCGCCCTGGGCCAAAGGCAGGCGCCAAACCGCTGCACCACCCAGGGTTCCCACATTGATAGATTTTGATTTTAACTGTCTTGTTAGGCACCGCAACACGGTGGAAGAGGAGGAAGGCACTTATATCATAAATACAGAGGTAACAGTCTTCTGTTCCACAAAGAATCCCCCACAAAAATAATAATAATAACAACAACTACAATAAAACAAAAGCTTCCTTGTTAAGAAGATATTGCCTTTGAGGAACAGAGTATGAAAATAGCAATAGCTGCTTGCTAGTTTTGTTCAGTTGTCATGAACTAAGAGCTGCCAGATATTCTGATTTGGGTCCAGTGTGGGGGGAAAAGATCATTCTTTAAAATTAAAAAAAAAAAAGAGGTATAGTTTCTGTGTCCAATCACAGAGAACCAGAAATGTCAAGCCAACAAGGGTGAGGAATGGAAGCCAACCTTTGAAAAGGTCCTCAAACAGTTTCAAAGACAGGGAAAATTCACTGGACTGCCTCCAATGCAAGGTATAGTTACAAGAAAGCAAGAGAAAAAAGTCTTGAGGTCTATAAAGTCTACAATATTCTATCTTGATCCATGAAGCTGAGAAATGTAAACTTTCCAAATACCAACCCAACAGGATCTAAGTTTCCATGAGCGCCATAATAAAATTCACTTCATAAGCAAACATCAAAAATTGTCCACCTTATATATTTTTAAAAGACTTTATTTATTTATTGATGAGAGACACACAGAGAGAGAGGCAGAGGCACAGGCAGAGGGAGAAGCAGGCTCCATGTAGGGAGCCCGATGTGGGACTCAATCCCAGGACTCCAGGATCACACCTTTAGCGGAAGGCACTTAACCGCTAAGCCACCCAGGCGTCCCAACCACCTTATATTTCTTAAGAGTCACATTAAGATTGTCTTGCAATTTGGATTTTTTTTCTTAATGCTTTTGTTGTTACTGTTGTTTCTGAGGTACTGAGATATGTATATTAAACAAAGTGTTTACGTCAGTTCCAAAGAAAGGAGACACTGCATCCGATGGTAGATAAGCGACCCTAAGTAAGAATAAAGATTGTCACTGTATGGTAGACCAAACTTTGTCAAAAGGAATTAAGTATTCTAAATGAGGCAATTCCTTAGGAAATTTTTTTTCTAAATAAGTATTTAGGGAATTTTTTTAAGAAGTAGGGAAAAGCCTGGAAAGACAAGTTAGTGGCAAATTCTGAATGGCCTTAAATACTGAGGCAAGGTTTAAGCAATGGTGATGGTGTTGAACTGAACTTGGACATGAAATTACAACACTGGGCAAGTTTCCCAGGTTATTCCTTCAGTGATTTCAAAGGGATATACAAATCAGAAGACCAATTCTGGGAATTTAAGGGAAGAGATCCAAACCATTTTAGAGTTCCAGAGAGAAACTTGAAACATGCCTTTATTCAAAAATTGCAAATATAACTACCTCCCTTATCTTTGACTGTTTTGTCTTTGCATTGAAGTGTTCTGAACCCAAAGAATTTTGATGTTAACACTGCTCCAGATTTCACGTGTTTTTTTAGACAGGGGTGGGAGCATGGGGAGAGAAAGGATCTTAAGTAGGCTCCATGCTTAGCTCAGAACACAGTGTAGGGCTCTCTCTCATGACTCTGAGATCACAAGCTGAGCCAAAATCAAGAGTCAGACACTTAACTGACTGAGCCAGCCAGGCACCCTCAGATTGACATTTTAAAAGCCATTTGAATTGGAATTTTATTAATGAACATAATAACTATTAGCACAGTTAAATTTCTCTTAACCGTCACCACAAAGGGGGAGCCTTGAACTGAGTCACACTCTCTTGAAATACATCTACCACAAATTACTAATTTCTACTAGATTAGACATTACTGCAAATCTCTAACCCATACCCTATCTCTTAATGTCTTCCCCACCCAAACTTGCTCCTACACAAAGAAAACAAGAATGTAATTCAATTGCATCTCATGCTTACTGCAGTAATTACTCATCATTCTTAATTTTGTTTTAAAAGGGCTTTCTTTAAGTATAAAGGTTATGGTATTACCTGCCATCCCTGGATCATGTGCATTGAGTAGGCTTTCTGGGAGTGGGGCTCTTGAATCCCTCCACACTCCACACCACGCTCCCCCTTTGCAAAAAATCATTCACATGTGCAACATGCAACATGAGATAAAATATAAAGGGGGGAGAATTGAAGGTAATTTTAAAATATAATTAGTGTTTATTAAAACTTGATGGATGGACTTCTTTTTTAAAAATGAAGTTAATGACATAAATCTTGCAGGCTCTATTTATATCAGAGGTCAGCACGCCTATAGAAGTGATGTGCCAATCTGCTGATTCCTGTTTCTGGCATGTAAGAGGGGGAAAGCAGCAGAAGCCCAGAATGGGCAACTCAAACATATCTTCAATGTTTAGATATGTGAGGCCTTCCTAATGTATTCAAATCAACCTTTTGATCTTATATAATCCCTTTCTTATGCTTCATTTTCCCCAATGGCATTTATCACAATTTAACAAACTATGTATGTTATTTTTTATCCACCTCTCCAGGGCAGAGATTTTTGTCTGTTTTGTATTCCCAGTGTCTAGAACTTTGCAAGTTTTCAGAAGCTATTCATGGGAGAAAGGAAGGAAGGAAGGAAGGAAGGAAGGAAGGAAGGAAGGAAGGAAGGAAGGAAGGAAGGAAGGAAGGAAGGAAGGAAGGAAGGAAAGGAGAGAGGGAGAGAGGGAGGGAGGTAGGAAGGAAGGAAGTTAATCCAAATAAAGATCCTATAGAAGGTATTTGTCTGCATTCCATACCTTCCTATTCACTTTAATTAGAAACCAACCATCCCTTAAAACTTAGATGAGACTAATGAGTAAGGAAATGAATGTTTTTCTAGATATAAGGAGGCAATGAAGAGGCACAAATAATATTTTGCAATCCGGGGAGATTCAGTCAGAAGAGAGCTTTGAAGGAACAACAACCACCAAAAAGAAGGTTGAGGAAGAAAACAGAGAAGCCTTTGCAGATGACCAGTATCACAGCCTCTCACATCCTCTGTATTTCTTTTCTCAAAAATCAGGATCTTCCTGGGACTTGGCCCACAAGTACCTCAGAAAGGGCCTAAGTGGTTCCACCAAAGTGAACCAGGCTTGAAATTTATAACATGAAAATGCCTCTCATCCAGCCTGATTTTTGACAGGTGCTCTCATACTTGTATAGCACTTAGAGAGAAGAATCTCCACCAGCTGAAAAGTTCTCCTTAAATCACTCCTGTGGTGATTTAAGCTCTTTCTTGCTTGTCCCCCTGCAGGGAAGAAAGAACAGCTGCTCATCATCACTCATATAATATCCTTTCACATGCAGTGAAAACCAAGAAAACAACCATATTTGAGAATGCCTGTCAAAAGACAGTTCTCCTGGGAACCACTCATGGCCTCTGTGTCTATGATTTCACTGAACCTGAAGACTGTAATTAAGTCCCTATTCAGACTCTGCTTCTCTAGGCTAAATAAACCCAGTCCTTCATACTTTCATCACAGAGCAAATCTCTCAACCCTTTTATAATATTTTCTGTTGGATTCCTCTGGATTCTCTCCAAACTCTACATAATTAAGTCATGACCAGGGCTGTAGGAGAAAAAAGAGAATTGCCTGGTAGCCTCTTAATGTTATATACTCTTGCATTTGTACACCTTGTTTCTTCTCCTCATGTGAATTACCCTGCGTAGATCTCTACAGAGCTACACTGTTTACATTCACTGGTTCTCCCAATTTGCCAGGATTATCTTCAAATTATAATCCTACTTTTCTTTTTCAAAGTACTAGAACCCTAGCCTGGCCTGGTCATACTGACATCATCTATTACTAATGAAAATGAGTAACTCTAGGGTCAGAACTGCTGTCTGCAGAGTATCATTCAGAATGCACTTCCACAAACTTCCCAGGATGAGTCACATGAGTCGGACACTCCTAGGTTTAAATTTCAACTCTGCCATCTACTAGTTTCAGGACTGTTTGACAAATATTGAACTTTCCTAAGGATAATACACCTACTTCAACAGGGCTATCATGAGAAATGAATTGAGTTAATAATGGAAAGGATATGGCAGAGGGATATGTACTCTACCATAATACTGATATGTACTTACTATTTCATCTTCTTTATGGAACAACCATCCTTGCCATTTTGAACTACTTTCATAGCACAATGGCAAAGGTCAAAAAGGTTCATTCCTCTTCAGAATGAAACTCAATGTGGAGGATGCAAGGCTGGACAAAGTAATAACAGTAAGTCAAAGGACTTAACATATACCATACAATCCCGTTTTTCAGAAAGGATAGCAGCAATGAAAGGTAGAATGGGATATAAGCACTGGTGCACAGATAAGAAGTACAGGGAAACTCAAAAGACAGCAACCTGATAGAGGCAAAATAAACTCAGAAACCAAGGGATCCTTCGGTGGCTCAGCAGTTTAGTGCCTGCCTTTGGCCCAGAGCGCGATCCTGGAGTCCCGGGATCGAGTCCCGCGTCGGGCTCCTGGCATGGAGCCTGCTTCTCTCTCCTCTTGTGTCTCTGCCTCTCTCTCTCTCTGTGTGTCTATTATAAATAAATAAATAAATCTTAAAAAAAAAAAGAATATCTAAATCAAGATAGAAATCTCAAGCCAACCCAGTTCTGCTCATGAAATCAAGTTCAGAGGTCATGACCAGCATTTCTTTGAAAAGGATCTAATAGAGTAGAACAGAATAGGACCATAAATGGTAAAAGAAACTTTTTTGGAATGCTACTTCTCTACACCACAGTTATTCCAGAAGTAACTAAGTGTGTAGAAATAAAATGTTAAAGCTTTCCAGAATACTCGGAGATCATTTAGTCCTACTGTTCTATTTCACAGTAGGACTAAATGATGAAGAAAACTTCATGTAGAGATGAAGAAACTCAAACGAAGTTTAGGTGACTTTCTATACCCATATTCATGTGGCTAGTTGGTGGCAGGGTCAGAACAAGAGCCCAGGGGTGTTGAAAGTAAATTTGATTTGAGAAATATATTATAAGGCCTATTTCACTTTGAGAGTGAAAGGGGATACTATCAATAACTACACTTGGAGCATAGGCATAAACCTGAACTGTCCTGAGCAAACCAGAATGTATGGTATATGGCTTTAGAAATAAACCTATCGGGATCCCTGGGTGGCGCAGCAGTTTAGTGCCTGCCTTTGGCCCAGGGCGCGATCCTGGAGACCCAGGATCAAATCCCACATCGGGCTCCCGGTGCATGGAGCCTGCTTCTCCCTCTGCCTATGTCTCTGCCTCTCTCTCTCTCTGTGACTATCATAAATAAATTTTTAAAAAAATTAAAAAAAAGAAAAAAAAAAGAAATAAACCTATCTTGTCTATTAAACAAACATGGCTGAAAAAAATTTGTGTGTCAATAGAAGTCTCTCTCTTTTTTTTTAAACAAGGCAGAGCAGTTTGTATACATAAATCTGTAAGCAAGTAATGGTCCTATTTCTATGCTGTGAATTCTTTTTTCTTTTTGTTTTGGTATTTATATAATTTAAACACTAGGCTACCAGAGAAACAGGAGGGAAAAAATACACTTTATGCAAGATAGCAAAGAATCTTTTAAGACCTTGTCAAAGATGAACCTGGATTTCTCAGTATTTTCCAGTTTTGATACCAAAACTAGCAAGGGCAGATTTAAACTAAATTGCTGACACTGTAAAATAATGCTCACCAGATGCAAGCCACATTTAATGCAAGTAATAGTTTATATAAATGTGATTCATAACTAATATTAATATTCAAAGAACTTAGCAAAGAAAACTAAAAAAAGGAGTATTTATTTTCACATGTCATTTTCTCAGTCAGAACTTCAGAGTGAAGATTAGTACGGGTATTCCTTATCCCAGCTAAGTGTTATATAGCAATGAATGGACTTTTCAGTGAGAAGATAACTAATACTTTAGCCTATAAAATCATTATGTAAATTTAACTGGCTTATACCGCAGCCCTTATGACTTGAAACATCTGTTCCATACAAGTTTTTCTTATAATACATGAAGTTTCAAACTGCATATTACAGCAGTTCGCAGCATATTTATAGTATGATGGTTTTGTCCTTTACTAGGTAAGAGACTTTTAAGGTGTGACCTGTATTGAAGTACTTAAATTATTGCTCACATCACCATCTGCTCATATATATTTTCACCTAAAATTATATGGCATTCATAACTATATTAGAATATTATCTTCACACAATTTGGTGCTTAATTATATGTATTAATACCTCACTTACCTGAGGTCACCAATTCAACATCATGAAAAATAAGGATCAAAGATGAGAATGAAAAAGGAGATAAAAGAGTGGTCAAGTTGGCAAAATACATATCATAATGCCTACACACTGAAGCAATGGCAGAGCCCTAAAGCCTTCACACTCAGCCTCTGTACTCATAATTTATTTTTTTTTTGTACTCATAATTTAGACACAGTTCAAAGAGTACCACAAAATATTATAATAACTAAATTGAAAAGAATCACTTGACTGTCATAGAGAAGCATGCTAAGAACAACATAGTATATAAAATCAGAGTTTGTAAGCAAGTGAAGGAAAAACATTAGTATTTAATTATTTATAAGAAGTCAAAATTAAGGAAACAGGAACTCTCCTGTCATTCTGGTGGGAATATAAACATACAATCATTGTGGATAATAGCTTGCATACATTGAGTGAGATACTTTCCTACAGGACCCACGGAACCATGTGTGATAATGTGTCATCACTGTTATTTATGCTAGTAAACCTAGTAACTATTCAATTCACTAGGAAGTTAGATTAAAATGTAGCACATACACAAAAATTAGCTCCAAATGGATCTTAGAACCTAAATATAAAATCTACAATTATAAAATTTCTAGGAGAAAATGTTCATGACTTGTGAATAGACAAGATTCATTAGAAGGATGTAAAAATGCACTAACAATAAAAGAAAAATATGGAGAAATTTAAATTTATCAAAACTAAAAACTACCCTTATAAATAAATTATGTAAAATATGAGAAAGGCCAGCCATACAACAGAAGAAAATATTTATAAAACATGTATCTAACAAAAAGGATTGGTACCAGGAAGAAAGAACTCATAACTAAGACAAATAAACCAACTTAAAAACATGCAAAAAAAAAAAATCTGAACACACATTTCACAAATATGAAAGGATGACCAATAGGGACTTGAAAAGATGCTCATATCTGAATTTATCAGGAAAACAAAGATTAAAACCACAGTGAGATACCAATGCACTCCAATAGAATGGCTAAGATTCAAAATTGGCAAAAGAACACATGAACAGGGGATCCCTGGGTGGCGCAGCGGTTTGGCGCCTGCCTTTGACCCAGGGCGCGATCCTGGAGACCCGGGATCGAATCCCACGTCAGGCTCCCGGTGCATGGAGCCTGTTTCTCCCTCTGCCTGTGTCTCTGCCTCTCTCTCTCTCTCTCTCTGTGACTATCATAAATAAATAAAAATTAAAAAAAAAAAAAAAAAGAACACATGAACAGACATTTCACCAAAGAGGATATACAGATAGCAAATAAGCACATGCAAAGATGTTCAACACCATTAGCCATTAAGAAAATGCAAATTAAAACCAAAATGGGATATTATTACACAACTATTAAAGTGATTAAAATAAAAAAAAATAACAGTAATGCCAAATGCTGGCAAGAATGCAGAGAAACAGAAAAAATCATACATTGCTGGTGGGAATGCAAAAAGACACAACCATTCTGGAAAACAGTTTGGGAGTTTTGAAAGAAAGAAAGAGAGGGAGGGAGGGAAGGAGGGAGGAAGAGAAAGAAAGAAAGAAAAGAAAAGAAAAGAAAAGAAAAAAGAAAGAAAAAAGAAAAAAGAAAAAAGAAAAAAGAAAAGAAAAGAAGAAAAGAAAGAGAAAAGAAAGAAAAGAGAAAACTTAACATACACTACAGGGCATTTATCTCAGAGAAAGTAAAATTTATGTCTGCAAAAAAGCATATACACTCTAGTTCACAGCAGCTATGTTTGTAACAGTGAAAAATGGAAACAATCCTAATTTCTTTCAATGGGTAAGTGGTTAAACAACCACTTGCCATATCCATGTTACTCAGTAATTAAAAGGAAAGAACTATTGATATACGAAAGACAATATCTTGCATGAATATTAAGGGCATTATGCTGAGCAAAAAAAGCTAATCTCAAGACGTTACATTCTGTATGACTCCATTTATATAACATTCTTGAAATGAAAAAAATTATAAAAATGGGAAAGAGACTGTTTTCAGGGAGTCACAAAAGGAGCAGCAAGAGGGGGATCCCTGGGTGGCGCAGTGGTTTGGTGCCTGCCTTTGGCCCAGGGCGCAATCCTGGAGACTCGGGATCGAGTCCCACGTCAGGCTCCCGGTGCATAGAGCCTGCTTCTCCCTCTGCCTATGTCTCTGCCTTTCTCTCTCTCTCACTGTGTGCCTATCATAAATAAATTAAATTAAATTAAATTAAAAGGAGCAGCAAGAGGGATCCCTGGGTGGCGCAGCGGTTTGGCGCTTGCCTTTGGCCCAGGGCGCGATCCTGGAGACCCGGGATCGAATCCCACATCAGGCTCCCGGTGCATGGAGCCTGCTTCTCCCTCCGCCTGTGTCTCTGCCTCTCTCTCTCTTTCTGTGACTATCATAAATAAATAAAAAAAAAAAAAAAAAAAAAATTTAAAAGGAGCAGCAAGAGGTGAGGGAGGGGAGCCAAGAGGATTGAGTATGAATATAATGGGCTTACATGAGGAATCTTTGTGGTGATAGCATTGTTCTATATCTTGATTGTGGTATTGGTTACATGAATCTAAACATGATAAAATTCTATAGAACTACATATGCACATACAAAGAAATTAGTGTATAAAACTAATGAAATCTGAATAAGCTTTGTGATTTGTACCCATGTCAATTTCTCGGTTTTGACACTGTACTGAGGTTACACAAGATATTATCACAGTGGGAAAAACTAGGTCAAGAGTACTCAGGACCTTCATGTATTATTTTTGAAATTATGACTCTTATTTTCACAATTAGTCCAGAAAAAAGCTATTAGAAAAAAAGAGAGGTGAATGATCCCAAGTATTGCCAAGAACAGAGGAACGCAAACTCTTACTCATTATAAATGAAAGTATAAATGACATAAGCACATTGTAAAACATTTTGTAAGTTTTTCATAATGTTAAATGTGTATTTATCATAAAACCCAGGAAGTCTATTCCTAGGTATTTGCTCAAGAAAAAATGAACACCTATGTTAATAAGAAGCCACATGCACAAATATTCTTTCCAGCTTTATTTATCTTAGCCAAAAACTGGAAACAATCCAAATGTCCATCAACAGATGAATGTATAAACAAATTGTGGTACATCCATTCAATGGAAAATTGCACGGTAATGAAGAGAAATAAATTACTGATTCAGCAACAGTATGAATGAATCTCAAAATCATGCTGAATTAAGCCAGATTAAAGAGCACATACTATTTGATTCCATTTATGCAAAATCTAGTATAGGAAAAACTAATCCACTGTGACAGAAAAATCAGTGGTGTCTTATGCCAGAGGTAGAACTGAGGGGGGCAAGGAGCATCACAGTGTATTCAAGGGGAAGGAAATATTCTGTATGTTGATTGTGATGCTAATTATAGGGATGTATACCTTTCTCAAAACCCAGTAAATTATATACTAAAAATACGTTTACTTTATTGTATGTATATTATACCTCAATAAAGTTGATGTTTGTGAAATGTGGTATTGCAACAGAGTTGTCAGGTAGCAATTAGAGGTCATGAATTTGATGTACCCATGGAAACATGGACAAAAGGGAAAGAACCAAGTAGGATTTACAGCACAATACCTTGGTATTCATGGAGACACAGCTAATTGGTGTAGTTCAAGGTGTAGACTCCAGAGCTAGAGGGCCCAAATTGAAATCCTGGCTTCACACCTATGAGTTATGTACCCTTAGGCATCTGAGTAAAAAAAGTTACTCAGTCTTTTTTTGCCAACAGAGATAACAGTGCCTACCCTCACAGCATTACTGTGATGACTAAATAAATTAATGTTGGTAAAAGCTCAAAACAATAACTGGGATGTGAGAAATGCTAAGTATTTGTTAAAAATAAATAGAAAAAAACAAGACAGGATCATTCTTTTTCAAGGATGCACATATATCTAAATAAGCGAATGGAAAGCAAATTGTAGGGACATCCATTAAATACTTGATACTGATGCTTAATGAAGACAGAGAGGAATGCAGACAGGAGGAAAAAAGTAATAAACCAAACTAAAAGAGGGGATATAAACTGATCAATGATGAGAATCTTGCCATGAGCAAACAAATTCTGTACACTAGAGGTCACAAATGGGAAAAAAGTTTTGTCAAAAGACAAAACAGTTTGGACCACACCTGATTCAGGGAACACCCACAGACTTCACCCTTAGTTCTGAACTATCAGAGCCATAAATTACAGGTGTATAACGATGAGACTGAGGCATAAGAACAGAGACTGAGAGCAAAAGGTTAGCACACTGTTATATACACCTATACATGCGTGTGTGCACGCACACACACACAAACACAAGGACTCAATAAGTTTTAGGGGTTCCATAATGTCCAATAGTGGAATATTAAATAATAAATACCCAATGATTCTCATTCTTTATGTATCTCACCACAAAACCGAAAGCTATATGAAGATGGGATGGTCAACGGTGCTGGTACACAGCAGTGATCCCTAAATAGACATTAATCCTAATCACTAACAATCACTGAATACCTACTATGTGGTAGATATCCTGCAGAGCTCTACATCAAATAAATAATCCTCCATATGCAACACTAATTAAGTGGTCATTAAAAATTAGACAAGAGTTTGACATTGTCAGGAGCAAATACAATCTACTATCAGTGGGGTTTTGTCAGAATATCCTTTAAAAGTGTAGCTGAGTCAGAGGAAAAATAAATGTATGCTTCTCTATTTTAAAAAGATGAAAAACAAGTAGGTCTCCTGGAAAATAAAGTATTAAACTTATTCATAAGGTAATAATTTATGTAGTTTCTAATCATAAACAGCATGCACTCAAAAGAGGAATCTCAATGTGAATTAAATATTTTTTTTCAAAAGACTCCTGCAGCTACCATGCAGGAAGATTTGCATGTGTTCTGTTTACACATAGGATTTTACTGCTCAGCCAGGGACCATATTAAAGAAAAAGAGAAACAAAAGGAGGAACAGCAATCTGCAAACATGCATAAGCAGTGCCTGCATCCTTACCAGCAAAATTACAGTTACTACAAGTAACGAAAATAATTATTTCAACAAGCATCTGAAATAAAAGCTGAATAAAGTTCGGGGAGAAAAAAACATCAGAGTCCAACTTACTTTCAAGGGAAAAATATTAAGATATTCATAGATATATAGATGCCTCAAATATTCTCAGCTGCGTGGTCTCAGCTGAGGAAGTGACAGTGGTCTTCTGGGATCACATCACAGGCTTGCAAAGTCAAAAGTCTGTAACAAGTATCACAACCTAAAGAAAGCATGGGTAACATCCTGCACTTAAAGCCCAGTGGGATTTGTTTGTAGCACTGCAGAACTCCTTAATCCTGTCTCCACACTAGAATCCCCTGAAGGTCTTTATAAAAGTACAAGACACAGACCACACAACTGACCAGTTAAGTCAGAATAACAAGGGCTGGAGGCTCTACATTATTGACTAATCAATCAAAATAATGTATTTTCTTTCATTAAACTTGTTATATTGAGATAATTGTAGCCTCATATACAGTTTTAAGTATACAGGTATAAGCCATGTACCCTCTATCCAGTTTTTCTGAGAGGTAACATGTTTCCAAAACTATATTACAAAACCACAACCAGGATGTTGACATTGAAGCAGTCAAGATACAGAATAATTCCATCATCCATCGCCACAAGGATCCCTCCTGCTGTCCTTTCATAGACACAACTACCTCCTATCCCCAACCCCTGGTCCTGACACCCTGGCAGGCACCCATGTTCCCCATTTCATAATTTTCTCATTTCAAGAATGGTTTATAAATGGAATCATTCAGTATGTGACCTTTGGGGACTAGTTTCTTTTACTCAGAAGAATTCTCTGGAGATTCAGCCAAATTGTTTTATGTATCATCCCTTTTTATTGCTGAGTAGGATTACATGGTACATATGTGTCACCATTTATTTAACCATTCACCTTTGAGGTGCATGTGGGATGTTTCCAGTTTGGGCTGATTACCAGTGAAGCTGCTATGAACATTCCTGTTCAGGTTTTTGTTTGAACTTAAGGTGTAATAACCCCAGAATAAATTCATGTGCTTATTTGCCACCTGTATACCTTTGGTGTAATGTTTCTTCATGCCCTTTGCCTATTTTCTAAATGGATTGTTTGGCTTTTTGCAGGTAAGTTTTAATAGTTATTTACATATTTTAGATAGATACTAGTTTTTGGTCAGATACAGAGTATGCCATTATTTTCTGGCAGTATGTAGCTTATCTTTTCATTTTCTCAACAAAGGTCTTTTACAAAACAAATTAAATTTATCAATCTTTCCTTCTATGTATTGTGCCTTTGGTGTCAAGGCAGAACTGTTTGTCTCGCCATGGATCCTGAAGATCTTATCCTATTGTTTTTTGTTTCTAAAATTTTTATTTTTATTTTTTTAAAGATTTTATTTATTTATTCATGGGACGGGGGGGGGGGCAGAGACACAGGCAGAGGGAGAAGCAGGCTCCATGCAGGGAGCCCAATGTGAGACTCAATCCCAGGACCCCAGGATCATGCCCTGGGCCAAAGGCAGGCACTAAACTGCTGAGCCACCCAGGGATCTCCCTGTTTCTAAAATTTTTAACTTTTATGTTTCACATTTAAGTCAATGATCCATCTTGAGTTAACTTTTCTATAAGGTGTGAAATTTAGGTCAAGGTTCAGGATTTCACCTGTGAATGTCCAATTGCTCCAGCACTATTGGTTAAAATGACTTCCCTTTCTCCATTAAAGTGCTTTCATACCTTTGGGAATATCTCGGCTACTGGGCTATCTGTGCCCAAGTCTATTCTGGGCTCCAATTCACTGCCATTGATGTGCCTATGCCTCCTCCAACACCACATTGCCTTGATTACAGAAGACCTTCATTAAGAGTTTTTACAACATGGATTAGGTCATGTCAACCTTCCACTTAAAAACCTTGCAAAACTTCCCTGCCACACTTAAAATGATACCCTAACTCCTTATTGAGGCTCACAGAGACCTATAAAGCCAGATCCCATCCACTTCAGGTCATAACTCATGGTGTTTATGCCCAGGCTACTACCCATCATCAATCTTTGTTCTCTGTGCACATCTTAGAAACTCTTCACTGGAATGCTCTTGCCCCAGATCTTCACAAGATTTGTTCTTTGTCATCAGCTCTCAATTTAAATTTCATCTCCCTTAAAAAGCCTTCCTTGACTACACAATTTATCTCATCACTCCTCTTTAATCCTCTATATAGCAGTTAGCACTCATAATATTTGTATCACTTAACTACTTGTGGAATTATCTCTCTGGACTTCCCAAACTAGAATATAAGTTCCATGAGAACAAGGTCCTTAACTGCCTTTTTCATTATGGTATGCCCAGTACTTAAGAGTAGTGTTTGGCATACGCTGGAGCTTAACTAATATTTATTGAAAAAATGAAAGTATTTATGAAGTCTAGTACGAATAATAGTGATAGCATTAATGGTAACAGCTAACACCTACGTATAGCAACCTTTTAAGATGTCTCTGTACACATATACATGTGCATGCACACACACACATACTCTTAGGCCTATGTGTTCATTGACTCCTAACAATAACCATAAGAGGTGTTATTACTGTCCTTATTTTATAAATGAAGAAACTGAGGCACAGATGGATTAAATACCTAACCAAGGTCATCCATCTTACTAAAGGGCAGAGCAGGAAGGAACTCAGGCCTAGGCTGTTCCTAGGCTAAAACATCACACTAAAAAGGCACTGGAATAAAGAATGCTCTCCTTTTTTCTCTTTGGCTTTTCTGATGGAGATTATGTCAGCTTTCACCCGCTATTACTTAGCATCTCTTATTTGATTACTTCTAGTTCCAGTCCTCTACAAAAATATTGCTATATCAGGAAAGGCTATGACATTGAATAGATTTTAAGGAGAGTTTTCTCAACATGACTCATTTTAGAGATAATTACTAGGGCTATAACTTCCGTAGCTTTCCACTCTACTCCAGCAACTTAAATTCCAAATACAGTATTTACTAAATTTCTTCTCAAACTTAATTATATCTTACTAGTCTTAAAATAGCTTATTATACTGCTTCCTTTGCCCCCCCCATCCTTGAAGCTTTAGGAAGTAAAAGACAGATTTATATAAATATCATGTGGAATTTTGAAATTGCATAAATATCCAAGATACAAACTTTTAAAAATCCAAATGAGTTTTTAAGTATAAAATTTCCACCTTTGATTGTCTTGTTCTGCTCTAGTAAGAGTCTTCAAGGTGCTTTTTTTCTCTTTCTAATGGGACTATAGAGACCTAAAAAAAGTAAAACATTAATTATTTACAAATTATTTCACCATTATATTATGTAGTAAGTATTAGCAACTCCTGAAGTATGAATGTGTTCTCAGTCCTTCCTTCAAGACAAAAATCACATAAAAAAATCAAAGTAATGAATCTTGGGCTGAATAAATGAAAAATCTCAGCCTCATAAAGAAATTTTCTTTTATGACTTACATACACTTGCTGTTTGGAAACAGCCAATCTTAATTATTTATTTCTGCAATGCTTTTCCTTACCTCTAGAAAGTACATTAAGATTTCAATTCTGTAATCATGACTAGGTAAAGTTGGAATATCCTGTATTTTAGTCTGTGAGACTCCCTTCTAATTTTGAGAAGAAATAAGTTAATGTTAATTCTCTTGTTCTTGGGAACTATGCCTGATCCATTCATCAGAAATAATAATAGCATAACAAGGCAATTTTTCAGAACTAGGTAGACAGTTTTCTTTTAATATTAACCTTCCAAAAGATATGGGCTTCTCAAATTTCTTTGAGTATTTTTTAAAAGGAAACACAAAGATCAATCTCTGGGTTCTTCAGGGATTTCATAAATGCTTTTTGTTGTTACCTCATAATTTTCCCACGCAAATAAATAAATAAAAGGTGTGATGGAAGGAACAGAGTGTAGGGAACACCTAATAAAACCACTAACCCTCCAAAAGAGCTTTCTCTGAATACTACAAAATACTCTGTTGGATACTATAACAGTAAGCTGTATAGGAAAAGAAAAAAACATAAAAGTTAATCTCCTACAATTAATGGAAAGTTTATAGCATCAGAAGAAAATGAATTCCCATATACTATTAGCTTCATACACTAAAATGAATTGAAAAACTAATTATTCAAAAACCGAAGAATGGCCTTTGGGAAACTCTGCTGCCTAAAAGGATTTAATGGTCAAAGCTTGTCTGGATTATTATCATGAATTAAACTAATGAGAGGATGAAGATATTGTTAACAGAAGACAAGCTCTCCTGAAATGCTAACCTTGCCATTTCTGTCACATGATGAGAAATCAATGTCCAAGTAAAATGTGAGCTAAAGCTTTTACAGAAAATAAATGCCATGGTATTTATGGAGATAGCTCTTTCCAAACCAAAAATATACTAGTGATGGTAGGGTGGAGAAAATGGAGGACAGTAAATATTGCACCCCAAATGGAAATGAAGTTAATACCCTGATAATGAATTGAGAAGGGTCAAAATGTAATATTCAGCCATTTGTAGAAACATCATGAGCTCAAAAATATATACATTTTTATATATACACATATTTACATATATATGCACACATATCGTTATATATTAAATATTTTTTCTGAGAAAAAGCCTGGAAACAGGCATCGTGATGCCTGGGTCGCTCAGTGGTTGAGCATATGCCTTCAGCTCAGGGTGTGATCCCGGAGTCCAGGGATCAGGCTCCCTTTAAGGAGCCTGCTTATCCCTCTGCTTATGTCTCTGTCTCTCTCTCTGTGTCTCTCATGAATAAATAAATAAAATCTTAAAAAAAAAAAAAGAAGGTAAATATTGGGTGCCTGAGTGGCTCAATTGCTTAAGCATCTGCCTTCAGCTCAGGTCATGATCCTGGGGTCCTAGGATGGAACTTCGCATCCGACTTCCTGCTCAGTGGGTAGCCTGCTTCTCTCTCTCTCTCTCTCTCTCTCTCTCTCTTTCTCCCCCTCTGCCCCTGCTCATTCTCTCTCTCTCAAATAAATAAAATCTTTTTTTTTTAAAAAGAAAACTTAATTATGATCCTTGCAATTCTCCTTAAAAGGTAAAGAATGTGCCAAAAGAGGAATGATCTAGATGACATCTATAAAAGGAAAGATCCAGAAATAAGAATTTCAAAGTTTGTCTGAGAGAGAGAAGTCCTTTTATTGGAGAAGGTGGCTCCAGATTTCAGATTTTTCCTTTACTCTGTATTTTCAAACTACCATGAATGATAAAGCTTTTTTTGTCCCTCTCAGTCCAAACTAGTGATTGCTATTCACTCCATGAAATACACTTAAATTTAATGCCTCCATATCACCTTCTCAGCCTAAGACCTGCTTCTGAAATATAGGTGTACTTTTAGTGTTATAAAAATCTAAATACAGGAAATCAAATTTGGGCCTTCCTTAACAAATTCCCATCTTCTTCTGATAAAGAATAAGATTAGTCTCATTCTTCACCAGGAAAAATGTTCCTACATATTTTCCACCTCTTTTTAAAAATGGTGCATTGAATTTTATATAATTTACCTCAATGGAGTTAATTCTTCAAAAAAAAAAGAAAGAAAGAAAGAAAGAAAGAAAAGCAATGCATGAGAGAAATTCACAAAATCAAAAAGTTAATCACCTGGAATTTTCCCACAGCACTTCTAACATTATTATAGCACTCAGCACTTTGAATTGTAGTTTATTTTATATTATCTATATCCTCCAATTTAATAGTGAGTTGGGAAAGGCCAGAAATGCACCTCATTATCTTTGCACCATACCAGCACAGGGACTAGAACACAGTTTTGACAATTTATCTAGAATTTTCAGAGGCAATTTCAGTTTCAAGTATCTGACTCCATCTTTACATATTATGTCAATTCACAGATTGGTATTACTCTTCTACTTAATATTTTAAATGCTTCTTCCCACTGTTCATACGATGGCATATAGGCCCCTTTCCTTCTCTTTACAAATAGAACTCCTACATAACCTTCAAAACCCTGGGCTGTACTCTGTACACAGTACTTGTGTGCAACTGTGTGTGTGTGTTTGTGTGTGTGTGTGTGTTTTCCCCACTGTCTATTTACTTCTTGAGGGCAACATCCAAGGGTTATTCATCTTTGTATTGCTACCAGAATATCTAGTACATGATAGCTACCAACACTTGTTTATTGAATTAAATGACAGCTGAAATCTAGCAATTCTGCTTTTGGTTGAGCTTGATAAATATAGAGCCAATTATTCTCAGTTTTATAGAGGGATTTTGATGTGAACTTTCAGGAACTGGACTAAGCACAATCAACTGCCAAACTTTATTACTAGTTTCAAAGTGGCTCAGTAAGATCAGGATCTATAACCTCATGACAGCATCCAGAAAGAAAAAAGCCAAATCAGATATAGCCTGTCACTGTTTCTATGTGTCTTTAACCATTAAATGGAATCTAAAAATGCTGGCTATTTCTATGAACTATGTTCTAAACAAGAAACACATGTGGATTAAGTGCTACCAGTTTTTTTGTTTTTTTTTTTTCAGAGTGCAGTTATAAAGCTCTTGACCAAACTATTCTATCAATCAGGTGATGTCTCCTAATGTTTATCCTTTGGGGTGAATCAGGGAAAATGAATAAGTTAATACGATTAAGAGCCAGCTACCCTCAGCAAAATGAAGGAGAATACTATAGTAAATATCAATATATATTAGCATTACAGTTTTAAAATTTATGCTTATAGAATTGATCACTCATTATTTAGAAAGACTTTCTGATGTTTAAAAAAATGATTAATTTTTAGAAGCATTTTTAAAGTAATTTTTATTCAGTTCTTAGTTTATAATTTCAGTCCATTTTTCACATAGGAATAAAATGGAAAACTCAAAGACAAAACCAAAAAAGTCAAAAGAAAAAGTATATACCCAAGATCTTCAATTATGCTATAAAATTTTAATACCTCATTATAATTATTTAACCCTAAAAAGTTTTTTTTTTATGTATGTCACAATGGAAAGATTTAAATTTATTTAAACATATGCTTATTTGGCTGAGAACTGTACCACAAACATCACAATTTGTTTTTTTTTTTTAATATTTTACTTATTTATTCATGAAACACACAGAGAGAGATACAGGCAGAGGGAGAAGCAGGCTCCCCTCAGGAAGCCTGATACAGGACTCGATCTAGCACCCTGGGATCATGTCCTGAGCCAATGCAGATGCTCAACTGCTGAGCCACACTGAGCAATAAGGCATCCTTATTGCTATTTTTATTTTAATAGGCTCTAACATTACTTTTAAGTCACTGAGTATTGATTTTTGGTTCCATTCTTTCAAATTTCGCTCAAGAATGCTAGTTGTGTACTTTGTGCAAAGCATGTTCATATGTGCTCTCTTCTATTATAAAATTCAACTAGGAAAAGCTATGATTATCTACCTCACAGCAGGTCAAATATAAAAGGCCCCAGAGTAATACTTCCCAAAGTTATACATGCTATATATAATATATAAACTTTGCTTGAAAACTTAATGTACTACAATAAAATAAGTTATACATACAATATTTTTAATTCAACAGAATAAGTTTCAAGTCCTACATTTCCCTTAAGTTTTAACCATATTCATAATTTACACAGTTTATCTTTATTCTTTGACAGGCTGTTTTTCCCTTACTTACAACTGTTTCCTACATGTCCTCATTCCATTTCTAATTTCCTTAGAAGATCCATAGCAGTACAACGTTCATTGCTGTAACAATTCCTGAGACAGTACTTCTAGCTGTTAGATTTAAGTCTAGTATTAAGACAACAATATAACTGTTCTACCTAATAAAAAATGATCAACTAAAATCAGGCCTGAGGGCATCTGGGTGGCTCAAATAGTTAAGCATCTGCCTTCAGCTCAGGTCATGATCTCAGGGTCCTGGGATCAAGCCCCCTCAGGCTCCCTGCTCAGCAGGGAGTCTGCTTCTTCCTCTCTATACCCACCACCTCCCCTCACCTCTGCTTGTGCTTGCTCTCACTCTCTCAAATGAACAAATAAAATTTAAGAATAAAATAAAATAAAATAATAAAATCAGGGGCCCCTAGGTGGCTCAGTTAGTTAAGTGTCCATCCAACTCTTGATTTCGGCTCAGATCATGATCTCAGGGTCATGGGATGGAGCTCTGTGTCAGGCTCCTCACTCAGCATGGAGTCTGCTTGTCCCTCTCTCTCTCTGCTCCTTCCCTTGCTCTCTCTCTTCTTCTCTCAAATAAACAAATAAATAAATAAAATCTTTTTAAAAATAAAATAAAGTCAGGCCTGATATTCATGATATTCAGAACCCCATAATAAATATATAAAATATAACTGAACATTTTAAGTGATACTCTACATTTAAGGAAATAGAGATGCAGACTGAACTGTTTGACAAAGTAGAACAATTACACTGGTGCAGTTTCCACTCAATCTTTAAAGTAACAACTGTGTTCCTACAACTCTATTCCTTATCTTTCCCATCTCAATTGTGTCCATTTTCTAGCAGATCATATGTTTAGGTCAGCAAATATAAGGGAAAGAGTTCCACATGTAAAGCAAATTTAAAATCCAGACATAGCACAGTGTCCCACTTCACAGAGGTACTGTGACAAAATGATCCTATCTGAAAATATTATGGTACATTTCATGAAAATGTGGAAGTTAAATAAGTGTGTAAGGCAAATAAGACAATGGGATCTTCAGAGAAAGTTTGTTTTTGGTACATTAGGCACAAATGCAAAGGAAAGGAAACTGCATCTTATTTAGTGGTGCAGGAATGGGGGGTCAAGGAGACAGGCAGTGAGGAGGATGAGTCAGAAATGGAAAAAAATAGTTATGGAAAATTATTAAACTTTCCATCTCCATGATCATCACTTACATCTGTATATAAAGAGCCAACCTTTTTCTAGGAAGAAAACTATTATGAAATTGATAACACAAACTGTCAGCTACTACAATTTCAAATGATCTGACTTTTTGGGGCCAATTTGACTTTAATGGTATCTTCAGACAAAAGAACGAAATTTACAAGGAATAAATGAAAAAAGGTACCACTGTCATAAACTTTGAAATATAGCATTATCATGAAAAAAAAATCATAAAAAAAATTGGGGTTGAAAAAGATACAATTTTCAATAATAATTTAACTTGGCCTGAATTCATAAGAATATCCTTTAGTTTTGCAAATTGCCTCCAATTTGCTGAGAGCCATTCTTTTATGCCAGCTTAAAATAAGCAAAGATTACACAAGTACCATGTGCCATCCTAAATAAGGAAAGAGGAAAAAAAACAAGTACAATATGGTATTTAAACAGCTGTGTGAAGATACTGGTTAAAGCAAGTATCATTTTTTCAGCTGAGCTTGTTATGCTTCATTTTGCTAAATATAAACTAGTGCATCATTAAATTAACCACTGATTTGTAGACTAAAGCACAGAGCCCCACCTGCAAATAATCCAATAAACATAATAATTTTTCAAAATGCTGGTGAAATTGTCATAATTCAGGGTTGACATTGTAGAGAAGGAAGAAAATAATGCAGAAATTATTTTGTAGCTATAATGGGTGAAATGCAATTGTTTTCATTATTTGCAGTTTTATTTGAGTGAACTGACAGATACACAACAAATAATACATTTGTAAATACTCTAGTAAGAATATTACACCAGGAAATTAGTGAAGATTATTGCAGAAACTCAATCATTTGGAAATAAAAATTTTAAATGTTATGTAGCCAGTCCACTTGAGCATTACAAGTAAATGAGCTTGAACCAGTTGACAAAATGGAAAACAACAATGTATCTTCAGATTTTTACCACAATAGGTCCATGAGCATTTAGTATGCTAGAGGAGTTACTTTACTATGTGGTATCTCAGTGACCAAAGAAATAATACTTATTCACATAGATTTACTTAGTCTCCTCTTTCTATTATGTTAGAGGATTTTGTTTCCCCATAAAGTAATACAGTATTAATGGTAGAAAATATGATTAGGCAGATATGTTCAAAAGACAGTAAATACTCTGGGTCATTTTGTTATACAAATCTATTTACAGCAGAATTCCCTAAATAAGACTCACCTATCCCCCATACACAGTAAAGTGAACATAACCCCAATCAAAGAGTTCATCCGAGAGAATTCAGGGGAAAGAGGGAACGGTTCCCGTATGGGGATAGAAAAAAAATTATCTTTATTTTCTCTAATATCTAAGTAAATACTTAAATTTCCCTCCTTGAAGAACACAGACAATAAATGACAATAGTATTTAGCAGTACCTGTGGCCAACAGAAATCACAAGTATTTAAAAGTATTGTTAGACTTATTGCTAACTCTATAGTCCTTACGAGAAATAATGCTAATTTTTATTTATTATTACTATACATATGTAACAAATTGGAAATTTCCCAATCTTTCACCATTGCCTTCTTTCCGCTGAGCATTAGAGAAAACTTACAAGCAATGGCATCAGGATGACAGTTCTCAGGTGTTTTATGACCACCACAGAGTATAAATGGGCAGCTATGGAGCTGAGAGATGATTGCACTAACCAGCACAAAACTAACCACTACTGGTAAAATGAACTATGACCATTTTTATCCTTTCTTAGCCATTTATAAAGTAACTTCAGTGGCATAATGGTAACTGTAGAGAAAATGGAATATCACAAGCACTCAAAATGCCACTTTCAATCTAATCTAAGCATTCTTAACATTCAACAAGGATTTCCTGTATCTATTGTACCTGATATGTTTCAAATGCTGGGGAGACATATACAAAATCAACTACAGGAGTTTCTACTCTAGTTGGAAAATAGATTCAGTGGAAAAAAACAAAATACAATATAGTAGTTAAGACCAGACTATGTGTAGCAGTTATAGAGGAGAGAGAACCATGGCTGGCAGTAAGAATCCAGATGGGTGCAGCAAAGAAGTGACTCTTGGAAGAAAATCAGAGCTTGGTCAGAACACAGAAAGAAAAGGGTATTCAGGTCATAAGGCAACCTGTGCAGCAGCATATAGCCATGACAAAGCATGGGCTGTCCTGGAAAGTGGCAGTGTTGTATATGGTTGGAATGGCAAGTGAGGTGATCAGCCAAGGCTGGACAAGTTAAAATGAGGAAAGTATGACTTTCTCTCTCTTCTCTCTTCCCTCTCTCTCTCTCTCTCTCTCTTTCTCTCTCTCTCTCTCCTCTGCAACTGATCAGATGGTGTTTCAGGGCTTGATATAGTAGCATGGTAAGATTAGATTTGCATTCTACAATGGTGACTGCCAGAGGAGTAGAGTATTGATTAGAGTGGTTATAAGACTGGGGGAATGGAAGATCAGTAAGAAAACTATTCAAAGGTGAAAAAACGGAATCAAAGGTGCAGTAAAGTGAACATAACCCCATGCATCCTCTATCTATACTCTAAGACAAGGCAGGCTCTCATCCTCTTTCCATAGGTAAGTCCCCTAGCTTCTGATCAATCTGTTAGGCCTAGTTTAAAAACAATTAATTAATAAAAATATTAATATACATGTTAAGGTATATTAATTAATATATTAATTTTCACTGTCCATTTTAATAACATATATTTCTTTACTGAGATTAAATAAATAAAATTATCCCACAGATTTTTCTCAAAAAAAAAAAAAGATGGAGACTTATGGACTCTAACTAAAAAGAGTAGCTAGTAAAAAGTAATGTAAATTAAGCTGTGGAATATATTCCATTTTTTATTTGCCTATTTCGTTATGATTGTTTTACAGTAAATCCACCTCTTAATAATATTCTGTTTGGGTTATCATTTAAATTCTGTCAGACTTCCTCATACATATTAACTAGAAGAACTAAAGTTGCCCAAAGGAAACCAAAAGGATATAGTATTTTTAAAGCACAGTGAAAAATACCACCCACTAAAAACTTAAGAATCGATTCCTACTGCTTTTAAAGTCACCCTCCCCCAGAATAGCATGGACTTCTTTTATCTCATAAAAAAGGTAAATCATTTGTGACTCTATCACAGTCCATTTTATATAGCTGGTCAGGAAAGAGATTGCCCTATTCAATTACAATCAATAGTTTCGCACAAAATGTATTTTATTAGATTCCTGCTATGGAAAATTTGGGCATTTGAGCAGAGTGAGATCCAAAGAGGGCAAAAAATAAGAAACTAGCCTTGACAGGTGAGAGGACAAAAGGGCACACTGGTGTTTCCTCAGCATCTTACTTATACTTGTATTACCGTACTTACAACACTTTGCTAAAAATTTATGACTCCTCCAGTAGCATAAGAGACCCCTGACAGCAGGATCAATTATTATTCACTTCTGTGTTCTTTGTACATAGCACAGAATGGGCACACAATAAACACAGAATAAATGCTTAATGAAAAGGAACAGAAATAGATGGTGAAAAGAAGGGACAGATACTGAAAGATGAAGTAGGAAAAAGTTCAAAGACAAAATATGATCCTCAAGAAAAAAAAAAAATATATATATATATATAATCCTCCACTTAACCCAGGGAATCTAATCTCTAACAATTCCCTTTTCTTAATAAACTAACCCTTTAACAGTTATCATCACTCATAAATAAATATTGTTTTTCATTTAAAATACAAAAAATTAATTCTGAAAATTTTTCAGTGGGATTCTGGAAATATTGCCTTTCTTTTAAAAAAGACTTACATGTTTACAACTACTTCTCAGGCTTTGGGATTTTTTAAACATTTGCATAGCTATTTTGGGGATGGGATAATATATGAAAATGTTATCAGAGGATCTCTCTATACAATGCACTTTAATCCCCCAAATTTCATTCCATCCCAGCTTCAGAGTTAAACACTGTTCCATCTAAAGCAACATCGGAGCAATATCTTCCTTCACCACCTACTAGAACTTCAATAGTGAAACACCTAGGTCAATTTAGGCAATTGACACACCAGAAAAGAATCTTTAAGGAAAAAAAAAGTCTTCTTCAATAGTCAACTAATAAAAAGATGAATGTTAGAGTTCACAATTACATAGGAAAGTAAGAATAAGAATAATTACACTGGCTACAGTGGTCTGGATAGACTTCATGGGGGAGATAAGACATCATGCCTATAAGCAAAGAAAGAATCGCAAGAGTAGGAGGAGCTGCAAAGAGGTAGATGGCATAAACAGAGGCAGTAAAAACAAAGAGCAGATGATAGCAGATATATTCAAAGCACACGCTAGCAAAGCTACGTGAAAGATTGATAGACAAACAGAATATACGGCAAAAAAAAAAAAAAAAAGTAGGAGTAAGGGTTTGAGAACCAGTATATATCTCATCGTGTTAAGAACCAAGAGAGTAAAATTCTTTGATGTGATTTAAATGTATCACTTAATCATTTAAGGGATGAACACATAGGGGAAAAAAGAAAGTCTTTTTGAACTTTTTAGCAGTACATAAAATTATAACACTACAGTAGTTCTTATAATTCTTTAGCACTCCATTCTGAAGGGCTACTGCTTAGAAGACTCAGGCTACCAGGGACTTCAATTTCACACATAAATTCTTTTATAAAGGAATAAAAAGAATAAGTACATTTTAAAAAAGTAGAAAAGGGGGAAATTAAAAAATGAATGAATGTATCTGATAGTCAATATGTATCGTCTCACATATTTATATGCCCAAGCAAGAAAAATTATATTCTCATATTTATAAGCACTTATAAAGGAGCATTTTAAAGGACCTCACATATATTAGCTCTTTTGATTCTCACAAAACCTTTGTGATAGAGGTTTTGCTAACTCTTTTAAACAGGCATGAAAATGAAATCATAGAAGTTAAGTGGACATGGAAGAGCCAGATTCTCATCCAGACCTCTGGCCCTATACCTTGTTCCCCCAGCAGCCTACCTCATTTCATCTAAGTGATACCTATAATACAAAGTTCAACAACTTCTATAGCCATTCTGATGTACAGATATATGAAGACTTTAATTGTTAACACATCATTACTGAGACATAAAGCAGAAATGAAGATTTAGTCAAGCTGAACATGATTTGGCCAAATGCAAGATTTATATGTTAACAAAAGCAAAGAAATATTACATGACTACCTAGAAATTGAGATTTATCACTCCAAGAGCACCTATATGGTCAATATTTTGAACACATAACAGTAATAAATCACAAATAGGAACAAAATATTATTAACAAAATATTTAAAGTTCTAAAAGGTAAAGGCAGTGCTTCTCAGCAAAGGTAATATGCGATTTTAAAAAACACAAAAATAAACAATTCATCTTCATTCTCTTAAGGCTAATTATCATGGCCCAAAAGAGACCATTATAAGGCTGTTGGGAACAGCCTGTCAGTCACTGATTTCATTAGGTCAGGAAAGGATGTTTATTTTGTTGTTGAATTACTTAAGGGAAATATAAGACTCTTAAAGCAGGTTAACAGATTTTTTTTTTAAGTTTGTGACTTTAATATTTCATTACTTCCTTAAACCTGTCAGAGTTAAATCAAACTTTCAAAATGTCAAGAAAGGTTGAAAAAAAAATCATTAGAGGTTCTATGTGTTCTCATTTTCTCTTACTTATCCTCAAATTTATGGTCAATTAATATTCAACAAAGGAGGAAAGACTATCCACTGGAAAAAAGACAGTCTCTTCAATAAATGGTGCTGGGAAAATTGGACATCCGCATGAAGAATAATGAAACTGGACCATTCTCTTACACCATACACAAAGATAAACTCAAAATGGATGAAAGATCTAAATGTGAGACAAGATTCCATCAAAATCCTAGAGGAGAACACAGGCAACACACTTTTTGAACTTGGCCACAGTAACTTCTTGCAAGATACATCCATGAAGGCAAGAGAAACAAAAGCAAAAATGAACTATTGGGACTTCATCAAGATAAGAAGCTTTTGCACAGCAAAAGAAACAGTAAACAAAACTAAAAGACAACCTACAGAATGGTAGAGGATATTTGCAAATGACCTATCAGATAAAGGTCTAGTATCCAAGATCTATAAAGAACTTATGAAACTCAACAGCAAAGAAATAAACAATCCAATCATGAAATGGGCAAAAGACATGAACAGAAATCTCACAGAGGAAGACATAGACATGGCCAACATGCACATTAGAAAATGCTCCGTATCCCTGGCCATCAGGGAAATACAAATCAAAACCACAATGAGATACCACCTCACACCAGTGAGAATGGGGAAAATTAACAAGGCAGGAAACCACAAATGTTGGAGAGGATGCGGAGAAAAGGGAACCCTCTTGCACTGTTGGTGGGAATGTGAACTGGTGCAGCCACTCTGGAAAATGTGTGGAGGTTCCTCAAAGAGTTAAAAATAGACCTGCCCTACGATCCAGCAATTGCACTGCTGGGGATTTACCCCAAAGATACAGATGCAGTGAAACACCAGGACACCTGCACTCCGATGTTTATAGCAGCAATGTCCACAATAGCCAAACTGTGGAAGGAGCCTCAGTGTCCATCGACAGATGAATGGATAAAGAAGATGTGGTCTATGTACACAATGGAATGTTCCTCAGCCATTAGAAACGACTAATACCCACCATGTGGTTCGACGTGGATAGAACTGAAAAACTGAGTGGGAAATATCAGAAAGGGAGACAGAACATGAGAGACTCCAAACTCTGGGAAACGAACAAGGGGTGGTAGAAAAGGTGGTGGGTGGGGGGTGGGAGTGACTGGGTGACGGGCACTGAGGGGGGCACTTGATGGGATGAGCACTGGGTGTTATGCTATATGTTGGCAAACTGAACTCCAATAAAAAATAAATAAAAAAAAAAACACAGCTA
This sequence comes from Vulpes vulpes, assembly GCF_048418805.1. Taxonomy (NCBI): domain Eukaryota; kingdom Metazoa; phylum Chordata; class Mammalia; order Carnivora; family Canidae; genus Vulpes; species Vulpes vulpes. The sequence goes on from NC_132786.1 coordinate 116,183,611, forward strand.
CAGGAGACTTAGATTAAATCATATGTATTTCCTAATAATTATTTCTTGTCTAAATAAAGGACTCTTAGTTTGCAAAAAAAGAAAAAAGAAAAGAAAAAGAAAAAGAAAAATGTTAAATAGGGAGCTATATTTTTTAAACCTACATTTTTCCAATCTGCCCTTTGATGAGCCCCAAGTATGTTAGATATTTATCAACAGAATATAAACATTTATTTATGATGTAATCACCTGGTGCTATACTTACCCAAGCTATGGAGGATTAGAGAAGTGAAGAGTATGTTGGCTTACAATTTTACAGTTATATTTTCCAATATAGGTCAAAATATAAAAAGTCTAAGTGTGAAGGAGTGCCACAGGTGCCAGGCGAGGGCCTTTAAGAGGCCCTAACATCAATATAATTAAAAGGCAGATAGATTCTGTCCACTAAGCAGATGGCAGCCTTTCCTTAAGATGCCATTAGTACAGACATGAAAGCTTACAGGGTACTAGCAGAGGTGGTAAAAAAAAAAAACAACAACAACACCATGTACCAAACATGTCTGAAGAAACAAGGAAAAGGGAACTCTGGAAACTCACGCTCCGTGAAAAGATTTTACCACAGAAGTGATCACAATCATTTATAAGCCTCAGATCAGATGCAGCCCACAGCAGGCCTCAACACAAGTCAATGTGGACCTTAAAGACAAAACCTCACCATGCCACTTCAAGACTAAATAACTAACCAACCATAACATAATTAAGAAAGATTGACCTTATTTAATAGATTCTTTTAAAAATATTTTAGTTACTAAATTAGGACCCTTAAATAGCTGGTGTTATTTACATTTCAACTATGGAAATAACAGTTCTTTCAAACCAATTAATGAGCAAATATATTGTCTCTTCTTCACAAGGTTCAGTGTTAGCCAGACTTCACTGAATAACTCTTAGATTAGCATGCTAATTAGTCAGGGGCCAGCCATCCATATGAACTCTATCTTTGTTAACATTACCTCAAATTTTGTCCACACACCGTAATAACAAAAGGAAGAAAATATCCCTCTCATACCATCACAGTAATCAGAAAATCACCATGTGGCTTAATGTAAGACTACTTTAGACTTTGATAGTCTGAGTAGAAGCTACCAACTACGTCTGTGGGAGGGCAAGGCTGAGGGCATGCTTACACTTACAGGATGTTGTGAGTAATCATTTGTAATCATGTCACACTCCAAAAGTGCTGAGAGCATCCTTTTTTCACCCCACAGCATCCAGAGAACTATTCAGCAGTATCAAGTCATAACCCTGTTGTTTCATGGTCCTTGCAATCACTAAAAACCATTTCTGCACAGGAAGTAGAAGATTCTCCTACACTAATATGCTACATACTATATACATATTATAGACTTCTTCAATATCTTCCAAATGTGATACAATATTATTTGTAGAACAGTAATAGATTCACAATATAGCATATCAAAGTAGGACTCATTTTGCCTGATGAGGTCGTAGGACTGGATTAGGATAGGAGGCAGAGGAAGCTGACTCCAAAGAGAATGTTATCAGTGAACTAACAAAATTCTCGTAATATATCAATTTTAAACATTTGATTTTTCCAAAGGCCAGCCCTTAAGAACAATTCCATAATCTATTTCAATAGGGAAGAATATGTTCTATAGGGACAGGTAATATTTTAGCAAAGAGATAGGTTTTAAATTATCAACATTGTAACTGAAACTAAGTTTCCTGAAATGTTAAAATAGTTATTATATAAAAGGAAGCAAACAGATTACAGGAAGGCAAGAACATTGGTTTAAAATATACCTTCAGGGCAGACTTCAAGGCAAACCAAGGTCTATTAAGGAATAAGTAATGGTTAATATTTCAGGTGCAACATTCTGTAAGATGTGGTAACAATGACTTCACATGAAAATTGCTTTCATTTTTCTCTCTTACCTATATTTTTAACTTTAGTACTGTTAAATGGAATCTTTTCCTCCCTTCTTGGCTAGTTATTACTGTATCCGAGGCATAATGGCCTCTTTGAAAAAATACCCTCATCACCATATCATCCCCCATCTTGAAGGGAAGACATCTAAGAAAGGACAAATCGTTCATCCCCATCTTTAAGTCATGTCAGGTTTCAACCACACCAGCAGATCACACCTGGATACTGCATATCACTGGAAAATGGAGAACACTGGGCCAGAATGTCATTCCAGGACAGAAGCTAATTCTATGGTTTACATCTGAAAAAGACCAGAGCCCCAAACCGCATTCCCATGTTGTTCCATTCACTTATTCAACGGCATGACTACCCACCCACCTTCTTACCCAGATCAAAAACTTGAGAGTCATGCCTGCCTCTTCCTTTTTTTCCCACAATCAGTCCAAATTCTTGTTAGCTCATGAATCTATCTATTCACTTCTCCCCAGCTAAATGCCTTGGCATTCACGTAAGGCTGCCTGCCTTTCTTTTTCTTTTTCTTTCTCTTTCTTTCTTTTCTTTCTTTCTTTCCTTCCTTCCTTCCTTCTTCTTTCTTTCCTTTTCCCTTCCTTCCTTTCCTTCCTTTCCTTCCTTTCCTTCCTTTCCTTTCCTTTCTTTCTTTTTTCTTTTCTTTTCTTTTCTTTTCTTTTCTTTTCTTTTCTTTTCTTTTCTTTCTTAAGAGCTGGTGGAGAGGGTCAGACAGAGAGGGAGATAGAGAATCTTAAGCAGGCTCTACGCCCAGCACAGAACCCAATGTGGGGCTCAATCTCACAATCCTGAGATTACGACCAAAGTTGAAATCAAGAGTCCAACGTTTAACCAACTGAGCCAGCCAGGCACCCTGCTGAAGCATTTCTAATCCAGGTTATTTAACCAAATTTCCTAAATGGTTCTCTGCCTCTGATTCTATGACCCACAAAACCATGCTCCAAAACACAGCCAGAGTAATCTTCCTAAACCTTTATGTGGTTCCACGCTGCCCTCAGGTCAAGTTCTAACTTCATAACATAACTTAAAAGACTCTTTATAATTGAATTCTGTTTACTTCTTAAGCTGGATCTCTTAGCAGTTCATACTCAACAGTGCCAAAGTATTAGGAGTAATTCAATTGGCCATACTCTTTTTCCACCAAGTCTCAAAACTTCTCATTCATCAGAGTGTAGTTTACTTGTAATCCTCCAGAAAACATTCTTAGAACTTTCCTGTTTGGCCAGGTGATCCATTCATGAGCTCCCAAACTACCCTGTGCTTATAGTTACCATACTATATTGTCCTGTTTACTTTTTTTCTCTCCCTCCCTCTGTCCTTGACTATAATATCCGTAAAAAGTAGAAGCAACCTGATTCAAATTCATATCATGGTGCCTAGTATTTGAAACATGTGAAACTCTCAATAAATATTTGCTGAATAAAATACATAAATAGATGTGGAGGTGAGATGATAGGCAAATTTGTGTTTCCTTTAGGAAAAAAATGCCTACCAAAATACATACAAACTATGCTAGGCTACTCTCCAGGTCTGCCAAGTAAAAAACCTAACTAAATAAAGAAATAATAACAACTAAGAGTTTCTCAGAAATTCTAGGACACTCCTAGTGAATCCAGGAAAGTTTACTGATCAAGAAGTTACAGATTCATGCTGACCTTTAGATCCAACTTGCCCCTGATTGTCTCCCCACCATAACAAATAAGCACCCGTCCATACTGTAAATTTAAGTCAACACTCAATTGGTTCAGTGTCAGCAGATTAGAACTTCTATTGAAAGAAAAGGATTTTAATCAAAATCCTGCTTCCTTACATGATTTAATCATTGCACACTGATTAAATAAATGACAGTAATTATAAAGAATGTTTCCATCCATTCTGAGTGCTCCTTAGAAGCTCACAACTGCTCACATCTCTGATTTGAGATAACATATGCAATGTCCTAAATTAAATGCAAATATTCTCAACTGGGGAAAAACTGCAGATATCTTTTTTTCCCTAAATTATTTATCTTTAAGGTTGAGGTATTCAGGTGTTAGCGATGCATCCTCGGAGTGATAAGAAGTTCTTTTAAAAATCTGCAAATGAAAATTGTAGTCCTGAATCTAAAGTCTGGAATTATGCTCCAAATGTCTAAATTCAAAAGTCCTTGGATATAAACACTTGAATGTGACTTCAATTTAACCATCCTCTTTATAGACTCACTCTTCCAAGTCCAAGAATGAGGGAAACAATATGAACAGCAGGTTATTTAATTTAAAAGTCTAGTATACAGTGATTACTATAGAAAATTTCAGCATGCCTTTTCAAAGCTTCTATAAAAATTTTAAGACTACTTTCATCTTTGCCTTGGTTACTAAGTAACTTACCTTAAAATACCTTTGAGTTAAAATGATATAAATCCTTAAGCCTAAAATGCCTTATGTTAAAATCCAATGCATTTTAAAACCTAAAACATAATAAACAGTATACCTCATTCACAAAACCTACTTTCCTTCATGTTTGAACTTCTATGATTTCTGCAAAAGAAAACAATGCCAAGAGATATCCCTGTAGGAATGTAAGATAATGGCTTTCACTTTGTAGTACTGCCTGCATAATTAATCCTAAACACAGACCCCATGACTTTAGGATTTGACATCTACTGAACAATCACTAATAAATAAGAGCTTGTTTCCATAATTTCTTTATACCTGACCCACTGGGGTAGTAGAGAACAGATAATAGATTCCCAATAAACACTTGTTGAAGTAAAAATAACCCTAAAACTGGTTATGTAGAATTTTATTTCACATCATCAAGGTACCCTGAAACTGAAGAAAACACAAGCATAGCTTCAGCATAATACCACTATGGATTATACGGACAGAATCATGTTACTTTCTGCTCCCAATCAGTGAAATACTGAAGTAGAAGGGGGTAACAAAAGACTTTTGGGTTATATAGCCAAATTTGAAGTAAGTGAAAGAAATATCCAGGAGCCAAAGTGAAGAAGGAACTCAAAGTCTGACTGGTAACAGGAAGTGAATCCAAAAAATGAGAAATACACTTATACTAGTATTAGTATATTAATACCAATGCTATAATAGTATGTACAAATACTAAGTAGTGTTCTATTATCACAATGCAATAACCAAAAAAAAAAAAAAACACCCAACTTATTAACTAATAATGTCAAAGTAAAAAAGAACTTTTCACCTAGAAATTAAAAAGCAAGCTATTGAACAACTATTAAACAACTTATAGGCCATGACAAAAGCACTTCTTTAAAGAGAATTCATAGTGTTATTATTTATATAAACATTTTTTTAAAAAAAGAAGTGATTTAAATGTTCACCTCAAAAATCCAGAAAGAGATCAACAAAGTAAACAGAAGCAGAAGGAGGAAATTAATTTTAAAAAAAAAAGCAGAAAAGCAATAGAATAATAGGAGGAAATTAATTTTTTAAAAAATCAGAAAAGCATCAATAAAATAAATAAATAAATAAAAAGAAAAGCAATAGAATAATTTAAAAAATCTAATTCTTCAGGCACCCAGGTGGCTCAGTCAGTTAAGTGTCTGCCTTCAGCTCAGGTCATGATCTCGGGGTCCTGGGATGTGGAGCCCCAGTTGGGCTCCCTGCTCTGCTCAGCAGGGAGCCTGCTTCCCCCTCTGCCACTCTCCCTCTGCTCATGCCCACTTGCGCTCTCTCTCTCTCTCTCTCTCTCTCTCTCTCCCTCTCCCAAAGAAATAAAATCTTTTTTTTTTCACTCTGGTTCTTTTTCTTTTTAATTTTAGTTAACATACAGTGCAATACTGGTTTCTGGAATAGAATTCAATGATTCATTACTTACATACAATAGTAAGCGCTCATCACAGCAAGTGCCCTCTTTGATACCCATCACCCATCTAGCCCATCACCCACACACCTCCCTCCTTCAATCCTCAGTTTGTTCTCTATCATTAAGTCTCTTACAGTTTGTTTCCCTCTTCCTCTTTTCTTTTCCCCCTTCCCATATGTTCATCTGTATCTTTCTTAAATTCCACATTTGAGTGAAATCATAAGGTATTTGTATATCTCTGACTGACTTACTTCATTTAGCATAATACTCTCTAGCTCCATCCATGTCATTGCATATGGCAAGATCTCATTTTTGATGGCTGAGTAATATTCTAGTATGTTTGTGTGTGTCTCATTTTTATTATTATTATTACTATTATTATTATTTTAGAGAGAGGGAAGAGGAGCAGAGGGAGAGAATCTTAAGCAGGCTCCACAGTCAGTGTAAGCCTGAGAGGGGGGCTCCATCTCACAACCCTAAGATCATGACCTAAGCTGAAATCAACTTAACCAACTGAGATACCCAGGTGATCCCATATCTTCTTCAACCATTCATCAGTCAGTGGACATTTAGGCTCTCCCTAGAGTTTGGCTATTGTTGATAATGCTGCTTTAAACATTGGGGTGCATGTACCCCTTCAAATCTGTATTTTGGTGTCCTTTGGGTAAATACATAGGAGTGCAATTGTTGGGTCATAGGGTAGTTCTATTTTTAACTTTTTGAGGAACCTCCATACTCTTCTCCAGAGTGGCTGCACCAGTTTGCATTCCCACCAATAATGCAAGAGGGCTCCCCTTTTATCACTTCCTCACCAACAGCTATTGTTTTCTGTGTTGTTAATTTTAGCAATTCTGACAGGTGTAAGGTGGTATCTCATTATGGTTTTGATTTATATTTTCCTGATGATGATGGATGTTGAGCATCTTTTCATATGTCTGTTAGCCATCTGGATGTCTTCTTTGGAAAAGTGTCTATTCATGTCTTCTGCCCATTTCTTACCTCGACTATGTGTTTCTTGGGTGTTGAGTTTGGTAAGTTCTTTATAGATTTTGGATACTAACCCTTATCAGATATGTTATTTGCAAATATCTTCTCTCCTTCTGTAGGCTGCCTTTTAGTTTTTTTGATTGTTTCCTTCGCTGTGTAGAAACTTTTTATCATGATGAAGCCCCAATAGTTAGTTCATTTTTGCTTTTGTTTCTCTTACCTCAGGAGACATATCCAGTAAGTAGCTGCTAAGGCCTGTCTGTGTCCTCCTCTAGGCTTCTGATGATTTCCCATCTCACATTTAGGTCTTTTGTCCATTCTGAATTGTAAAAAATCTGATTCTTTTTAACAGACACATGGATCAAAGGAATGGAGAGCCCAGAAATAAACCCATGCATACATGGTTGATTCATTTATGACAAAAGAGGCAAGGATATACAACAGGGAAAGGATAGTCTAGTCTCTTCAATAAATGGTGCTAGGAAAAATTCTTTTGCCACATGCAAAAGAATAAAACTAAACTACTATCTTACACCATATACAAGAATTAACTCAAAATGAATTTAAGATCTGAATATAAGACCTGAAACCACAAAACTTCCAAAAGAAAACAGTAAACATCTTGACACTGGTCTTGGCAATGATTTTTTTGACTCCAAAAGAAAAATCAACAAAAGCAAAAATAAACACATGAGACTACATTAAACTAAAAAGTTTCTGCAAAGGAAATCATCAACAAAATGAAAAGGCAAACTATTGAATAGGAGGTATTTGCAAAACATATATCCAATAGGGGTTAAAATTGAAAATATATAAAGAACTAATACACCTCAATAGCAAGTAAACAAATAATCCAATTTAAAAATAGGTATAGGATCTGAATAGACATTTTTCCAAAGAAGATGTATACATAGATGGCCAACAGGCACATGAAAAGATGTTCAACACCACTAATCATCAATGAAATGCAAATGAAAACCACACCATAATAGCTGTTAGAACAGCTATTATCAAAGGGACAAGAATTAACAAGTGTTGGCCAAGATGTGGAGAAAGGGAATCCTTGTTTGTACGCTGTTGGTGGTCCAGCCACTGTGGAAAACAGTATGGAGGTTCCTGAAAAAATTAAAGATAGTATTACCATATGATCCAGCAATTCCACGTCTGGATATTTATTCAAAGAAAATGAAAACACTAATTTGAAAAGATATATGTATCCCCCCGTTCACTGCACCATTATTTATAATAGCTAAGATATGGAAATAACTTAAATGTTGTCTTATAGATGTATGAATAAAGAAGATGTGAATACACACACACACACACACACACACACACGAGTACTGTTTAGACATAAAAAAGAAGAAAATCTTGCCTTTTGTGACAAACACTGATGGACTTGAAAGCATTATGCTAAATGAAGCAAGTCACACAGAGGAAGATAAATACCATATGATGTTACATTTATGTTAAATCTAGACAACAAAACAAAGAATCCAAAAAAATAAAATAAATTTAAAAACAAGCTTATAGATATAGAGAACACATTGGTGGTTGTCAGAGGAGGAAAGGGGACACAAAATAGGCGAAGATGGTCAAAAGGGACAAACTTGCAGCAATAAAATAAGTAAGTCATGGGGATATAATGTACAGCATGGTTACTATAGTCAACATGCTGCATATTTGAAAGTTGCTCAGAGAGTAATCTTAAGAGCCCTCATCAGAAGAAGAAAAGCATTTCTGTAACTATGTGTAGTGACAGATATTGACTAGGCTTATTGTGATGATCTTTTCATAATGCTTACAAATGTCAAATCATATGCTGTACACCTGAAGTAATATAATGTCATATGTCAATTGTACTTCAACAAAATAAAATAAAAATTTAAACTAGCTCTTTGAAACACTCAACAAAACAAACTACTAGCCAACCTAATAAAAAGAGGGGTGGGCAGGGTGAATAGAAAACTCAAAAACAAAATGATAAAAAAAAAAAAGACAAGGAAGAAATAATCATCAAAAGAGATGAAGGAAAAAGAGAAAGGGAGATGAACTGAAGAATAAGATGAAAAGCCTACTGTACATCCAAATTTGAAAACAAGGATGAAATAAAATTTCATTCAGTAAAACTGAACTTAACAGAGAATGCCACTGAGAAAATACATAGAAAAGAGGTAAAGTCAATTCATCATCTACAGATTATAATTTCTAACAGGTTCCTTAAATTAAGTTGAGGGATGTCACCTCAATAGACCACTGAATGTTTTTAACACTAGCGGGATTCAAATAACAAAATCAATTTAAAGTCATATATAATTTTTAATTTACATGTAATTTCTTTAAATGATAAATTCCAATTCAAAAGAGAAAAAAATAATCTTCTGTAGTTAAAAAGTAAATATTCACTATTAACAAGTATCTATTCAAGGGCACCAGGGTGGCTCAGTCAGTTAAGTGTCTGCTTTCAGTTCAGGTCATGATCTCTAGGTCCTGGGATGGAACCACACTACAAGCTTCCTACTCAATAGACAGTCGGCTTCTCTCTCTCTCCCTCTGTCCCCCCTCCCCACACCCCCACCCCCGTTCCTGCTCGCGCTCTCTCTCTCTCTCTCACTCTCAAATAAATAAATAAATAATAAATATTTTTAAAAGCTAAGTATCTATGTACTGAAAAAAATGTATTTTTACTTTAAAAAAAAAAGCAATAAAATGGAAACAAACCTGAAGTCAAAGTACCAAACAACTGCACATCAAGGATTGTTTTGGGATACTGTAAATCTACTGGAACAACTGCTCAGCATTTGGTTGCTTCACAGTCTGTTTTTTTTTTTTCTTCAAATATGGCTGGGATAAGTCTGTCACATCTAATGTTAAAAACATTAACTGAAATTAATATGCAAATTACGGTACCTGTGTGAGATGGCATTTCATTAATTTCAATTCACTGATATAATTGTGTTCTCTAAATTTATGAGTTTTGCAAAGGCCATCCACAGAGAATGCAATATTTAGTGAATATTATTTTACTAGCACAAAATCCAACAATAGTTTAGTCCACAGAAAAGAGGTAATCTGAGATTTTCATCACAAAATAATTTATAAACATTCCTAAAAATGTATATTATTTGAGCTGTTGGTTGACAGTGTTTTGAAACAAGTATTTCTTTACTTTTAAACTAACACTTCTTAATGGTAAAAGTTTGGAATATTAAAAAATACATATAAAGAAACCATTTAAAAATATGTTATCTTTATAAGTAATAATTGGTATATTTTGTTTCTACATTCTTGTCTGGAGATATATTTTTTTTAAATATGAATGTAACAGTAAACACAGTAAATATAATTTTGTATTCCATTCTTTTTGTTTACTATTAATATTATAGACATTTTACCATATCAGCAAAAAATTCCAAAATGAAATTTTAAATGAGTGAATGAATACATGTTGTGATATCCATATGGGTCTATCAAATTGTTTTTAATCATTCTATTATTTTATAGTTTTTATTGTTGTTGGGGTTTTTTAAGATTTTACTTATTTATTTATTTGAGAGAGAGAGAGAGAGAGAGAGAGAGAGAGAGAGCCAGGAGAAAAGGGAAGGGAGAGGGACAAGCAGACTCCATGCTGAGTTCAGAGTCCCAGGCAGGGCTCACAACAGAGCTCGATCCAAGATCATGACCCCAACTGAAATCAAGAGTTGGTGGCTTAGCATACTGAGCCCACAGGTGCCCCTATTTTTTCAGTTTTAAAAAAATGTATTAGTTATTAAAATTCTTCATTAATGAATACTTCAGGTATTTATTTCTATAGCTCTTTGATGATTTCTTCAAGAAAAAATTTCCTTGATGTGGAATTACTGAATCAATGGGAATCGTAATATATATATCATCTAATTACTGTCCAAAAAGATTAAAGAATTTTATATTCCCACCATGAGGATATAACTTCTCCTATTCCCTGGAACCCGTCCCCATATTCTATATTATTGTTTAGCACTGTCTAGGTGCTAGATCTAAATATCTCACCATTCATTCATTTGCATTTCTTTATTAAAGAGGTTGAACCTCTTGTGAAATTTTACTGTAGTCATAATCTGCTGGAATTTTAAATTAAACTGTAATACGGTTTTGCCTATAACTGAATTATGATCAACCGTGCTATTTATAATTTATTGTTGCTTAAAGTCACATACACTAACATATGCTGTGCTTAAGTTATGTACAGTATATTTTTTTAAGTTCTATTTCATAACATCTCCCAAGCCAAACCAGAGTAAACATCTTCTCGCCTTACTTCCTATTGCCTTAAGATCTATAAAGATACAAAGGAAATTACACTTAATAGAGTGTTTTATATTTGAGGTATTTTGAAATCATCATTCTTCAATTAAAAGTACCAATTATCCATATGTAAGAATGAGACTGGAAAAAAAATTGAGCTTAGCAAATAGTTGATAAAATTAATGAAAGTATTTTCAATTTTCTTGAAACCACAGAAAAAGTTTTTAATAAAGAGAAAAGATTAGAATTAAAATCTCTCATCATCGTCTTCATCAAAGTTATAATAATTTCAAAATTGTCAGCATGTAATCTTCTCACAGAAGTGCAAGTTTCAAGACAGTTCAATTTTCAGCTGCCTCCTATACAACCTGATTCAGAAATCCTCTTAGCTGTCTTCATTCCACATTAAGAGTCACGAATCTGGAAGAGCAGAAGTCCAAGGGTAAAGTGCAAAGGGGAGGAGAGCAAAAGTTAAAAGAGGAGAAAAAGAAAGGAGCTGTACAATATTGTTTCCTCCACTGTTAATCCCACTTGAATCAACAATGGAGGCAAAGAAGGGTTTCAGCACTTTGTGCCACTATGATTTTGTGTGAAATGCTTCCAATGTATCTTTTTTTTTTTTTCTTAAACAAAGAGAGGCTATTCCCTGGGAAAGACCCACTATTTTTTATCGTAGTCACAGCTATCAAACAGAAGGCACTGGATTTTATTTAAAAAGATGTATGAGATACAACAATCCTGTGAACTTTAGTTTTAGTACCAGAAAAACACTACATAAAAGATACTTTAGGGATAATTGTGAATCAGATACTAGATGATATTACAAAATTAACTTGAGAAGACATAATCACAGCTCTATAGACTTCTTTCTTGGAAGAATGAACATTCTAAGTATTTGTCTTCAAATGTCTGATTCAAATTGCTCTCTGGAAAACTGAAATTAGATACAGTAACAACAGACATCTCCTAAACTCAGTCAGAAAACATAACTAATTCAGAAAAGTTTAACTCAAGATACTAATTCTTAAAATTTATGTAAGAGAAAATATGATCTCAATAGAATGACTCATTTAACCTGCTTTATCTGAGTTTTCCCTCAACTTCTAGTAAATCATGATGTAGCTTACATAAATGTGTCACTGTAAAGAAATAATTTCTATGACTGTGTAAACATGCTCTCCCCTTGCTATACATATAGATCACAACTGTTCTTACGAGGTATAATAATTGTACATTTATCCATCTATCTCATTATACCCTCAAAGACTGAACTAAATCTTTCACGGCATGTGGTACAGAATATACAAATATATGAATATATGAACAAACAACAGCTAAATAAAAATGGGAGAATTTAGCTCACCAATGCATTGATTCTGAACTGAAAAAGTATTTTTAACTATTTTTAGAGGTAAATTAGAAGCTGAAAAGTAATCTTACAATATCTTGATGACTTAAATGTTATCATCAAATCCTCTGGTTTATCCAGGTAAATGCAGAAGTAGAAATAAGAGAGTCACAAATTCTTTAAGGTCAGAAATGGAAACAGAAAAACATGGAGCATATAAAATATGAAATGTTGAACTCTCCAGATATTTACATATGAAAAAGCTCCTAAAATTTCAGTATGGAAATGGAGTTTAAACAACATACATGATCACCTGTCTGGGGAGAGGAGATAAATATATAATACATAGTATTAAGTATGGGAATAGGAGCATTATGAAGCACAAGATCTGCTCATATTTTTCCATCTTATCATTGCTAAGCTGAAGAACATAAAAGCTAACTGCAGTAGCCACTTCATGACCTCTCAGTCATAACAGAACTAATGAAAGTACAATGATCCAATCTTACTCAGAGAACTTGTATGATTTTTAAAAACAGTACCATTGGAACAGCTCTCTCAGAGTACTCTCCTATAAGCTCTTCAAAGTTATTTTAAAAATTGCCAATACAGCAGGAGTTCTTTTCAACTCTGCTGCAGGTTACAAAGAATTATTAAAGAAGCTCCAAGAATTGATATAATTCAGAAAAAATAATTTAAACAATAGGAGTGCAATTATGATGTTACAATGAAATCTATGGCAACTAGTAATGAATAGGAGCTCAAAGAATGGTAACTAAGAATGCATTTACGGATTACCCAGTTTTCTCTAGTAGGAAAGTTACTATCCCTTCTTGCTCCTTAGTGTTACAAAAAACTATTTCAGGGGCCACAGATTCTAAAAGTATTACAAAGTTTGAAGAATACAAAAAAATCAGTCAAAAGGTAGATTTTACAAGCCCCAAAAGCAAGACTTAGATTTAGTTAAATAAATTAGAGGTGTGTTATATCTTAGAGTGGGTAACAGCTGGATACTATGCAGAATAAATGTTCGTGCCAATAGGTGGGATGTTCGTAATGCTGAAGGGCAAGAGAGAGATGTATAGCTTGGGAAGTGATGTGGATAATTACTTGTCATTAAACAGCAGAGTAATTGCTTCAGCAAATTCCCATGTAACTATTCCACATGAAACTTCAACGTGCCCTTGGACTACTAAACCTACATAGTTGTCTCAAATAATCTTAGCAAAAAGGCAGCAGTCAATGATGTATCACACTGAAAAAGAAGATCATTGTTTTATCATTTAGTCTCACAAAACACATTAGGACCATAAACATTAATAACAGAAAGACAAAAACCCATTGATTTTTACAGTAGTTAGACCTTGGTAAGACCTCAAAATCCACTTTTTTGTCTAACCTGCTGAACCTACATGCATGATAAAGACTATGATGTATAAATTCAATTAGTTAGAATATCTTCTCATCATTTGGAAAGCTTTTGTATATATTCAAGATTTGAATCTCAAGCAAAACTAAGAAACGTGTAAATTGCTACAGGATATTGGGTGATATCAACGGAGAGAGAAGATTCTGGGGAGTCACAGCAATGGCTGTGGTTTAAAATCTCAAAGTCCCAACATATTCTGGGGCCAAAAAAAAAAAAAAAAAACTTTTAAAAAGAACAGGAAGAAGAAATAAAAAAACACAAACTCATGACTTCAACATAACTAGAAGACAGAAACTTCCAACTTCAAATTACGCATAAGTACAAAACTAAACCTTAAATCCCAGCAAGCTCTCAGTGGTGCTCCTGCCACCAAACTTCATGGGGACCAAGAACAGTTCAGGAGAAATTACACTGAAGGTAAGAAGAGAGGAGCTGATGACAGGCCTAAGTCTTAAAACCACTGCTAAAAAGTTGATCTTCTACATGAAAATACTGAAAGTTCAACAGTTAGATAAGAGCACAGACAAGAACAAGGACTTGCAAAGGTACTGGGGCCATGACAAGGCAACGTAGAAAAGCTTCACGTTGGAGCAAGAAGGGAGTTAAAACAGAAGGAAAGGTTTCCTTGGCAACTTTACATAGAGAGATAAAGAAGCAGTGGGATGTTTAGAATCCCTGAAGACATAAGAAAATTTAAAAATCAAGAGCCATGCTATTCAGTAAAGAAACAGTACTTTGCCTATGTGACAAAAGAGAGTGGCTTTTGAACTAGTAATGTCATAACCATCCCAACCCACTGAAAAGAAGCCAACAAAAAAACTACTGTCAAAAGAAAATTGAAAGTGAGAACCCAAACAATTTGGCTGATGGAAATTCCACCCCCTCTCCACTAATTGCCAAAACAGATGGAACTTTAACATAACATTCCCAGCTTAATTAAATACCCACAGATCCAGCTTTAGGTAGATAAAACAGAAATTAAAAACTCGGAAAAAAATGCATGACAAGAATGAAGGAAGAAATAAAACAAGAGTTAACTAAACTCAGGAAAAAAAAAACAGAAGAAAAATACAAATCATAGAATTACTATACTTTTAACAGACTGAAATCTAAATGCCACATTTTTCAACCCATCCACAAATGGAAACTAAACTGCAAGATGCTAAAGGGAAAATAGATTTGAATGAAAATACAAAAAAGGCTACTGGAGAAACGACAAAAACAGCCAGGTGAATAAAATGAAATAGAGAATAAAGTAAGTAGGATCAGAGAGAAAGTGACTAAAATGAAAGACAGGCAAAAGAAATCCCAACATACATGTATATGGAGTTCCTAAAGAAGATTTTTGTTAAATGGAATAGCATTAATATCTGAAACTCCAATTCAATAAGGTTTTCAAAAATGAAAGACCTGAATCTACACACTGAATGGGCACCAGGGGGAAAGGACCTGCAATGATCAACTCAGAGATATATCCTAATAAAATTAGCAGATGTTAAAGGAAAAATTCTCAGGGTCTCCAGGCAAAAATTTCAAATAATGTACGGAAGAAAAAGAATTAGACTGGCAACAGATTTATCAAAAACAAGATACAAAGCAACACACTATTGGAGCTGCATTTTCATAAAACCCCAGGAAACAAATGCAATCTCAGTATTGATATGTAGTAAAGTGGCCTTTGAGTATCAAAGCTACTGAAAAACACTTTTAAACATGTAATAGCTCAAAAAATTCTATGTCCATGAGTCCTTGAAGAGTGTACTTAAAGATGAACTTAATCCAACTAAGCAGTGACTGGGAAAATTAAGCAAAGAACAAATAGTGTACATTTATATCCTCATTTGTAGAAATAAGACACAAAGACAATTAATCATGGGGAAATAATATTATGCTATATATGATATATTATGATCTGAATGTTCTCATGAAGTATAAATAATGATAAAACAGTGAAATAAGAAATGAGAGGAAAACAAAGTAGAAGGTACTTTTTGTACAGGCCATAGTAAGTATACTATTAAACATTACCAAACCAGACATCAAATGAATAAAATTTTAAATTGGGAATAAAGGCATTAACAAAGACACAACTTCAGTGCAGCCACTAAAACCTTGCTAGAAAATTCAAAAAAAAACACACACGTAGAAAAAGACACCCAGCAAATATACCATAACATATATAATAATTATAATATGAAATAACATAATAGGATTAAGGCCAAACACAGCAGTCTTTTTAGTAATTCTGAATGCAATTAACCCATTTTAAGGAAAAGACTGTTTAATCTGGCTCATAAAGCAGAACCTAACTATGCACTGTATACAATGTAGATCCTTAAAAGAAAATGAGTCAACAAGCCCAAATATAAAGGGATAAGCAAAAATATCAGGAAAATTGAAATAATAAATGAGCAGGGATAGTAACATGGGTATCAAACAAAATAAAATGGCAAACAAAAACCATTAAATGTAAAAAAGGACACTTTTTTAATGTTAAAAGCCAAAAAAATACAGTGAAGATATAATAAATATCTACATAGCATATAACTAAGTATTCTTTTTGAAGCAAAAACTAAGTGGCAGCTGGGTAGCTCAGTTGGTTAAGCATCTGACTCTTGATCTCAGTTCAAGTCTTGATCTCAGGGTCATGAGTTCAAGCTCTCTTGGGTTAGGCTCCACGCTGGCCATGGAGCCTACTTTAAAAAACAAACAAACAAACAAACAACAACAACAACAACAACAAAACCCTCAGAGACACCAGGAGACAAAGACAAACCAAAACTATTAATAGGAGTCTTTCACATGCCACTAAGTAAAAGATCAAGTGGACTAACACTGCAAAGATTCTTTTAACCCTGAACATGTAATTAATAATGTCGATTTTAGGGTCATATATTAAACTTAACATGCAGAAAATAGAAATCAACCTTCCTTTTTACATGTGTACAGAAAACCACCAAAATTAGTACTATTTTAGGTCACAAGGAAAGTATCAGTAAGTTCTGCAAAAGAGCAGTATTAGAAAACAACAATTTCTGGTCTCAATGAAATAAAAACTACAAATTAGTTAAGCAATTTTGTAAACAGCCCTTCTACCTATTTTGTTGTGTTTTTTTAAGCAACTCTTGGGTGAAAAGGTGAATACAAACTGAAATAATAATATCTTTTTAAAATATTAATGAAATTACAACACATGGATGTTTTGAAAGCACAGATCAGAGACAAATTCATAGCCTTCAACATTTCTATCAATGAAATAGAAGGAATAAAAATATGAATCACTGCCAAAGCCAAGTAGTGACATCTTCAGGCCCTCTCATGCTTCCCATGTTTTTCTTCTTGTGTCCAAGCTCTGAACACAAGTTCTGAACACCTTAGAAAAGGTGCTCCACTTTTCAGGACTCATGTACACCCAGACAGTCCAGGCTAATCCCACCAGTGGGAGGTTGGTAACCAAAATCATGTCTGCCAAATGCCTTTACTATGCAAAATAACATATGCAAAGGTGCTAACAATTATGGTATGGACATCTCTGATGTCGGCAGGGAGCATTATCCTGCCAACCTCATAAAATATACATTCCCTTTTATCCAGCAATTACACACATAAACACAACTCGCACACTTTTCCACCTGAGATAAACGAGAAAAGAAATTCACATATGTAGATCGATGGATGGATGGATGGATAGATAGATAGATAGATGGATAGATAGATAGATAGATAAAAATCTCAGCTCACAAAGGTGTTCACAATAAAAACTAACTTGTATAACATGGTGTTTCAGATCTGCATGACTACAGAAAGACAGCACCCAGGTACGCTGCAAGTTCTCACTGCTTCTTTTCCACCTGGTCCTGACAGTGCAAAAGAGCCCCTGGGAACGGAGCTCCCTGCAGATATGCGGCACCAACTGCCCCAGCATCGGAGATATCAAGACTATGAAATGCACCTTCTATTTTAATCTTTCACTTTCACTATCTTTATGCCATGTCACATCATATTCCATTTCCTTCCCTTTTTCCATCATGCCTCACTACACAGAAAGACAGAAAGAAAAGGTAAGTCGATTTTAGGTAACATTGGTCAAAGACCAAAATTTTGAGACATACCTATTCCTTCTTTCTCCAATCACATCACTCTTGCATGTATTAATCATCCTGTTGAGAGCTCTGATGAGCAGCTTTCATTGGCCTTTGATCCTGAGACAAGAACAAGTTACAGGCCAATTCCCATGAGCTTAGCAGAGATTCACTCTTACTGATGCTCTTGTGAAATCTAAGCTTAACTCAGGCACAGGGAGCAGGGGAGACAGGAATGGTGCTCTGATAGAAAAGATATAAACTAGAGCTTTATTTTTGCCCCCTTCACCCTTTCTGAGTGGATGACTCAGATATTTAAAATTGTATTTGATGAAATGATGCCTCCCTTTATGTAAGATCAATTTGAGGATGATACCAGGCATCTACATTATAAGCCTGAAGAGTTCTAAAAACTCAACTATGCAACATGAAAGATAAAAGGTCCGCAAGTGGAAATAAAATGAATCCAAATGGCAAATGGATGAGAAGGAAACATTTATAGCACATATAACAATGAAAGGTTAGTACTGATTATACAAAACAAGTCAAAATAAGGATAAGTAAAAGTTATGAACATTCAATTAACAGAAGAAATAAAAATAAACATAAGAAGTTGAAGAGATGTCCAACATCACTAATAAATTAAGAAATGCAAATAAAATCAAGATACTCTTCCAATGAAATGACAGATTTAATAGTTTCATAACAACCAGGGTTACTGAGAGTACGGGAAAACTGTCATTCTCTTATAATATTGGTGAGAATACAAAATAGTACAACTTAAAAAAAAATCATACAACTTTATTGAAGAACAACATTGCCAGTACCTATCAAAATTTAAAATTTGCACACCATGGGCACCTGGGTGGCTCAGTAGTTGAGCCTCTGCCTTTGGCTCAGGGCATGATCCCAGGGTCCTGGGATCAACTTCTGCATCGGGCACCCTGCAGGGAACCTGTTTCTCCCTTGCCTATGTCCCTGTGTCTCTCTCTGTGTCTTTCATGAATAAATAAATAAAATCATTTTTAAAAATTTGCACATATTATTTCCATCTCTAATCATCTATTCTGGAGATACACATGATTACAAAGAGACACAATTTTAAGTGTGGATTTTTTAAAAAGGTGTGTAATGATATGAAAAATTTACATAGGAACAAAGGTCTGAGATGATACTGTGGATGGTTAAAAAGAGTAAAGAAGCACTTGCACTTTTTAACTCAATTATATTCTTCCTTGATTTTGAATTTTTCTGTCAAAAATGTTTTTATGTATGCTTACATAATCTCATCTTAGTAAATTATTTCTAAAGTGAATAAGAGGGACACCTGGGTGGCTCAGCGGTTGGGCGTCTGCCTTCGGCTCAGGGCGTGATCCCGGCATCTGGGATGGAGTCCCACATCGGACTCCTTGCATGGAGCCTGCTTCTCCCTCTGCCTGTGTCTCTGTCTCTCTCTCATTGTCTCTCATGAATAAATAAATAAAATCTTTAAAAATAAATAAATAAATAAATAAAGTGAATAGGAGATAAATGAAGAGAGCATGTGCTTAAGATGTTTTAGATCCTTTTAGTCATGATGGCACTTTTTAGCCATTCCTTTAGTCTCAACAATATTTTTTTAAGATTTTATTAATTTATTTGACAAAGAGAGAGAGAGCATGCAAGCAAGGGAGCATGCAGGCAGAGGGGAGGGAGAAGCAGGCTCCCCGCTGAGCTGGGAGCCTGATGTGGGGCTTGATCCCAGGACCCTGGGACCATGACCTGAGCTGTAGGCAGACACTTAACCATCTGAGCCACCCAGGCGCCCCTCAACAATATTTTTTTGCTTTTTATTTTGACCTATTTTTTTTACTTTGGTATAGATTCCTCAACCATATATTCCAGTTCAAAAACTCTACCAATGTATTTTCTAGAGTTTATCCTGAGTCATGTTTTACTGTCAGTGACATTTTTCAATTCTACAATTTCTGATTAGTTCCTTTTTATATCCATACATTCGTATTTAGGCCTGCCTGTTTTGTTGTTACATAACCTCTTCTCTAATCAGTTAAAGCAATTGCTTCACTTATCCCCCATGGGAAAAAAAAAAATCAAACACATTTATTTTAAAGTTTTTATCAGGGATCCCTTGGTGGCGCAGTGGTTTGGCGCCTGCCTTTGGCCCAGGGTGCGATCCTGGAGACCCGGGATCAAATCCCACGTCGGACTCCCGGTGCATGGAGCCTGCTTCTCCCTCTGCCTGTGTCTCTGCCCCTCTCTCTCTCTCTCTCTCTCTCTGTGTGACTATCTTAAATAAATAAAAAATAAATAAAAAATAAAAAATAAATAAATAAAAAATAAAGTTTTTATCAGATCCTTCCATTAAACAAATTTTATGTAAAAAGCAAATGTGTTCACATTTTTAATCAGATTGTCTTTCTTAAAAGCAGATTTCAGGTTTTTTATGTCATTTACAGTGGGTAATGTAAAGTGGCCCAATAGAAACTAGCCCCAATGAGGTAGACCAAATAAATGAGCATAGTACCAAAAACAGATTAGCACATATCATATATATATAATCTGAGTTGGTCAAATCTTGTTTTAACTCCATCTTTAAATTTTAGTCAAGTTATTTAAAAGCAAGCCTACATTGTTATTATTTAAATTTCAATATTTGGCCTTCAGAAATTCTGCAGCACTTTCTTGGCTCAGTAACATTTTTATATTAGGATTAAAATTCTAACCACTGCAACAAGGACCAGTAGTTATCACTTAAATAAAAATGTCATAGTTTTCTTTAAACAAGGAATCACAAAAAGTAGTACATTGTATTAAAATGTTTACTTGAACTTAGAAACATAAATAAACCCTGAATTGCCAGTCTTTTGAAGTTATTTAAAGATACAAAACACTTATTTAGGAATAGCAATACCAGTAATTAGTATAATCATCCCTTACCAATTGATTTTTTCCTATTTCCCATGGCTCCTGGCACATGCTTTGTAATTAAAGTATTAAATAAATTATTTGGATGGATGGGCAGATCAACAAACAGATAAATGGGAACGAATCAAATACTCAGCTCAAAGAACCAAGTCTGACCTCAAATTAGTCAAAACTTGAGTGTATTAGTTACTCAAAGTGCCATACAACTAGAAGCAAATTTTTGTCCTTTTTTAACATCAGCCGGAGTAGAAGCAGCAACAGTACCAACAAACTTTCACTACAAATCTACTATGTGAAAGACTCTTTAAGTTTTATCAGAGACACACACACACGCACACACAAAGACTGCCTCTACAAATAATCAGGTTGTAGACTTAAAACACACATAACAAAACATATTACAATTTGAGGTAGCTATGCTAGGTGGCAAGAAGGTGAGACAGAGGAAGAAGACAAGAAGCACAGTACAAGAATTTCATGGAAGAGGGAGACCTCAGTTATGATGGAGTGCACAGTGGCAGAGATGATGGCCTATGAGGTCCAACGAGGTCCATGTTGAAGAGAGAGCCATGGGAGAAAGGTGGGCAGAAGTTGTGCATGATCAGACTAGACCCAAACTGTGCAAGGAAGGAAGGAAGGAACAAATGCTATTTCTTCTTAACACATCCTTGTTTTGCTCTGACTATAAATATTATAGATAAAAATCTAAGACTAAAGGTCAACCTTCCACCCCATCCTTGTCATTCTGGCTACAGCAAACTATTATCAGCCATAAAAAGAAAATAGGTGTGCTGAGCAATCAACAACTTTTGTAAAAACAGTTAACAGATACAACAGGAATCAAACATTAGAGTATAACAACTATGCTTGGGACACCTGGGTGGCACAGCAGTTGGGCGCCTGCCTTTGGCTCAGGTCGTGATCCCCGGATCCAGGATGGAGTCCTGCATCAGGCTCCCTGCGAGAAGCCTGCTTCTCCCTCTGCCTATGTCTCTGCCTCTCCTCTCAATCTGTGTCTCTCATGAATAAATAAATAAATCTTTAAAAAAAATAATAACAACTATGCTTAATGGTAAAACTTGACTCATATAACTTCAACTGTCTTTGATAACTTAGAAGCCATATAATACCTTCTAGCATCATGAAGGAAAAAAAATTGCTGATATTTATTGAGTACCACTGTATGCCAAGTGCTGTAATGAATGCTTCTGGTTATCACTTCACTTAGTATTTACCATGTGTATTTGTGAAGTATTATTACTCTTGTTTTATGCATTAAAAAATTCAGGTGTCTAATATTCCTTATTCATTCATGAGAGAACTAGCAATGGGTCTGATTCCACAGTCTTGACCATTCACCATACTATTGTATGTGTATGTGTGTGTTTTAAAAATATTTATAGTTGGCGGGACACCTGAGTAGTAGCTCAGTGGTTGAGGGCATTATCCTGGAGTCCCAGGATTGAGTCCCACATCGGGCTCCCTGCATGGAGCCAGCATCCCCCTCTGCCTATGTCTCTGCCTCTCTGTGTCTCTCATGAATAAGTAAATAAAATCTTTAAAAAAAAATTTATAGTTGGCAACAAGTTTTCCTAAAAATAAATTAGTCAATGTGACTATATACCTTGAGTCTCAAGTATGTTATCCCAGTAGTCACTGACTCTTTTTTTTTATCATAGTACACTACAGGTGAGTTCCTCTGGATTTTATTTGTATAAACGATTCTTTCTTCAAACTAAATTACTTTAAAAACACTTACCACAAAGGAAATTGCTAACAAAATCATTATCTACCTCAGTACAAACTAATGTCATTATCTCCAGGAAACAGAAGCAACTGAATTATATAATAGAAATATTAGTTTAAAAGGTCACTGGATGTCAGAATGTATCATTTTACAGAAGTCTCAGGAGACACCATTCATCAGAAATTATAATGCCTAGAACACCAAGTTCAATGCCATGATTTAGCAGATCTCTCTTTTCCTTGGTTCATTTTGGACCAGTTATGAAGCTCTGAAAAGGGAGAATAGTTATTTTCTCTCAAAATATTTCCTTCCACTTGCAAGGAAGAAGAAAGGAAACCAGAGAGGCATATCCAAGCAATGCTTTGTTAAAAATACATCTAGTACCCTACATTAATATCACCCAAAAATTAGCTCTAGAAGAGACCAGCTTAGGCACACATTCTCATTAACAGATAAGACTCAATTACCAGAAACTAAGACTCAATGAAGTAAAAGGTTTATCTAAAGGTACAGAAATACTGATTGAAAGAACCAAAGTCAAGAATGGTAATCAAATTTTAACACTGCTCTCAGCTAGATTAAAGTAAAACTGAGCGGGAATCCCTGGATGGCTCAGCGGTTTGGTGCCTGTCTTTGGCCCACGGTGTGGTCCTGGAGTCCTGGGATCAAGTCCCGCATCAGGCTCCCTGCATGGGGCCTGCCTCTCTCTCTGCCTGTGTCTCTGCTTCTCTCTCTCTGCGACTCTCATGAATAAATAAATAAAATCTTAAAAAAAAAAAAAAGAAAGAAAGTAAAACTGAGCATGAAATAAACAAATAAATGAAGTGATGTTTTCATCTCCCAATCTCACTTACAAATTTCAACTCAACTTTTTCTTCTGGACTTACTCTTACATTAGTAAAGGAATTTGGTAAAAATTGAGCAATTAACCTCTGCAATACATCCAAATACTTTCCAAACACTGTACTTAATGTAGTACCTGAGGCTGAAATGGTCTTCTGAAACCATATTAAATAAGATGTCTATGTTTTAAAACACATAGTGAGACCTGCATGTACCCCCTAAGTGCTAATTTTGGATTATTAGGCAATTATCATTGCCAAAGAGATAGCAATTCTATGTTTATCACTAATACTATTATTCTGTATACAAAATTCTTTAGACGCAGTCCGTTGTCTGTAACGTGTTACACATTACCAAGAAACCTTAGTAGAGGAGAAAAGAAAGAAAAAAATTTTGAATGTCAAATGAACTAAACTCTCCTAGTTTTTTCATGATTTCAAGTCTATGAGTCACTCAGTTTTTATAGCATACAAAAAAAAGAAGAAAAATCATCACTATTGGACATCAAGTACATCTTTAGTAGTTCCCTGAACATTCCGTTTTTAAAGTTCTGTTACTGAGATATCTTTGTACTTCAAGATGACTGCTGCAGGACAATATACTTACCCGCTCCACTTTTTCCCATATGAAATGGAAAAGTGGGGACAAAAAGAGAAGTACAAAGACGTTATTCTAACGTTTTTTTTTAAGAATTTATTTATTCATGAGAGACACAGAGAGAGATGCAGGAAGAGGGAGAAGCAGGCTCCATGCAGGGAGCCCGACGTGGGACTCGATCCAGGGTCTCCAGGATCACGCCCTGGACTGAAGGCGGCGCCAAACCACTGAGCCACCGGAGCTTACTTACATACATTTAGATTTCTCAAAATTTAAAACCATGCATGGTTTCAGCCATATAGCCTCTTTTTCATCAAAACACTTCCCTAGTGTTCACCATATTCTAAAATATAAATATAATACAAACACTATAGAAAAATCTTTAGTGTCGTCTCTTAGAACTGGACATATGCATACCCTGTCTCCCTACAATCCCACTCCTAGGTGGATAGCCAAGAGAAATTCACACACATAAAGAAAAAATTAAAGAGTATCTGTAGCAGGAATGAATGAATGAATGAATGAATGAATGGCAATCTAAATGTTGACAAAAGAATGAAATATAAATTGTGGAATCATTTTACTTCAGAGCAATAAAACTGAACTTCTGCTATGCACACTTGGGAAGAACCTCATCTACAGAATGTTGAGTGAAAGAAGTCAGACAGCAAGAGCATATACTATATAATTCAACTTATATGTACTTCTGAAAATAAGCAGAACTAATTATGGTAATAAAAATCATCCCGGTGGGGCAGCCTAGGTTGGCTCAGCAGTTTGGCGCCGCCTTCAGCCCAAGGCCTGATCCTGGAAACCCCGGATGGAGTCCAGCATTGGGCTCTCTGCATGGAGCCTCCTTCTCCCTTTGCCTGTGTCTCTGCCTGTCTCTCTCTCTCTGTGCCTCTCATGAATAAATAAATAAAATCTTAAAAAAAAAAATCATCCCGGTGAGGCAGCAACACAAAGGGAGCAAGCAACATGAGGGAGACAGAGTCCTTAAGCATGTATTACATTTGTTCTGAGATTACATCCTGGGGTAATGATTTCATCCCAGCAATGGTAACCAGAATAATCAGAATCTAGGAAGGACATCTCAACAACTAGCCTTATGATCTTTCGCATAACAACTTTTCAGTGGCAAGTCTAATAGCCAATAAATCTCACCAAGATCGTGGAGATTTTTTAGGAAGACTTTAAATCACTTTTATTCAATGACAAATTCAATTAACAAATATTTATTGTGATCCTACTATGTATAAAACAGTGTTCTAGGCACCTGCCACTTACATTCTAGTGTAGAGAAATGGAAAATATGCAGCAAACACAATGAATGAATGAATCATAATGTAAACTGCAATCAGAGTTTGGGGAAAAAATATATAAGTACATACCAAATGAGACTTTCAATCCAGTCTGAACACTTCTGAGCACACATAAACACAGAAGGGAAACTAGCTTTAAATAACTATTTCATTATACTCTGAAGTAAATCCTTTCCCAGGGTTAACACTCCAGCATAAATCTTCATGAATAAGTCTTGATAACATATGAAATATTTAAACATATCCTTGAAACCACAGAGGATAGAGCTGGAGCCAAAAAGGCAGATTTTTCAAAGAAAGAGATTAGTTCTGTATTTCAGAAGGAACTTCAAATAATCAAAACATTTAAAAAGACACGGTAAAAGAGAGGCTTGATACTGGATTGTAGAAAAAATACATTGTGTTTGGGAAGGAAATTAGATTTGACCTATAAGACCCTTCTGGGATTTAATTTCAAGAACAGGAATTAGCAATTAGGAGTTTTGAAAATATGTTCAAATATTGTTTGCTTTTAAAATATTTACGGCACATATACACTAATAAAATGGACAAATGTCATATACAATCTTACATTAATAATAAGTTGATATTTAAACTACTCAGTATTTTCTTGCAGACTTAAAAATGTTGTCATAATTACAGGTAAGTGTACTTATAACAGCAATAAAATTTTATATCCCTTTTCAACTTTTTCCTCTTGAGTATGATCTCTAGAAGCATTTGAAATATGTTAATTTTTACTGTAATTCTAGATAGGCTAATAAGAACATGTGTATCAGTAAACATACCCTTTTTCATAGAAAAAGATATACAAATCTCTAAAAAGTTACAGGGTTTGTTTACAATTTATTTTAATATTCTTCTAGGATAAAGATGTGCAAAAAATGAGCCAACTTTCAAGAAACTTATTATATACTAAAAATCAGACTGCTTAAAAATTCTAATAACAGAATAAAAAAGCAGTAATGCCTTATTTATACCATACCATATGGTTTTTAAATCTTTCATGGTTTGAACTCAACCAAACTGAAAATCCTCAAAACTGCCTGTCATATATATGAGACATTTGAAGAATATTATCAAGTATTTATTGAGTGGTTGTACCCCCTTCTAATTCATTTTCCATACTATAGTTACCATGGTCTTTCTAATATGATGATTTTTATCAAACCACGTCCTTTCTTAAAAGTATAAATGGCTTCCCTTCTACCATAGGATAACACCCAAGTTCCTCAAAATAACTTGCCCTGCTTGCCTATGCAGACTTACCTCTCCCCGCTCCATCTGAACTTAATTTTTCAGCCACATGTCTCCAATTTCAAGTTCTCTGAGCTTTGTGAATTCCTGGCTTGAAATACGAGCTGTCGCTTCTGTCCAGAATATGATTTCCTGATCTTTCTTCCTAAATTCTCCTCAGTTTTCAATGTTCAGCTAAGACAAGACATGCCCTTCACTGAGATTTTCCTGGCTTCCTTCATATCCAGTGCTTCTTCCCAACCCAGTCGAGTATTGGCTATATCACTTGATGGCCTACCTTCCTCACCGTCATCATCAAGATAGGGACCATTTCTCTTTGTTACTACTCTGTACCCAGTGATACTTAAAGAATTCACTATCTCTTGGATAAATGAGTGAATGATATGAATGTCAGCCTTCAATATAAGTGAAGTTAAGTGCTGAGTCCTTGGGACACAACACAAAATAAGAATATAATTCCCACACAAATAATTTCATATTGCAAGCATTTGCTTAAAATGAAAACACAGAATAGAGAAAGAGGCAATCTTGGGGAAAATACTTAACTTCTTCAAGTTTTATCATCCTCTTCTATTAATTGGGGTACTTCACCATCTCATTACATAGTACAACCATCCACTCATCCATCAAGTCAAAAAACCAGTCACCATTCTCATTTCCTCTCCCTCCCTCTACTACTATAGCAAATCCAACCAAAATGTCTGTATATCTACCTCCCAAGAGGTATTTCAACCCATCTGCTTCTATTTTTTCTGTCCCCACAGTAATCCAGTTTCTTTCCTAGACTTGTAAGTATATTTCCATTTTTATTTCATCCAATTTATTTATTATAGTCAGAGAATCTTTATCAAACTATAAATTGAACATCACTCTCCTTAAGATCTCCCTCAAAGACTTCCTCTGCCCTCTTAAATGATACGGCCCTTAACAGCGTATCCAAACTCATCTCATCCAACTTCACCTGAACGAGACTCCAGCCACACTGGCCTCCTTCCAGATCTTGCAACATGCTAAGCTTTTTACTGCCTCAGAGTCTTGGCACATGCTGTTCACTCTGCCTACCACACTCTTTGCTTCATTTTTCTTGTAGGGCCGATTCCTTCCTTCAGTTTCAGCTTTATATATCCTAAGAGGGACTTTCCCTCCTGTTCACCATATCCAAACTGTTGCCTCATCCCACATTCCTTTTATTCTCTAACACCACACATGAACCTTTCCTTCCTTCTCTACCTTCAGGCATGTGTAGAGCCATGCCTGGGTACACAGCAAACAGACTAAAATTCTTTCTGGAAGGCAGAAGAAAAGAAGGGAAACTGTACACGGGCAGAACATGTGCAGTCTATTTTGATGTGATCAAAGGTTTCCTATTTTCTTTAAATTTCACCTTCAACAGTCTAACATCTACCAGTAGAATTGGATGCCTCCTGTTTAAAGTCTACTATTGGGATGCCTGGGTGGCTCAGTGGTTGAGAATCTGCCTTTGGTTCAGGGTATGATGCCAGTTCGGAGACTGAGTTCCACATCAGGCTTTCTGTGAGGACCCTGCTTCTCCCTCCCTCTGCCTCTCTCTCTCTCTCTCTCTCTCTCTCTCTCTCTCTCTCTGTGTGTGTGTGTGTGTGTGTGTGTTGATAAATAAATAAAATATTTAGAAAGAAAAAAAGAAGAAAGAAAGAAAGAAAGAAAGAAAGAAAGAAAGAAAGAAAGAAAGAAAGAAAGAAAGAAAGAAAGATTTTTTAAAAGTCTTTGTTAATACATACATTATCTAAAATAAGGCATGGGATGATATAATTGAGTTGACAGAAGTAAATAGCTCTTACCTCAGGAAAAATGAGTAGGATCATGGAGAAATAGAAAATAAAATGCTTCAGAAAGTAGGTCCAGAAAGTTCTAAAAATGAAGTGCCACCTAAGGGTGGCAGCATCAGGATGAAGCTACATGATAAAGTTTTGGATGAGAAAATGAGGCAAAACATATGAGTTCCAGAAACCCAGGCATTTGAATACAAGTAGAACTGATGGAGACAGAAGTAGTAGCAAAGATAAATTCTAATTATTCCACACTTCATATGTTTCCTCCTAGACTTTTCCTTGTGCTAAAATACTTAGCATGAAAATTAGACATTTCATATAAGATCATATATAGATTGTAATCCAGATTTTATGAGTCAATCAATTGTTGTAACTCCTAGACAAGTCTAATAACTGCTAAATGTATAATATTTCTAATTTGAGGTCAGGTGAAAATGTCAAGTAGATATATCTTACAACAAACTGCTTTAGTTGTGCTTCATCAGAGTTCAATGCACTCAGCTTCATTTCATGTTGGTCACTTGAGGCACAATTTGCTACCCACCACTCTGACATGAGCAGCTGTTTGCAATAATCCCATGTTGCAGACATTAGATTGTCTCCTGGGGTTTACAGGATGTTGATTCCCAAAGGGCAGATTTAACACTTTGGGGAAAAATAAAAGACATCAAACAACTACAGGAGAAATAGGCATGGTTTTTTATTATTTGAGGACTGCAACTTATTATAGGGATTGGTTGCCACAGAAACTATGATCTGTAAATGGCCAAGGTGGAATAGGCTAGAAAATATGTTGTACAAAAACGGAGTTGACACAGAACAGCAGAGATGAGTGGCACCAGGAGACTAACTGGCAGCAGTTCTGGCTAATGATTAACAAGTCTGAATCTCTAGTCAAAGTGCTGATGTACCACTTGACAATCACAGTCTCCATTGGAATGCCTGCTAGAGTGGGCAGGTCATTTTAAGGCAGTTCTGTTAATAGAATTCTTTATATTGAGCGAAAAAATCTACCTCAACTCTTAAATTCATATCCATTAGGTTATGGCCCCTAGAGCCAAAAGAATGAATCAAACTAATCTTCCATATCCCCACAAATATATGGAAACAATTATTACATATCCTCATGCCTCATTTTATCTTTGGACTGTATCACTGTAGGTTATTCAACTGTAATGTTTATTGTAAAACATCGTGTTGAGTCACTTCACTTGCCAGACCACTCTCTTCTAAATTTGTTGCAATTGTTGTATTTCAAGAAGCAAAGCCAAATGTACTAACCTACCAATAAGAACCAATAATTGTACTAAGTACTTTGCATGTCTCAGGTCACTAAATCCTAATAAGGATGGAATTATTATAATCAGAATCATATAATGAAGATACTGAGGATTACAGAAATAGAGGAAGGTCAGGAACTGAACCCATGTCTGACTCCAAAGCCTAACTAACCCCTGTCCTAGACTACTTCAAGGGAGACCTGACCAGGGTAGAATAAGAATGGGGAAGAGAAGGTTCTGACATCTGCTAAATCCTTATTCTGTTATTTAATATATAAACTGGCTCACATGTTTGAGCCAGCTACGTGATCAATGTACCAACTACATTTTTCTCCAAGTAATTGAAAAAAAAAAAAAGGGCTAAACAAAGCGAGGATGAGGATGCAGTCCTCCAAATGCTCCAGGAAGAAGTCTGAACTTACCATAGAGTTGTGAGGCCATTGAGTATTTTAAGTGTTAGAATTATATGTTTACTAAAGTCATTTTAAAAGATTTTTCTGGAAGTAGATATGGAGAGAGAAAACAAAAGCCATAGGAGGGGCTGAGAGCAGTAAGAAAGCTCTCACAATAGTTCAAGTGAACTCTGGACAAGAGTCTGAACTGCATTAGTGGTATGGGGATGGAACCAAGTACGTGGATTTAAGAGATTTAAAAGCAGAAGTGACAGCACTTGGTGACAGTTTAGATTATAAACTGTGGTACTGCTGTTTCAGACTGTGGGCTCAAGTCTGATGCCAGGATTTGAATTATAGCCCCACAGCTTCAATTTGTGGGACTGAAGCTGTTCTTCAGTGTGTGTCTTGGTAAAACAGGCACAGAAGTACCTAACTCAAGGAGATGCTGGTACCTTTACCTGTGACAATAGACAGAGAGCATTCAGAAAAGTCCCCATCACATACAAAATGCTCAATAAATATTAGTGATGATGACAAAAAAAGGGGGGGGAGGAGAGAGAAGGGAAATAAGGAGGTAGAAGGTGGCTCCAGGTCTCTACTCTGTGACTAGGTGAATTCAGAGAGGGAACACAGGCAGCAGACCAGGCTCAAGAAGGTAGACCGTGAGTTCAGATTTGAAGATGATGAGCATGAGACGTCTGAGGTTATCCAGGCAGCGATGAGGTGAAGAGCATGGAAGTGAACATTGGCTTGACACTAGCCTTGTAAACAAACTTGGCTATGAAGGGAAGTAGAAGGAAGGGAAGAGTCGGAGGGAGGAAAGTGACTTATTTTGATGGATGACACAAGCACTAATGGTTTGAAAGAGAAGCACCTGGAGACAGGGAAGGATGGAAGGTATCAATGATTAAGGGGTTAAGTGGGTGGAAGTGGTTTCAGAGCCGTTGGAAAGAAGTGGGCCCACAGCATCAGAATAAGCCTCAAGTAGGAGCAAAAGATCTTCCTTCTTCTAGAAAAGCAGGGAAGTGGCAAAGGCAAAAGCATGGACAGGTTTATGGCAGGAAATTGAGGGAGATTCTCTATAGTGTC
Source organism: Vulpes vulpes (assembly GCF_048418805.1). Lineage (NCBI taxonomy): Eukaryota > Metazoa > Chordata > Mammalia > Carnivora > Canidae > Vulpes > Vulpes vulpes. The sequence continues at coordinate 116,214,777 of NC_132786.1, forward strand.
CCTATTTCCTAATAACCTGAGATCCAAGGGAGTTGAAGGAGGCTAGGGAGTCAAAGTTTGGGACACTAAAATGAGGGTGAGCCTGACAAAGGAAAGGCATCTCTGTCTTTCAGGGCCCAGTCATCACCTATGGCATTTCCCCTAACTCTTCTCTCAGAAAAAATTCAACTTATAGCTCTTCTACAACATTTGGTTTAAAATTCTATGAAAGCAATTATCATGATAAAATATCTGTATGTTTATCTTCCCCACTAGATCATGTTCAGTTCAATGTCAAGTTTCTCTAAAATACAAGAGGTGTTCATGCTTTCTTAGAAGCAGGAAACCAGTTATCAAGTCATCTGACTGGACTCTACTCCCACCCACTTGCTCATTCTACTGTGTTGGAAACCAAACAATGTCATTTTAAATCTAAGTAAAAGAAAATTTGCAAAACTTTTTCAAATAGCAACAAACAGTGATTAGGGATCTGCTCTCTGAATAAGGTCATTGGGTTCATAGTTTTTTTAATTATTATTAATATTATGCCCAAATAGCATTATTAGCCTCATTAATAGGACCAGAATTGTGAGATAGTTTTTAGAAACTGTTAAGACAGCCTTAACTATACCACATAGGCCCCAGATGTCCTAGGAGAAAATGAACCTCTGCCATTACTTACAAGCTGACTCTGCCACCCAAAAGCTCAGATACCTTAAAGCAAGAAATATTTCTTCTTCTGTCCTTATGTGTACATATCATAAACTCCTAATGATCTTCCTAGAATAAATTTAAACTAGCAAAGAAATCTTTTCTTCATCAAAAATCCTTTCAAGTATTCATTTTCTTCCCAAGGAGACTGAGTTCTGTGTCAACTAGTTAATACTTTATAAGCTTGGGCTTGCATGCAAGAACACAGAGGCTCTTTTATTTCCAGAGATAGTTTTCCTGCAATTTTACAAGTATGCCATTAGAAAAAGAATGATTTTTGAACTACAATTGCATTATCAAAACAGAGGAGTTGTTTTGAGCTAAGAGTCCTAATTACCAGAATCAGAACATAGAATAACTATCTCAATCTTATTTTTCTCTAAAATTGGGAGGGGGGCAGAATTAAAGATTAATTGTTAACATTAATAGCAATAAATTTTTTTACAAATATGAACGAGCACCTATGTCGGGCAGCCATTTTATTAGGTATAGGAATGTTAACAAAACTACAGGAAACATTATTCCCTCTCTCCAGGAATTATACAGGCAAGTGATATAGAACATACATGAAGAAAACAAAGAGTTTAAAGAGTTCTGAGGAAGAAATTCAACAAATGTAGCGACTTAATTTACAATAGGTGTCTTTTAGATTCAAATGTTAAAAATCAGCCTTTCTTTCTAAACTTTACTAAAGCAAATAATTTCTCTTGGCTTTCCTAGAGCCCTATGAGCCTTAACTATGTAGGTGTTAAAACACTAACAGATAAACATTCTAAGAATGTAGAAGAAGCATGGTGCTGTGGAACAAGGGAGAAAAGTAGAATGGGATCCCTCGCTTATGAGAAGAGCTGGAATAATAGCCACGGAGAGCAAGAAAAGGAGTGCCAGGCCAGAAAAAGACGTGGTCTTTTCCAGACATGACCAGACACTCCACTCCCCATCCTGCCCCTGATGACATCCCACAGAGGCCCTCTCCCTATTCATATCAAAATTAATGCCTCTGGTTCTCTGATGCAGAAAGAGTCTCTGCACTCTCCCCCCTCCAATATGATGGTTCTCATCTACTCCATGTGGACTCATTATGTTCTTTATTCAAAGATGTTCCCTTCATAAGAGGAGTCTTGATGCCAATTATTAAAATAATAAAATATATTCCACACCATTAATTTTACACATATATTGTTGGGCTTATCACTATTTTATAATTATTAATTCAATATATTATTATAAATTATTAGGCAATGACACCTTAAGGGCAGGATCTTCTTAGTATCCCCAGAGCCTGCAGCAGTAAGTGGTAGTAATACATTAAACATTACAACATATATGTACATGTACATTGCAATGTATATGTACAGTATATAATACATTACAATGAGACAATATTCCTCTTGCCTAGAGGAGGATCTAGGTGTTTACTATCTGAATCTTATTCTCTGTAAGTAATCATAGCCACTATGACAGATTATTATCTGAAGTGGCTGATTGGAGATTTTACCTTCACCATAGAACAACTTTTTCACTTCCTTTCTATAGAATATTTAATAGTAAATAAAAGAGAACTTCACACCTTTCCAAAAATAATCCAAAACATGTATGTTTATTCACAGTCACCATAAGGATTTTCACCTCTTATACCTTTGATCGATTTTTAATTTTATTAAATTAATTTCCTCAGAGTTTCTGTTTACTTCAAGCAGAATGATGAACACGGTAATTGCTGGGGATGAAGAGTTAGAGGAAAAACTGACTATGCATTTTCAATCATTATATTTAATATTATTAAGTTAGATGGCCAGCTGTTATCAGAGATGAAAGTACCACACAAACTGATGAGGAAATCATGTTAAAATTTGCAGTAACAGTCTGGTATTGATTTTGATATAAAACGAAGAAGCTTACTTAATACATTTTTTGCCCAATTCACTATTGAATGTACGCTATAGGAAAAGATGGTATGTTGTATTCCATACCCATTAAATCAAAATGAATGGGGGTGGCATCTTTTTTTCTTATACTGCACAGTAGATAACTCCCAATTCAAGATAACCAACAACAGGAGCAATTCATCACCAAGATCGTTTTGTCATCAAGTTCTGCTTCCATTCCTGGCCAAAAAATATAAGTAAATAAATACAAGTATTCCTTCTGATATATGCAAATTCCAAATGGTTGCTACAGACAAAAATTGCTAAATAAGTGGCTATAGTAACGCAAGACTGCAAAAATAAAGTCATCCACTCACTGCTCTTTCTTTATCTAATTATTTCATTGTTATGTTAAATAACAAACCATGCTTTTGAAATTAGTAAAAGCAGCAGGTTGTCCATCTCAATTTCATCCATGTTGTACCACGTATCCAATAAATATGACTTTTGATTTTTCTGACCTGTGTATATCAAGAAAGCTGCTCCAAGTACCTCAATATATTTTATTTGATTTATTAATATAAAAATGAATCCGATTAGGCTGCAATTCTTCAGAGAAATGATAGTCACTTACTTAAACATGTCACCGATCTGGAACTATTTCTTTTTTCTGTGTCTTTTTTTTACAGTAAAATTTTATATCAATCTGTTTCTCATTAAGAGAACAGATGTATTCGTAATACCAACACTTACAAGGAAAATGTATAAATGCAGTCACTCAGCTGTAATTTTGCAATCAAGCGCACACATACCTGGGGCATAAAAGAGCCTATGTGAAGGGTGATGTTTGGCAGGCTATGGGAGAAGAAAAAGGAAAAGAAAAACATACACACACATACACACATACACAGTACCAAGGCAACAAAAATCTAGACATGGCAGTTAGTGGAAATGCACAATGAAGAATTAAGAATATACAACATAGGGAAACATAATACTTGATAATCACTGGCTCAAAAAATGCTAGGCAAACATTGAGGCTCATAAATTGTGTCTGTAAAAATTTACTCAAAGGAAAAACAATAATCTTTCCAACTTTCTTCTAACTTTTGAGCGGGTTTCAAAGGACAAGGTAAGTAAATAAGAAAACTATGGGTGATTTCCACATAGATGTCCCTGATGTTATCTGAAACATAAATATCTAATATTCATGTATCCAACAAGCATAAGCACTTAGTAGGAAAAGCATATTAGAGTAGTCAATGTACATATATTTCTAATCTTCACAAGTTCTTGAGAATTAAACATTATTGTCCCAGTTTTATAAATAAGCAAAGTGAGATTTAGAAAATTTGAGAATCATACTCAATGTGATTCAGATACCAATCAGATTTCAATCTCTGTACTCTACTTTAAAAACTCCAATCCACAGGCTGGCCCTAATGAGTCTGAGCCAATGGTTCTCAAACTTGTTGTATATAGGACTCCCTAACATTTCTAAAATTCACTGAAGATCCCAAAAACCTTTTCTTTATATGGATTTTGCCAATTACTTTATGCTACATTAAAATTTAAAACTGACAACTTAAGATGTGTTAATTCATTTAAAAATAATAGCACAACCCTTACACATTAACAAAATAAGCTTTTGTTTAAAATAACTGTATTTTTCCCCAAAATAGTTAAAAATGGCTTTTAAATTCTTGGTACTATATTGCAAATAGTGTTGCCCTCATAGATACCATACTCTAAACAGATTTCAGGGATCCATCAGCATTCCCTCAACCACATTTTGAGAACCCTAAGTTCCAAAGTATACTATCAATATTTCATATGTATTATTTCATAAAATAAAAATTCAGATATATAACAGTTTTTTCTACTGTAAAGTTTTATCAAATATCTCTCAAGCTCTTCTTTCTCCTAATGTCAGAAAACATAATCTAGTCATTTATAGATAAACTTAGTCACTTCTGGGTTTCCTCAGTAATTTAACTTACATTCACAATTTCATGACTCTTCATCTTTCTTCTCCTTGAGGCGAGGGTTCCATGTGGAGGGGCAGTTCACACAACAGCCATAGGACATTAGTGGGAGCATCATCAGATCTGCAGTGCCCTACTCTGGCATCTTCCAAGTCTCTGATAAACAGCATTTATGCAATCTGGTTTTCAGAGAATTATCCATAGTCGCTGGCCTCCAATTATGTATTCCATGCTGTCATTTTGGACCATGTTCCCTCATCATAACAGAGCTGTACTTTCAAGCACTGGTCTCTCAACCAACTTCCCTGCCCTGGAATGCAAGAAGTTCCAACTGCCTTCCTGAATTGACAGTAAATTGGGGATTATTATTACATCTCCTTAGTCTTCAGACACTTCTCATAAACATCTCTATCCTGCTGACTCCATGTCACTCTAGTGTAGGACATATCCATTAGATTGTTGCTCCTCAAAGTTCTAGAAGAAGTGGGAGGTTCAGCTATTCCAATGCTACTAGTATCACACCATACTCAAAAAGGACCACGTATACTGTCATGTAAGTCTTTCCATCTTCCAGGCTTTCACCTAGACAGTAAAGCTCAAATATTCACCTTAAGAGATTCCTATCATCATTATCCCTCCCATATCTCAGCCTGAAGAGGAAAGGAAGACAATGCCATGTCTATTGATCCTTGCTTCTAATGCAACTCTCCTTCTAGCCAACAACACTTAGTGTTTCGATGAGATCATCTCACTTTTTAGCTATTTTCATTCTAATCGATTGTTTAAGTTAAAAAAAAAAAGAATTTATGTACTGGTATTTTCAGAGCTTTACTTTATACTTTTCAAAACACGTTCTATCTCATAGAGCACCAGCTTCTTCAATTCAAACATCTTGGATTTCAAGACTTTCGCATCAACTGTCAATTTCAGCAGCTTACTTAGAACTCAAAAAATAAGAATTTGACTCTTCTTGAAAAGCTTAACTCTATTCTCAGACATAAGGCTGCAAATGTCATAAGCTTCAATCTATTTTAATGGGAAAAAGGGATTTGAGTATTAAACCCATATGCATACACACAAATACATATATGTTAAAAAAAAAAAAAAGGATTTACTGGGCAGCCCAGGTGGCTCAGCGGTTTGGCCCCACCTTCAGCCCAGGGCCTGATCCTGGCGACCCAGGATCGAGTCCCGCATTGGGCTCCCTGCCTGGAGGCTGCTTCTCCCTCTGCCTGTGTCTCTGCCTCTCTCTGTGTGTCTCTCATGAATAAATAAATAAATAATCTTTTTTAAAAAAAAAAAAAAAGATTTACTAAAAAAATTATACAACTTGGGGATCCCTGGGTGGCGCAGCAGTTTGGCGCCTGCCTTTGGCCCAGGGCGCGATCCTGAAGACCCAGGATCGAATCCCACGTCGGGCTCCCGGTGCATGGAGCCTGCTTCTCCTTCTGCCTGTGTCTCTGCCTCTCTCTCTCTCTGTGTGACTATCATAAATGAATAAAAATTTATTTAAAAAAAAATTATACAACTTAATATATCAAAAGACAACCTGTTCTCATTTGTATAACAGATTCTATATACACAAATGTAGTCAGTTATATATGTTACAATAATTATGAAAAGGAGGGATCCCTGGGTGGCGCAGCGGTTTGGCGCCTGCCTTTGGCCCAGGGCGCGATCCTGGAGACCCGGGATCGAATCCCACGTCAGGCTCCCGGTGCATGGAGCCTGCTTCTCCCTCTGCCTTTATCTCTGCCTTGTCTCTGCCTTGTCTCTGCCTCTCTCTATATATATGACTATCATAAATAAATAATAAAAAAATTAATTATGAAAAGGAAACACTGGTTTTATTGACAAATTTTAATATCCCTTCTCCTCCTCCTCCTTCCCCCTTACTCTTCATCTGAACACATTTGAAATATCAAATAATGCAGCCTACAAAGGGTCCTCTGGTAGGATTCTAGTGGTAAGATAGCATGGTAGACATGAATTGGAGTGGTGAGAACACTACCATTTAGAAAGAATGTAAAAATAAGAATAGAGCCTAGAGCTTTATATTTATGGAGATATGAACCTAGAATATCTCTAACACTAAAAATGAATAAACATATCCCCAAACCCTACAGATTCTCTTTATAAATACTCAAATAGGGGCACCTGGGTGGCTCAGTGGTTGAGCATCTGCCTTTGGCTCAGGGTGTGATTCCAGGGTCCTGGAATTGAGTCCCCCACATCAGGCTCCCTGCAGGAAGCCTGCTTCTCCCTCTGCCTATGTCTCCGCCTCTCTCTCTGTATCTCTCTCATAAATAAAAATAAATAAAATCTTTAAATAAATAAATAAATACCCAAATAAAATCTTGAGAAATCCAGTTGCACAGTTACAAATATTCCCTCATTACCAAACAGGATTCTTCACAAGAATACAAGGCACATTAATTTAAAGGTATCTATTTGTACAATACATTCACCATATTAACAGATAAATACAAAACACACCTATTGCTACCTTGATTGATGCATAGTACAAAGGCTCAACTACTTAAAATCTAACTTCCACTTTAAAATAAACATTTAACAACAGAAAGAAAGAAAGAAAGAAAGAAAGAAAGAAAGAAAGAAAGAAAGAAGAAAGAAAAGAAAAGCCTCTTAACCAACTGAGAACAAAGAACACTTCTTTAATTCCATATAAGGAGCCAAGGGAAATATTACATTTAATGGTAAATAGTAAAGGGTTCCCATGAAGCTCAAAGGGAGGGGGAATGAAGGTTTTAGTCAAAGAAGGAAAGAAAAATGAGAAGTATAAGTTTTGTTTATGCCTACCCAGAAAGACAGACACAATCAACTGAAAATGTATTGATGTTCAGATGCAGCCAGAATCAAGAGCAGTATGAATGATTTTCCCATCCACAGAAATAATCAATTGCAAATTTTATCAGGAAAAAAAGATCTTTTGAACACGGTCATACAAATCTATGGAATAAGTAGGAATAAATCTAATGTGCAAGAAATATGCAACCATAAATAAAGAATACTATAAAATTTTACCAAAGGAAATAAAAGTTCTGACCAAAAATTAAATCCTTACTGTGTATCAAACCCCAAACAAATTCCAGATGTCTTAAAAATCTCAACAGATTCTATAAAACTGTAGGTACTAGAACAAAATATGAGAGAATGAAGAAAAAATGAGAAGCTGGGAAGAAGATCACTTGGGAAAAACGTTAATGAATTCTGTCTTCCCTGAGTTAATTTTTAGCACTATCATCAATAGAAAACATTTTATGAATGTTTCATGAATATATTCTATTACATGAAACATGATACTTTGTATTAAATATAAGTAACAGTGGTTGCCTCTGAAAGGTAAAATTAAATTTGCCATTTTAATAATGGTCATATTTTCTTTTTTTTTAAAGATTTTATTTATTCATGAGAGACACAGAGAGAAAGAGAGGCAGAGACACAGGCAGAGGGAGAAGCAGGCTCCATGCAGGGAGCCCGATGTGGGACTCGATCCCGGGTCTCCAGGATCACGCCCTGGGCCGAAGGCGGCACTAAACCACTGAGCCACCCGGGCTACCCCTAATTATCATATTTTCTACAACAAACATGGAATTTTTTTTTTTTTAATTACAAAGAAACATGGGCTGCCCCAGTGGCTCAGCAGTTTGGCGCCGCCTTCAGCCCAAGGCGTGATCCTGGAGACCTGGGATCAAGTCCCACGTTGGGCTCCCTGCATGGGGCCTGCTTCTCCCTCTGCCTGTGTCTCTGCCTCTCTCTCTCTCTCTCTGTGTGTGTCTCTCATGAATAAATAAATAAAATCTTAAAAAAAAATTACAAAGAAACAAATGTTGAAATTTTTTAAAAATCATGGGGAAACAAAGGTTAAAAAACAATACGACATTTTTACGGATTGTTTTTGGCAGGATTTTATTCTTTATTACAGATTTTATTTATTCATGAGGGACACAGAGAGGCAGAGACACAGGCAGAGGGAGAGGCAGGCTCCATGCAGGATGCCTGATGTGGGTGGGACTCCATCCCAGAACCCTGGGATCACCACCTGAGCCAAAGGCAGATGCTCAACCAAGGAACCACCCAGAGGTCCCTTTGCAAGATTTTAAATATATGTAGGTGTGATAATACTAATGCATAAAATAAGTTTGATGAAGTGAAATCACAAATTAATTATGAAAATAAGTAATTTATATACTTTGAGTCTTTTGCCAGAGGTACTGTACATGGGCAAAGTGCTATTTCTTTTCAAAACTCTATGTAACTGTATCATTGAGCAGCATTATTTAGTTTATAGAATGCATGTACATCCTCTTAATTAGTAATTCAATATTGTTCCAAATTTTCTTGCTTTTCTTCAGTTCCCCTCATAAATTTCCCCCAGTGTACTTAAAACCAAAAGACTTCAACTCAAAAAAGAAAAGTAGTTTAAAAATAGGAAAATAAAGAAATAAGCAAACAACAACAACAAAAAAAAATACTTAAGACCTTCTACTCACTCATAAGATGTACAGAAATGTTACTGATAGGAAGGTTTCAATTTTTCACCTACATAACAAATATAATCTGTACTAAGGAATACAGAAAATCATTTTCCTTTGGAGGAATGATCCAAACATACCTAGAGCAATTTTTTAATTAAAGAGAACATACAGGGCAGCCCAGGTGGCTCAGTGGTTTAGCGCCTACCTTCAGCCCAGGGCCTGATCCTGGAGACCTGAGATCGAGTCCCACGTTGGGCTCCCTGCATGTAGCCTGCTTCTCCCTCTGCCTGTGCCTCTGCCCCTCTCTCTCTCTCTCTCTCTCTCTCTCTCTGTGTTTCTCATGAATAAATAAATAAAATCTTTAAATAAATTAAAAAATAAAGAGAACATACCTCCAGTGTAATCCATTTTAATTTTCCTTCATATCTCTAAAATACACATTTAAGCTTTATTAATAGTATTAAGTTATTTTATATCAATAGGTCTTCAATTATATTTATTTGAAAATATCTAATTCTGTTAGAAAATCTTGCATTTCTGAAAATATTTGCTTTCATGAGTATGCAATGATTATTTGAGAAACAAAGTCCAAAGAACAACAATTAATCCACATGGGGTACCACATATACAGAATTTATATATTTAGATACACATACTATATATATGTGTGTGTGTTTGTGTATACATACACACTCATACATACTCTTAAAGCTGTATGTTAAATAAAATATAATCAGTTACAAATTAAATAGACCTAAATTACCTTTGAGACTAACAAACTCAATGCATTCCACTCATTAACATAATGCCTTATGTGATATCAAATCCAAAATGTTCACTTTTTAACACAAAATTGAAAGTTTGTAGGAGAATTCTCATATATGCAATAGTGTTTCTGAGGAAATTAATTTTCTAGGTTGGCTGGGAAAAAATCCTTGTTTAAAAAAATAAAACAGAAAAATTTGACATTTTTACAGATTGTTTTTTGCAGGATTTTACATACATGTATGTACAAACAGGAGATTATCATCAACCAGTACAGTACTGCATAAACTGCAAACTCATCTTTGCCATGGCACTAATTTTAACCACTTCAAGAAGGAGATGTGAACACAGACTGGCCCAACATGGTATTTAAAGGGCTTTTGTTGTTGTTGTTAAATACACACATCTGTGTCTTTCTACTCAAAAACTGACAAGCTCTAAAACACATTTAAAATCTTTTTTTTTTAAATACCATGCAGCAATGATCCCTTAGAGGCAGCAACTTTAGATGGTGCTTAAACAATGAATTTTTTTCCAACAATAACAATTTTCTTTAAATTCATTTACAAAACCTCACCACACAGCATGAGGCATAATTTCCTGGTAAGCAACTATAAAGCAGAATTAACTATCCTCAAATGACTATGAAATTAAGTCAGCCATATCAGATTAAGATGACCATAAATGCAGTTAAAAACATGCTAATTTACATAGCCCCCTAACCATGTTTAATTGCCACATTAAAATTCCTCAATGCGTTCCTTTCAAAAGCTGGTCTGTGCTTTACAAAGTAGAATAGTGTCAACTAAATTAACTTGTTTTGCCTGTATGTTGCACTTGGTTTTTTCTTTTATATTACTGGTAACATTCACCAGCTCTAGCTATTATGTCTAAATATTTTTATTAAATGATTAATGCAATGACATCCATCAAACTGATTTTCACGAGGTGAACAATGTGTTTAAAAAAAAACTTTAGCTTTTGGCAACATGAGCCATCATAAAGAATTTATAGGAAAAATATATATATGCTATTGTACATTTCTATCTGGCATCTTTAATCATCTGGGACATTCTCATCTCCCTGTGAACAAGGAAAGTGAAGCCAAAGCAAAGGAAGTAGCCAGCACTGAAATGATTGCTGTACCACCCCTATACCATGACCACCTATCCCTCTCCCCTTATACTGTCTACATGAAGCCCTAGTTTTCCACCGTAGGCCTATCCAGATCTTTTACACACCATAGCTCAGCTCTGGAAACCCAGTCTTCATTGGGCTGTCAACAACTCCCCTTTTAGATTCAAAACACAAAACCATTTGGGTTGTCTTTGCTACACCCTCTGGGTGCCTGATGCTCCAGAACAAACTATCCGAATTGCAGACCTCAGTATGTTTAGATTTGCCTTCCTTTCTAAACTATTTTTTCATATTTCTTCACCTGCACCATAGCTTCAGATGCATTACCTTAAATTCCTCTATTCCCTGTCTCTTAAAAGACTGGGATATCACCCAGAGTTGAAGATAAATTATTTATTCCACCAGTTACTTAGGCAACTCCAAGGCATTAATCAAAGTACCTTTGCCCATTACGTACTATATAGAATCTTCAATAGGCAGCAGTGCAGAAGAGAGAAAAGTGATTGATTCTGACATGCCCAGGGGAAAAATCACAAAGCATAAAATTACCTTGGTTTCCTCCACAAGATAATACCCTTCGGTTACCATAATGCCGAAGCTCAGGAGTTAGCAACCCCAAAGCATCCACACATGGCAGCGAAGTGGTAAAGATCTAGACTGACATATTCCAACATACACATAGTTTCACTGAAAGATTCACTTAGCCAGTTCACTAGATGACCCCCATCCCCATGAGAACTATGCAAGGGTGAAATTTCTATAGTTTTCACGGTAGAGATAAAGTCTAGAAATGACCAGTTCTAACTGTTGGTTGGCCTCGTGCTCTTCTAACAAACCAGATACTTTGAATTGGGGAAAGGGGAAATCTCTTTCAAAATAACAAAGATTAAAAAAAAAAGTAACAAAGATAACATGGGTGAGGACAGAAATCAAGACAATAAAGGAAAGAGAAAGTGCTGTAGATTTAATTACCCAGGGATAATCGCTATCAACATTTGAATACATTTCATTTCAGTCTTTTGTTCTATGTGTAAATTGGTTGCCTCAACTCCATTTCAGTTGTGCTCTTTAATGCAGGCCAGGGAGACAACTACATGACTATGCTAGAAAGCTGACGTTCACTTCCTGAACTCCCCGACAGCTAGACTGGGGCACAGGATCCCGCTCCGCCAAGCAGATGCAATGGCATGACTTTGAATCAGAGTTAACACAGTGAGTGAGGCCAGGCTGGCGGCTGCTGCCTCGGCTGCTTGTACTTACAAAATCAGTCAGAGAGAAATTTGATTTCTCTGCAGCATAGATCCTAATGTCCAATCCCTATTTTCATGAGTGTCAAGAGCCAGGGCCAGTTATCTGTCTTACTAATGTGAATCGTGGCACTGATGATGTGGTCCTTGGGCCTCTCCAGATTCCTAAACATGGCAGAAATTGCAGTTTCCTTTTCTGGCCACCTTTGCAATGCACAGACCCTCCTATGACAGAAACATGCTCATTGGATATAGCAAGAAATAAAGTTTTCTTCTATTTGAATCAGTGTATGCTTTTATCTCTTTGTTCTAGAAATTACTGCTTCCTAGTCAGTGAAAGAGAAAAGACGGAGGGAGGCTAGAAACACTGAAAAAGATAGTCAGATGAAGATTATTTTAAAGGATTTATGGAAAAAAGGTTTTCCTGAAGTTTGGAATTCTCATGTTATCATTACAAGTACTTTAATTTAATTATAATATATTTTAACTTCTTTTCTATTGATTTTTCTAAAAAAAAAAAAAATGTCTGTTCACCATTTCTATCCTATTGAAACTTACATTCTAATATACCCTGTAATTTTACTTAAATGTTTTCAGGTTAAAATTATAATTTTGTCATAAACCTCATTACACATCCAAGAGTTAAGGAAAAAGTCTTCCATAATACATGAAGCTAAAATCAAAGGCAGACAACATCAAAATAACACATACTATAAAAATTGTACTCCCATTTTACTATGTGCATGCAAATTATGTTATAGCATTTGTGACAATATTTTAAAGCAGCAGTTCTCACAGTGTGGGTCCAAATGTCTTGCATGGTTCCCAAGAACCTTTCAGGGGTTCCAAAAGGTCTCCCTTTTCCAAGTATATATCAGCATGAGGGCAGATTTTGCTGCGTGTACTTCAACCAGAAAAACATATCACGGCAGACTGAATGCAAAAGTAGATATGGGAATCCAGCTGTTACTATTAAGTCATACATAAAGAGATTTATAAAAATGTAAAACAGTGCTACTCTTCTCACTAAATATTTTTGCTTTTGAAAATATAGTTATTTTTCATAAGAATATCTTATTTACATTAGCATAATGATCAGTTCATTGTTTTTTAGTGAATTCAATACATATTTTTAATTTTCTCAGTTTTAATTTACAATATGCTAAATATTGATAAAATGATCCCCCATAAAGTTCTTTGGGGTCCTTGGTTTTTAAGTTTTTAAGAAGTATAAACAAATTAGCAAAATCCTGTAACACTGCCAGAATTCCTTTTAGTAAACAATAAAGTCTATTTAAGTTTAACCAGCTTTCTGAATATATAAAATACTAGGCAGCCTTTCTAAGTGCTACAGTAGAAAGCACATGGTACTGAATACATGGATTTAAATATCAGTTTCACAACTTATTAGCTAAGTTGGCATCTGGTTCCTATTATTCTCACTTATACCAATATGACAAACTCAACAGCACGCATATCAAAACTAAAATCACTGCATTTCTCAAGCATTCTTGAACATTTAATTACCCAGGATTATATACGGTAATTTTTATATAATTATAGCCATTAGCTAATTTGATTATCTGGGAGTCTATTTCCCAGCTACTCACGATCCCGAGTTACAGATTCTATAGAAACAGTTGCAGCATAGCTGAGTATAGCTGAGGCCATTACAAATTTTTTCCTTGCCCAAATTACATCTGTCTTGCTCCACCACGTCTCAGCAAAATACTCATTTGTTCAAATGCCTAGATGGATCCAAAAATTTCTGTCTCAGGACAATCTGTGTGGTATTTAGGGATAAAATCTAGAGGTATTCCTACCTTTCAGGGAAGAAGAGTTCCTCTAAGAGAGTTATCTGGAACACTCATCTTTGACAGCAGAAGATTTACTTTATGGTAACTTGTTTTTGTCAGATATTCAAACCCTTAGGGATATCCTCTCCATTAGGAACAATAAAATGAGCTCTCAAAGAGCGTGGTCTCCTTTTGTCATCTCAATTTACCAAAAGTCTTTTTGAGGAAAATAAGAGAGATGAGAAAAGTGAGAAAGGTGCTCTCAAGCAATAGTCTTCATTTGATTTTTCTCCCATACTCTGGAAAGAATTTTCTAAAACCCTGCAATACACTTTTTTGGTTGACATCAAAAAGTTTTCATCACAAGTTTAAATGGTTACAAAGGCTTAATTTCCAGTATGTTGTAAATACTGCCTTTTTAAACAAAAAAGTTACATCACTCAGGGGTACCAAAGGAATCTAAATTCCACAGCAATTTATTAGACACCACCATCTGTTTTTAAATGCATTCTTCAAGAGTAAGATATTTTACATTGTTTACCTCTATGCTTGAGCTCATTTTTTCCTCACTTCCCCAGAGAATTTCACCCTAATTCGGGTGTGCTATCTCTACTGTCCATCACACTGTCCCTTTCTAAAATACACTTTCCCACTTACTGTCTGGCTCTTAACTGTCCTTCAAAGCCCAACTCAAGCATTTTCTCTTCCAGGAAACTTTTCTGGATGCCAACAACCCTACACACACACACACACACACACACACACACACACACACATACACATACACACAGGGGAAAGTTTATTTTCTTTGTACTCCCACAACACTTATTTTATATCCAAATCCTTTCTTTAAATGCCTTTCTCCCTAAATAAACAGTAACCTCCATGGACTGACAAAATAAATGGCATAAAGCAGGTAATGAGTACTGAGTCCACCTGAACAAAAAACAATTAAATTCCTAATCACAAGGACTGTAATAGCACTTGCAGTTAGCATTTTTGTTTCTTCCCTTATTTTATGCTTTTGG
Organism: Vulpes vulpes; assembly: GCF_048418805.1. Taxonomy (NCBI): domain Eukaryota; kingdom Metazoa; phylum Chordata; class Mammalia; order Carnivora; family Canidae; genus Vulpes; species Vulpes vulpes. Next base: position 116,229,792 of record NC_132786.1, read on the forward strand.
TGTTTTCATATTATCTAATAGTTCTTATGTTTTGATTTTTACTTTGTTGTTTTGTGTTTTTTTTTAATTTCTACTTCAATTCTCTTTGTAATTATGCAAGGTACAAATACATATATAGAGCATGGCTATGTGATTTTGATGAAATTACGTAATCCGTCTCAGTCAGGTTCTTTATATTAATTAAATACTCATTATAAGATCATGTTAGGTAGGTAGTATCAAATTAGAGATGCATGTGAAAATTTTTACATAAACTATAAACATTATACACATAGAAATTATTTTTATTAAAATCACAACCTATCATATCAAATTCTAGTCATTAGAACTTTAAACCAACAGAGAATGCCTTAAGAAATAAAATAGACTTCAAGCAATTAGGTTATAACCTTTCTGCTGCTGAATGTTGAAATTTTAATTTAGTATAATATTAATAACCTGGAGTGGCCTTTGCACAATTCTGTATTTCCTTCATTTCCTGTACTTCAAAAAAACAATGTAGAAAATAAGTGATTTTTTTTAGATTGGTCAGTTTCTGAAACATAAGCTGCTGTCATGAATATTTCATTTATTGAAAATATATTCAAGCTTATATTTTTTCAACAATCTCACATCATAATGCTTTATTTTCCCTGCTTGTGACAGATATCATTACTAATCTCATACAGCTGCTCATTTCATACCACACCGGAGCTGTTATTGGATGTCCTACAACATGGCAGCCAATCCTGACACTCATGAGGAATACTATCACAAATACATAAACGACTATAAATAAAGCAAACGGTACTAAAAGATCATAGGTTATGAAGGATGCATTTTAAGTCAGAGAAACTCAATAAATAATCAGGTTGCTTGAGACTGAAAAGAAGAAACAGTCACCAACTGGTTCAAAAACCACAACTTAATCAACTTACAGAGCCAATAAATCTAGTATCCAGATCTTGGTTTTTAGTGCCATTCCTCACTAAAAAGAACCAGGACTCCCTTGAAGGAAAAAAAAAAAAAAAGGGCTGATTCCAGGGCTGGGCAGAGAAGGCACACAATGACCCTGGAGCACCTGATTATGCCAGAAAGTACAGAAATGATAAGAAATGTCACAAGGACTCAATTATAAACCACTGGGAGGGGGGAGGAGAATAGAAAAATAATAAATATAGAAGGAAATGTTGCAAAGGGAAGGCTCTTTGAGTAAAATGCTGAGAGCTGACTGGTACAAGCAGAGGTTATTGGTATTAAGATATCCCTCACTCTGCAACCCCTGCAGTAAAGCCTGGTTCAGGCAAGAATTAGCAACAGATGCTAAATCAGGAGGGGAAATTTCCTTTAGGAGGAGAACATATGCATGGTTTCAAAATGTATCAGAGGGCTCACCAATAACAAGGGGAAAACAGTAACTATAAAATGGAGAACCTGGACAACACCTTGACCAGGTGGTCAGTGAGGGCTTACAGATATGATATCTGGAAAGGAAATACCACTGATAGAGTATTCAGGGAAGATATAATCTGAATGTAACTCATAAGGAAATAGCAGATTTAACTCAAATGACAGGCATACTACTAAAAAAAAAAGAGGTAGAATCTTGTATTCTTCAAATATACCAATGTTATAATAGACAAACGGGCCAAAGGATTATTATAGAATAAAGAGACTACAGAGACACAACAACCAAATGCAATGCTTGGTTTTATATTAGATCCTGTGCTAAAGAAAAAATAAGAATAATTGCTTCTAAAGTACATTATTGGCTGCAATGACAAAATGTGAATAGGGATGTTAAGATAATAGATTACACCGAAGCTAGACTTATTGAAGTTAAAAACTATACTGTGGTGATATAAGAAAATACCATACTCTCAGGAAATCGCACTTAAATATTTAATGGTAAAGGAGGGCAATGACAGCAAATTACTCACAAAAGAATGAATATATATTCTGCGTGTCTGCGTGTGCATGCACATTTGTGTGTAGGTGTAAAAATATATATATATATATTTAAGTGTATGGGTATGGGTAAATATATATATATTTATATATTTTTATTTTATATTTTATATTTATATATAAATATTTATATTTATATTTATATATAAATATAATATATATTTATATAAATATTTATATTTTATTTTATATTTTATATTTATATATAAATATTTATATTTATATTATATATTTATATTTATATTATATTTTATATAATTTATTTATTATAATTTTATTTAAATAAATATATAAATTTATTTTATATAATTTATTTATTTTATATTTTATATTTATATATTATATTTATATTTATATTTATATATTTATATTTAAATATAAATATTTATATTTATATATAAAATATATATTTAAATTTATATATATTTATATATATATTATAGGTGTAAATATATATATATATATTTAAGTGTATGGGTATTCTTTGTACTATCCTTACAACTTTACCTTAAAATTATTTCCAAATAAAAAGTTTAATGAAAAAAAGCAGGGGAATGGTAAATACAAAATTCATCAAAAGTGAGGGACCAGAAGGGGATGTACATGGATGGGTGTGAGATATTCCTGATCCTGGTGAAAGGAGCATGACTTCCTCTTCTTAGTATGCTTTATAACTATACATATGTGACAGATACTCTTATGTGTGTAAATTAACACATTAGAGAGGAGAATAAAGGAAAAATTGATTCTCTGTAAATTGTTTTATTAATTCCTTCAAAACTACTGTAAGAATATGAAAAGTCCTCACAATGCAAGCACAAAAGGACATAGACTGATTAGTTTTCCTAATGCAATAATCATCAATCTGTTTTTATTACACTGGGTCAAAAATGTAATACTGGTTTCAGGCCCAGTTCTTTAGTTTTCTTTCTTCTTCCTCTAATTAATAATACCTTTTAAAACTCCCTCAACAAAAGGTTTTTGGCTTCTTCAAAGGTAAGATATAGTACACTTAAGTTTCATACAGATAGTTATTATAGTTAACATATTGCTAAGTGCCAGGAACCATGCTAATGAACATTTGATCTATATCTTTAAATTTTACAATCACTCTTTTGACAAATTGTGCTATTTCACCTCTTTTCAGCTGGAGAAAAACCAGGAACAGAAAGGTTAAGTAACTTGCCCAAGATCACACAGCTAGCAACTGTCAGACTTGGAATATGAATGTAGAGAATGTCACTCCAGACCCCATACTTGGAAATACCATGCTTCACTGTGTCTTTATTACCTTCCTGAACTCAAAATTCTGACCTCAAATTGTTTTTGCACTGAAAACATAGGTAAAATGCCCACACAGTACTTTAAATCCAGTACTTTAAGCCGGCAGGTAAAAAAATAAATTATAGCTATTATTTCTATTCAGTGTGGGCAGAAAATGCTGTATTTAAAATTTAGAAACTAATACTGCTTTAGAATTGAATTCCCCTGTTTCTTCCTCTGACCACTCATGGGGGGAAAAAACTGTTGCTGAATAATTGAAATGCTACCAGAGACAAAGCAATGAATAGAAACACTATTAAAATATTCTCAATCTATACAGACTAGATAATCTAGTTTTAAGATACTTAGTTAGTATGCTATTCAGAAAAGGCTGATTTTGCTGAATACAGAAAAAGAGGCTTCTAGCATGGTATGATCACTGATAAACGGTGGCCGTAAGTCATTTTGTGGCTGCCCAGAATTCAGCCCCTTTCCTGACAGCACCTCAGGTCCCTTTTGGGGAATGTTCTACTCTACCATAGAGTCCTGGTGGGAGCATACATCCAAGTACATGCTCTCCAACTATAGCAACCAAAGGCATCCCTTGGAGGCTGCTTCCAGGGAACTTCAGCTCACTCACTGATATAGGTTGGTGGGCACAGAGCCCAAGCTTAGCCAGTCAGACACAATCTCTTGGGACTTTGGTATATGAAGCAGAGTCCATGCATAAACTAAAGATGTAGTTAGAGTTGATTTAGGTCAGCAACCAAGCCTGCCACCAAGACCTTTAGAACTCTGTCTCCCTTCTAAGACTGACTATGCAGCCTCCCTTCAATCCGGAGAACTTCTCCCATTCTATCTAATAAATTCTTTTTTTGCTTTTAAGTCATAGTCTGTTTCCTGTGCAGGCAAAGACAATAACAAAAGTTATAAACATGTAAAACAAAATATAAAGACAGGAGGGGATAAAATTACCTAATTGTATTTAGTATTTCTCTGAATGACATTTATTTCTTTTCTTTTTTTTAAGATTTCTTATTTATTTATTCATGAGAGACACAGAGAGAGGCAGAGACACAGGCAGTGGGAGAAGCAAACTCCCTGCAGGGAGCCTGAGGCAGGACTCAATCCCCAGACCCTGGGATCACAACCTGAGCCAGAGGCAGACACCCAACCACTAAGCCACCCATGTGCCCCTTTGGCAAGTTTCTCTTTTTTTTTTTAAGATTTTATTTATTGATTGATGAGGGACACAGAGAGAGAGGCAGAGACACTGGCAGAGGGAGAAGCAGGCTCCATGCAGGGAACCCAATGTGGGACTTGATCCTGGGATTCCGAGATCACACTTAGTAAAAGGCAGATGCTCAACCACTGAGCCACCCAGGCATCCCTCTTTTTTTTTATTAAGTATGGAGCCCAACATAGGGCTTGAACTCATGAACCTGAGATCAAGACCCAAGCTGAGATCAAGAGTCAGAAGCTCAACAGACTGAGCCACCCAGATACTCCTTGAATGACTTTTATTCCTATCCATCAGTTTGGTAAAGCGGAAAATATGTTGGCCAAAGAATTTGAAGATCTAGAATCTACTCCAGGCTTTCCATCAGTTGGCTTTAACATCTAAAGTGAATTCACTCTTGTTTTTGGTATCTTTTTTCTCATCTATGCATTAAAGTGGTTTGAATTGCAAGTCTTCTTGCATTCTTAAAACATTAGGTTTTGTAGAAAGATCAGATTCTTAATAACAATACCAATAGCATAGGTCTTCTTTCAAGAAATTTGCACATAGATGCTACTGAACTTAGTATTTCCCATTCTTCTTAAATAATATTGCTTTTCATACAAATAAAATGTTCTATAGTTTCTAACGTGACAAACAGAAATCACATAGTTTCAGACTATTTCCCGAAGGGAATAACATCCCATGCCTCAGAAGATTTAGCTGTAAGAAATACAAGGATTTGAAACAGCACTGCACAGTAAATACCATTATATTTATAAGATCACAGGTAAAGCAATATATTTTCTATAAATTTTTACATTTTCTAATATCACAATATTCTCCTGAAATGTGCTTTCTTTCTTGTTTTCCAATGTATAATGCCATCCTTACACAAAAGTTTCAAGTTCAAGAGAATAAATAATTCCTTTTAAAATTCATTAATGGTTTGATAGACAAGTTTGTTAACTGTGTATAAAACTGTTTGGTTCACTTACTAAGTAATATATCCTTAACAGTACTAGGGGTTCAATTTTTCTAAAAGACCTAAAATTACTTGTGTCAAAGTCAGCCAAAATTTTAAGCACTGGCATTAACTATGGATTGGTGTGGATCTAAAATACCAAGGGAGGGCATATCACGAAGTCAATAGTTTTAGCATGAAGCCAAGACAGGGATGCCTGGATAGCTCAGTCAGTTAAGCATCTGACTCTTGGCTTCAGCATAAGTCAAGTTCTCAGGGTCCTGAGATGAAGCCCCACATAGGGCTCCTGCATTGATCTCCCTTTCCCTTTCCCTTCCCCTCTACCCCTCTCCCCACTCATGCTCTCTCTAAAATAAATAAATTCTTTTAAAAAAAAATCCACAGAAGAGTACCATTACAAATTCTTTAAAAGTTAAAAAGTGGAGCCATCCTCAGAAAGCTATTCAAACTAAGAAGACTGACAATCATTAAGTCAAGTCTACAAAATAATGGTTATTTAATATTAACATTTATCAAGCATTAATTGTACTTGAAAGCCTATGAGATTTTGTTTCTGTCATGAAAGTTTTATTTCCCTAAACCTAAGCTTGACTATTCTATTTGTTACTAACTCTCAACACAATTCAAAACACAGGGAACTCTATCCATCTTGTAAATCACTATGCTAAATTCCAGGGTAGCAAAGAGGAATAAGAATTGGTCCCAGGCCTTAAGGCACATACAGCCATGAAAACAGACTCAATGTAATATGATAAATGCTAGAAAAGAAATGGTATCTAGTGCTATCTGTCAAGGGAGCAATTAATTCTGTTTGGGGACAGAGAAAAGGTTACAGAGAAAAAGTGATACATTAAACCTTTATTTAAAATATTAAAAATGGGTAGCCCGGGTAGCTCAGCAGTTTAGCACCACCTTCAGCCCAGGGTGTGATCTTGGGGACCTGGGATTGAGTCCGACGTCAGGCTTCCCTGCATGGAGCCTGCTTCTCCTTCTGCCTGTGCTCTATCTCTCTCTGTGTCTCTCATAAATAAATAAATAAAATCTTTGAAAAATAATAAAAATAAATAAATAAAATGTTAAAAATACGAATACTAAAACTTTTATCTAGAAAAGGAACTTCATAGCTTGTCATATCTGAATTTAAACTCAATTTCTTTCCTTGTTGGCCATGTGAAACTGAGCAGTTTGTCTGGAAATCTAGAATATAGCCCCTATTCTGGCACTCACTACTTGTGATCTTAGGCCATTCACTTCACCTCTCTAGACCTCAATTTCCTAATCTGTGATGGAACTCATGGAGTCTTGGTTTAAGATCTTTAATTTCCCCTCTAATTATAACATGAATCTGTATTTTACATCAAACTATAGAAATCTCTATCTCAGTTGGAAGTCTCCATTTAGCAAGTATTTATAATAGAGTACCTACTATGTGTCAGGCCCTGTTCCAAGAACCTGGTATTCATCCGTGAACAAAATAAGCCAAAATCTCATGGAAATTACACAGAAAATAGCTTTTGAAACACTTTGCTACTTCCTTCTTCATACATCATTCACCTCTAAGTTTTATATATGTGTAAGAAATTTAACACTGGGAAAACTGAAACAACTATGAACATTAACACACAAAGAGAAATTTACAGATGAGGTATAGTTGGCAACACCACATCAAGATAGGTTTCTCTAAATCCACATTGAATCAGTGCATCTTAGCAACTTCACAAAAAAGGCAGCATGTTAACGAGCTCTCTTAAACCAATTTAGTATACAGACATCTTTTCCTCTTCATTTAAGCTATTAGTTTCTTGAGAGCTACAACCAGGCAAGCTTTATTTAAAGATACATAAAATTTGTACATGGTATGAAAAAATAAACGCAAAAACCTACAATCTCATTTCCTTTTCAGAGATTCCACTTCCCTAATACTTTTCAGCCATGTTCTAGATGAACTATTTTATTATACAAGGTCTTTATTTGAAAGTTATATATTATCACTTTTCAAAAACTGATTTATTATTCAATAAGCAACTGTGAGACATCAGCAATTTCAGGCAGCTCCAAGAAAGAAACTCACTCTGAGTATGTCAGGAAACTCAGAGTGTTGAAAGGTTATGAGATGAGGTGAGGTAGAACAGAATCCACCTGTTCTCATAATATACAGTGACAGGAGGAGGCCCGTGGCAACTCGGTCTTCCATGCGTGGACCCCTCTTCTCCGTGTGCTCTCTCCTTTACTAAGCTACTCATTTCTTGGCATGCCCTTTCCCATTGTCTGAAGGCAATGCCTTCTTCACATCTGCGACAGCCTCCTAGATTCTGCTGCCAGCCTTTCTCAGAACTTCTGCGCACTTTTGCATCATTCTATGCATCACACCCCTCTCCTTAGGTCTTCCTGGGGTTGTGGCCACTCTCCTGTATAGGGCAACCCTATGGGTTGTGCCAGTCTCCTGTATAGAGCAACCCTGTGGAACAGAGTTCTCAAGCCCAGCCCCTTCAATAACTGTGTATCTTGTCTGCCTTTCTATAATCAATAATAAAGATGATGGAGTCACATGATTAAAAAAAAAACTGATGCTATATGAATAAGTCATCCTTTAAAAGAGGACTATAGCAGGGGCGCCTGCATGGCTCAGTCAGTTAAGGGTCTGCCTTCAGCTCAGGTCATGATCCTAGGGTGCTGGGATCAAGCCCCAGATAGGACTCCCTGCTCAGCAGGGAGTGCTTCTCCCTCTCCTTCTAATCCCCCTGCCCCTCCTCCTGCTCACGCTCTCTCTCGTTCTCAAATAAATAAATAAAATCTTTAAAAAAAAAAAAAAAAGAGGACCATGACATACCACACAGTTTTGTAGACACACCATAACTGTTAGGCATCCACGGGCTGTTTAGAACCAAAGATACTGTCTCACCAGAGAGACCTTATGTATAGAAACTTAACTTAAAAGTCACACCACAAAGTTAGGCCATTTCTTTAAAGATACAGGAAGCAAGTATATATGGCATATACTACAAATTTAAAATTCAAAATATTGTGAAGAGGTGGGTATGTGTGTAATGTGTTTTAGAATAAACAAGCTCAGCTTGGGAAATGACTCTTTAAAGCCAAACAAAATAAACATCTATACAAACAAAACACACTGTGAAATACCTACTTTGCAAGTTGAGCCAGTCAGCATCAAATGTGCACTGCAACACATCTTGGACTTCAGCTGGTCAACCATAAGGGATCATCTTCACACTGTGAAACTCAGACTATATTAACAAATGGCCACAATTCTGGATGAGAGAGCAATCACCCTGGCAAGTATTTTCCAAAGCTTCAGCACTCCAATTTTACCAGAGAGAGGCAGAAGCGCTGCACAACTGCTAGCCTGACAGCTCTGTTCTGGCCTCATCTGTAAAAGTTGCAAGCAAACTACAAAACAAAACACAGCAAAGAAGACTTTGGGATAAACTTGTTTTATGACTACTTCCATAAGAAACTATTAGAGACTCATGAAAGAAAGGACACCCATTTCTTCTTGTTCTTTCTGCGGGTAAATGGCCAGGCAGAATGCATAGCTGTGAGGTGACAAGAGTCACTTTGGAATGAAGCAGATGACAAGGAAAGCAGAGAAAGGATACACAAGTGGCATACACAGTCCAGACTCACCTACACCTGACCCAGCTTGTACCTGCACAAAAGACCCTTGGGGCTTTCACACTTTGGATAAGACATCACCTCCTCGGGGCACCTGGGTGGCTCAGTCCGTTGATCATCTGCCTTCAGCTCAGGTCATGATCTCAGATACTGGGATCAGCCCCACATCAGGCTCCCTGCTCAGTGGCAAGTCTGCTTCTCCATCTCCTCCTGCTCCTCCCCCTGCTCATTCTCACTCTCTTTCTCTCTCGCTCTCTATCTCAGATAAATAAATAAAATCTTTAAAAAAAAAAAAAAAAAAAGAGGACACCTGGGTGGCTCAGTGGTTGAGGATTTATCTGCCTCTGGCTCAGGTCGTGATCCCAGGGTCCTGGGATTGAGTCCTGCTGCATCGGGCTCCCTTCAAGGAGCTTGCTTCTCCCTCTGCCTGTGTCTCTGTCTCTTTCTCTGTGTCTCTCATGAATAAATAAATAAAATCTTAAAAAAAAAAAAAAAAAACAGACATCACCTCCTCTGGTTCCTGGGCCTCCATCAGCATAAATCAGAGAGGCCAAAGAATTCTAGATAGGACCACCTATCTTCAGCATATACACAGGCAGGGACAGCATTGAAAACTGACAACCATCACTACCTCTCCCTCAGCAACACTTACAACCTTAACATGTTTAGACAAACAGGGATTAGCAGAACTCATCTTTATTTCCCTTTTTCATTAGCACTCAGGGAAGCCCCAGACGCAGGTCATACCTAATTCCCACAGAGCCCTGTGAGCATTGAGACAACCCCAAAGTCACCAGGGACACATTCCCCTTCATATTTGCTTTATGTTTTCTATGACTGCTTGTAAACATCTGATGCACTATGAACTCTATTTAAAATGCAAGCCCCAAGAGGGCAGAAATTTTTGTCTTTTTTTCTGTTAACTGCTTAAAGAAAACTTCCGCACACTGGGAGAATTTTCACATTGTTCAGTGAAGATAGACTATCCAAAAGATTAAAAAAAAAAAAAAAGATGCTGGGATAAGAACAAGTTTTTTTATTTGTTTCTTCTAGACTTCACAGATTTTACTTTTTTGGGTGTGAGGAAGGGATTGGACTCATAATATATAGAATTAACATATTCCGTGCACAAAAACATTACCAAAAATTATGAATGTCAATCTGGAACACTGCTCTGAAAAGAGCTATTTTGGCCTCTTTTTAGTTCTACAATAACTCTTCATATAAAATGTAAACATGCTCAATTTCAAAAATTCAAAAATTAACTGCTTTCCTAATTATTTCTAAAAGGTTTCTGTTAGGCTGGCGAGACGGAACCTCAAAACAGCTGACCCCAGGCCAGCAACCTCCCAATAAGCCGCCTTGCTGCCCCATCTCCAAATTCCCTCTGAGGCCTTGCCACCCTACCCTAATTTAGCTTACAAAGACCTGTAACCCTTGCCCTAACTGGAATGCCACCCTGCCCCCATCTTCCTGCTGAGAACTCTTTATAGACCCCCCCCCTGCAGTTTGCCTGGGTGCGACTTCCTGTTCTCTCCCTCCCCTGCAGGCCGCAGAACCAGAGCGCATCCCACTAAAAGCCTGTTTCGACCAACTTTTGCCAGGCCTCTCTATTCCATTTCACTACTGATCAGATTAAACCTGACAGTTTCTATTGTTCACAATGCATATTTCAGAGCCAAACACATATAATCATTTTAATGAGCATGTTTTCTATCTTTGATATGGAATATTTTAAGACTCTAAAATATTCATAAGCATTCTAATTTTCTGAGTGTTAAAAAGGTATAAACAATCCTAGTATTTGCCTAAATGTGTTCAAAACATATGTCCATACTGAAACCTGCACAAAAATGTTTATACCAGTTTTATTCATAATTGCCAAAACTTGGAAGCAACTAGATATTCTTCAATGGGGGAAAGGATAAACAAACTGTGGTACATCGATATAATGGAATATTATTCAGCAATAAACATAAATGAGCTCTAAGGATACAAAAAAGATATAAAGGAGCCTTAAGTGCCTATTACTAAGTGAAAGAAGCCAGTCTGAAAAGCCTACACACTGTATGATCCAAACTAAGTGACATTCTAGAAAAGGCAAAACTACAGAGACAGCAAAAAGATTGGTGGCTACAGGGGTTCACGAGGTGGGAAAGTGGGGTGGGAAGGAGTGACGGAGCAATAGGTAGAGCACAGGGAATTTTTAAGACAGCAAGGTATGATACTATAATGGTGGATACATAACATTATGCATGTGCCAAAATCCGTAAAACTGTAAAACACAAAGAGTGAACCCTAATGTAAATTATGGACTTGAGTTAATAATAATGTATCAATATTTGCTCACCAATTATAACAAATGTTCCATACTAATGCAAGTTTTTAATAGGAGAAACTCTGTGGTGGTTAAGGGAAGGTATGTGGGGATTATCTAAGGAAATTTAAGTTTATAGCCATCCCCCTCCAGTCTATCCAAGAAGTCATGAACACTATGAGTGAGCCAGGATATTAAGAGACACTAGTTCTACACTAGGGAAACAAAATAGAGAAAGAAAAGTCTAAGCAGTCAGAATTTCTGATCAGTTTTGTTTTCCTGTTTCAAGTGCTATGACATCATAGGTCATATTCTTACAAATACCCATAAATCTATACACATAAAGTAAATCACTAGTCAGAATAATAGTAAAAATCAAGTGATGATTTCTTGTTTTGTTACTTGTTGGGGGAAGGAACCTACAGAATTATCTAGCTTTCTCATTACAGAGAATTAAGTGATTTTACCCCAAACACTGAAAAGTGGCATAAATTATGAGGTGGCAGGGTGATGGCAGGGAGAATCATATATAGGGAAAGAGTAATGGCATGCCTTCCATAGAGTGGTTGGTTGTTAATGAGTATTTCTTAAATTTCTCTGAAACTATATGTCAGAGAAAGGAAACACATTTTCTCTGTAAAAAGAAAAAATACCAGAGATTGTCAGAAAAGTTACTATAATAGAGTTAAGGGGTACAACATGCTGGAATAAAGGCTGATACCACCAATCTTAGGAGCACTGCTTTGAAAACTGGATGAGATAATGTTTGTAAATGTACCTGGCAAATACCAGCTGGTAAAAACATAAAATTGAGAAAAATACTGAGCAAAGGAAAGAAAATGGTCTTTCAATGCTGCAAGGTAAGACAAAGTGGAAAAGAGGCAATATAGTCAGGATTCCCTTTCCTGGCTCCTTGCTGCTCCAGGTTCAGCCACTTGCAAAATTGCTCTAGGGTAGACTTTAATACGTCTGTTTTTATTGACAACTTCAATTATAACCTTTGCTAGTGCTTCTAAGTTCCTGCAAGAGACAAATAGGTTCGTGAAAATAATATATAAAATATATATTTCACATATATATATGAAAACAGATTTGATCCTACATATTTTGTGCCAAATTAATTTCTCTTCTGCTGAGTACAGTAGTTCATAAATCACCTGCCTCCTAAGAATGAATGAAGAACGTAGAGAAATACATCAGTGATTTAAATGAGCCTATTTTTAAGTTAAGGACAAGAATGGCTTATGTTTTAGAAAACACTGTTTTGAATCAAAGCAAAGCTTCAAAATGCTTTCCTGTACCTACTTTGTTAACAATGGAGGAAAAAAATGCCAAGCACTTCTTTCTGATTCTAGTTTTGCTCTGACCCTTTCGTCTTCAGTAAAGACCCCATTCAGTTCCTGAGAGAAGGGGAAAAAAAAAAAGAAAACCTTATCATAGTCACTTCAAATTATTTAATGGGAACTGCTTTGAACTACCAGGTATAAGCCAGTCTTTAAAAATTGCTCACATGCTTGAGTTTGACAGTGTCATAAGTGCCTGTAAATGAATACTGAATAATGCAAATTGGTAACCTGTTGACAATGCATTTGCATAAATCAAGAGAATACTTGTGCGATAAATTCACATCTGACCTTTTTAACCTTTCCTACTATTGATCATTCTGCAGCTGCTAAGGTCCTGGACTAGACTGATGACAGTATTAAAAAAAAAAAAAAAACCATAAAGGCCTCTAAGAGAATGCCTGAGAAAAAGCTATAGAATGAAATGATTAGCTAGTTCTCAGGGGGGAAAAAATCTAACATTCTAAAAAAAATAACAAGACTTAGCAATTCTACAAAATTAGCTTTTCCAAGTCCATGCTGTCTCCAGATTATTACTGTCCTTTTATCTAGCAATCACAGGTCATCTGATGTTCAAGTTATCATAAAACTCCTTGCATTTTTTCACAGTACTAAGAAAGCAATCCATACAGTTCTCATCAAATTAAAACCAAAGGATAGTCAAATCCTGAGAGTCAGACAAGTAAAGACATAAGTAAAATGGCTTGGGTCATAAATCAAAAGCTAATAGAGCCTGAACACATAAGTCTGACCCTTTAATAGTATTCTCTCCTAGCTTGGTAACCCAAGTGAGAAAACAGAGTATAGGGGTTATCGCCTGTGCAAAGACACTGGACACTGCATCTGATATTAGCAGTAGCTATCACATTGTTCAGAAAACCTCTTACGTGAAATCAAGTAAAACTATTATCTCTAAGCCTGCACTTCTGTCTTCAGAGAAAAGAAAATATGAAATTTTCACATCACGTACTTTCAAAGATGGTATCATGATTAAATAGACTTGAATATTTTTGGTTAATGCTTAAAATTCCTAACAGAGTTTTGCCTCTTTCATAGCAGAGGTCATGCATAGCAGTGCTGTCTCCCACCTATTCAGGAGGTGCTGAGCAAGAGATTCTTAACTGAATGATTAACTCAGCAGAACTCCCAGGATGAAAACTAAAGACTAAAAGTCCTTTCTATCAGCCCTCAAGAGCCATATTTGCCAAGCATCAAAGAGAATATGCCTATTGAGTGCTGCTGTAGAGTAGAGGCAGATCAAATGATAAAAGCTACCAGGAAACATGAAAAGCATCAAACAAAATAATGGTCTGATGAGATATCTGCCACCGAAGAAGTGGTTCTCAATCTGCTCACTTAAAATTTTGTTTCCTAGGCGGGATACTCAACTGGCCTGTTTATGAAGTCGAGGTTGAAACTTGGAAATATGCAGTTTTAACAAACAACTGAGTTGATTCTGATGTAGGTGGAAAACAATATACAATCCTGGCTAAACAACCAGGCCTTAGCAAACCTGTGGACAGATTACCTACATTAGGTAGAAGTAACACTTGATGAACTGTCAGTTCCCTTTGAATTTAAGAGTCTTTGTTTCTGTAAGATTATAAAGGCAACAGCAATAGAGTAAACTTGAAAACATATATGATTTAATATACATTACAGTGTCATGTTTAAGAAACCAGGCACTGGATTTAAAATGGCCTAGGTTCCAAACCTATGCAACTTGAGCAAATTACTTACCTTCTCTAAGGTCCTTTTATTTTTAATGTCATAATACTCAGCTCAGAGAAAAATTATGATTAACTAACTTTCTGTTAAACACTCACCAAAAATTATAAAGATTGAAAAGCAATGGTAAGGAAAAAGTGAAAAACTCTGACATGTTTTTAGTTTAAAAAACTATAAAATGCAGAAAAAGTCGTAACAGCAAACAACATTTACGAAAATATTCAATATCATTAGCCATCAGATAAATGCAAATCAAAACCACAATGATATACCACTTCATACACACTACTAGGATGGCTATGGTCAAAAAGACATTTAACATGTTAATAAGCATGTGGAAAAACAGAAACTTCCCTACCCTGATGGTGAGATTGTGAAATGGTGCAGCCACTTCTAAAAAACGGTTTGGCAGGTCCTTAAAAGTTTAAAATACATTTACCATAAGATCCAGCAATACCATACCTAACTATATACCTAAGAGAACTGAAAAAAGGTAGCCAAACAAAATTTTGTAGCTGAAGGTTCCTAGCAGCGTTATTCATAATAGGCAAAAGGTGGAAAGAATCCAAATGTCCATTAACTGATGAGGGGATAAATAAGACATGGTATGTCCCTGTAACGGAATAATATTATTCCACCATAAAAAAAGAATAAATTATGGACATATGCTACAACCTCTTGAACCTTGAAAATACTGTGCTAAGTGAAGGAAGTCAGTCACAAAGGACTACATATTGTATAATTTCATTAATATGTAATGTTCAAAACTGGGAAATCTGCAGAGACAGAAGATGAGTGACAAATAGAGGCTGAGAGTAGAGAGATGGTTTGGAGTTGATGGCTAAAGGATATGGGGTTCGTTTTTCGGAGTAATGAAAGTATTCTAAAATTAATTATACTGATGAATGTACAATTTTCTGATTAAAACTATGCCACTGAATTATACACTTCAAATGGGTGAATCATATGGTGTATGGATTAAATCACAACAAAGCTATTTTTTAAAAAGACATAAAATAAGAAAGAAAACTCTGATGCTATAGTAGAAATCTCTGATGTTCTTCATGAACAGTACCCTTTCCTCTTAGTGAACTGCCATCCACCACCATCCCCCCACCTCACCTCCTTATTATGTCACTGTAGTAAGGCTATCAGTTGCAGGAAGTCTTCAAACCCCACTCCTGCCATAGAAATTGCTCCCAAATCACTGTCACTTAACTCTGAACTGTTTCTACTTCTGGGCTTCCTGAGGCCTACTTATTCAACTCAATTTTCAATTGTGTGATACACCCAAACTTTATTCAATAAATTACTCTTTTTTTGCTTAGATCATCTCTCAGTTTGGGTTGCTTGCAATCATGAAACTATTTGATATACACTCAACAATTATATTGTTTCAATTCCTACTGTAAAAATAATTCTATCAACAATTTGCTATGAATCCTAATACAATTTTTCTATGCATATAGTTACATATGCACATATATAAATGTCTTAACATTATAATACTATATATAGTATGACTGTATCATAACTGATTTTATTATTGCTTCATGAATAATTAATTGTTTTATTTATCCATTTTTCTTTTAAAATCAAAGGGACTAGAAAGTACCCATCAAAAGTCTATCAGGTTACTGTTTGTCTAGGAAACTCTTTATGTCACCTATTCTGAAAGACAGCCTTGCTGGATAAAGAAAGTTTTTAAAATACCAGACATAAATTGCTAACCTCAGAGTACAAGCTTCAGCTCCCTTTAAAAAAAGCAACAGAATGTGTTTCTCTAAAGTATTTGAGTTTATTATAAGTGAAAAATATCAAACTGTTCTAGTTCTACTGTCATATTTTTTTAAAGATTTTATTTATGTATTTGAGAGAGAGAAAGAGAGCATGCACAATTGCGGGGAGGGGCAGAGGGAAAGGCAGAAGCAGATTCCCGGCTGAGCAGGTAGCCCAACAAGGGGGCTCAATCCCAGGACCCTGAGATCATGACCTGAGCTGAAGGCAGCTGCTTAACTGGCTGAGCCACCCAAGCACACCAAATCTGTTGCATTTCTATGCACCAATATTAAAATTATACTTAATATCTTCATATATATATGTGTGTGTGTGTGTGTGTGTGTGTATATATATATATATATATATATATATATATATGCAATGGAATATTACTCAACCATCAAAAAGAATGAAATCTTGCCATTTGCAGTGATGTGGATGGAGCTAGAGTATATTATAATTAAAATAAGTAAGTCAAAGACAAATACCATTTGATCTCACTCATGTGTCAAATTAAGAAAGAAAACAGGTGAACATATGGGAAGGGGGAAAAGAAATAAAGGAGAGAGGAAATAAGTCATAAATGACTCTTAATGATAGAGAACAAACGAGGGTTGATGGAGGGAAGAGCTAGATGGGTAATGGGGATTTGTGAGGAGCACCGGGTGCTGTATCTGAGTGATGAATCACTGAATTCTACTCCAGAAATCAATATTGCACTGTATGTTAATTTAAAAAATTTAAATAAATAAAATTAAATTAAAATAAATTTTAAAAAGTATATCAGGTTTAAAAAGATTAAAATCCAACAAACACTTACTAAACAGATTTGGTAGTTAAAAAAATTTTTTTTACCTAATTTTAGATATGTAAGAGAAAGCTGAAAAATAATTTCTAATCAATTTTTGTTTAAAATTTACTTTGGCAGATAATACAGAACAATTATAAAATAATTATATACCAGGAAACAAGCAAATTTGTATAACAGTCATCCCATACCAGTTGAAACCATGCAAATTCAAATCAACTTTATTAAATGTGAACTATGTAATGTTTTTCATTGGCCTTCAAGAGGTTAAAAAAAATTTACAGTGGTATACTTATTCACTTAGTCTATATTTTGTAATTATCACAATGCAAATATTAATCAACAAAATTTCCAGCAAACTGAAATATATTTAGGAAGAAAAAGTTCACGACCTTTATTATTATGATAATAAAAATGTACTTAGTAAATTTAGTACTTAGTAAATCTTACTGTCTCAATTATTTCTCAAAAAATGAGCCTTTGAGGCAGGTATTACCATAATCACCCAATTGACTGTGACAGTCAATGCCAAATCTAAGATCCAAATTAGGTCTCTCTCTCTCTCTCAGGTGCCTTTCTTAATATCTCTGGAATATCATAAAAATGATTTTAATGAGTAGCTGAAGAACTAAAGTAAAAGAGTTTTTATACATTAAAACATAATTGTATTAAAGCATCTATACTTAAGAAAATCCCACAAGCAACAAATCGATTTTCTGAATCAGCAGTTATTAAACTCAAGTTCTTTGCTTCTTCATACAGGTGAAGAACTTACACTATGAATTCCATTAGCACTGTGATAAAGGTGAAGTCAAATTAATTCGAGCCACCTACTTGATAAACCTGTGATCTTTATAAACACAAAAAACAGGTTAGTATAGACTCCTAATGGTGTAATTATTCTGCATCAGAAATAGGTACACAATTCCATAATAAGGCAAAATAATATAAAATACATTGTAATTACTACAGACATTGTTACAGATCTTTCCATATTTATGCATATTTAATTAAAATGATATTTATCAAAAGGCTAATGAGATCATTTTGAATCCCATTTACTGAAAGGCTAATGAGACAGTAGAATATGAGCTGTTTATTAACTGAAGAACAAGATATGTGGCAACTATACAAAGTAAGAGAGAACCAGAATTAAAAAGTAAAATATCACTGAAAGCTTCTCATAAAACTTACAGTGAAAAAAAAAGTCATATTAGAGATAAGAAAAAACCATGTACACAATGAGGGGGGCACTTGGCCACCCCAAGTGTACTTGAAAGCCACAAGTATATGAAAGTTGCCTAAATAACTCAAGGGAGGAGCACTGGGTGTTATGTTATATGTTGGCAATTTGAACTCCAATAAAAAAAAAAATTTTAATAAAAAATAAAAAAAAAGAAAGACCATGTACAATGTCAGCTTCCCACTTAAACTGATAGATAAATGAAAGTTTATAGTCTTGTCAAAGAATCTATCTAATGAGAGTATATAAATTATTATTCCATTTTCCAGGATTAGAGTCATTATAGGTATTTAAATACAAGTCATTGCACAATGGCAAGATAGGCCATGATGCTCACAAGATGAAATAAAATTTCATAACACTGCACCTAAAACAATCTCACAGTAGATGGCTACACCTCAGAAAAACACTGTTGATATTTCATTGAGCCAAAAAGCAAAGTTCCCTTACCATGTGAATATAGTGGAAAGTAACCATACTGAAAGGCAAGTGGAAATGCCAGTCATTTTCTCAAATGATAATAATTAATAGTAACAATATATATCTGAAGGCTTTGAGGTTCAAGAACGGAAAAGTCCAATGATATCAAAATGGCACATATTATCAAACTCTGAATAACAAAATTGTTTAACATGTAAATGCAAACTATTTGTTCATCACATAAACAGGAACTCATTTTAAAAAGTAAGAATAAGTAGCAGGTCAGTTCAAATTTGCAATTTTTAGATGAAATAGCAACTTTCTAAGTCAGGACCTCAGTTAAATATTTCCTAACATTCATAACAGCATTCATACATATACAAGTAAATCTAGGTAAAAAACAAAATTCATATATATATTGCAAGTAGCAACTCTTTTCTGCAGATAATTTAGCATCATGAATTATCTGAATAAAAATCCTAAGTAAATTACTAGAAAAGGGTAAAAATACTTCCATCAAAAACTTTTCTGTTCTGTGTGTATTCCTCAACATAAATTTACATGAAAGCATTAAGACATCACTAATTTATTTGTTAGGAAAAAGTGATACCTTATTATTTCACGTAAATAATTTGAAGGCACTTCACAGTAATATGTCTTTTTGTTAACACTTATTCGATGGTATATTTATTAGTTGTCACATTAAGGCCCTGCCAATAGAGTTTTTAAATATTTATTAAGCAACACCTCCTACATTCAAAATGAGATTATACTTAAT
This sequence comes from Vulpes vulpes, assembly GCF_048418805.1. Lineage (NCBI taxonomy): Eukaryota > Metazoa > Chordata > Mammalia > Carnivora > Canidae > Vulpes > Vulpes vulpes. Next base: position 116,249,255 of record NC_132786.1, read on the forward strand.
ATCTTCAAAGAATCTGAAATGGCATATTATATATTTATTGACTCCTAGAGTATGCTCCAGCCAGATAATGATCTTTCGTCAGTGTGAGAGCAATCTTCTCATGCGGCCATCTTCATACAGGCTTACAGAATGTAATAAAAGCAGAACCATTCCCCTAAGTAGAAGTGAAAGGATGAGTTCTAAATGTTGAGATTTTTACTTTTCTTTAAAATTTCAGTCCCTTGAAATCCAACTTCTTGAGTTAATACACAGCTATTAAAAAGTGGCAGACTTGTAATCAATACCTTTACTAACAGCTATTCCCCAGGCTCTCTTACATATAAGCACCCGAGTTTTGCAAGATGGAAAATACCCAATTAGGTTTTCCTGAACCAATTTAGTTTGTCCAGCTATTGAGTATTTTGACAATAAATATATTCACACTCTGGAGTTTGTGAGAGAAAAATTAGCCCTTTAATTAGCAATGAAACTAGTCTAGAAATGAGCCATCTGGCTTATCTCTGATCTACTCTGAGATTGTATCATGTCATCAGGAATTTTTTTTAAATACTAGGCATAAATTGCTAACCTTATAGTACAAACTCCTTTCATAAAAAGAAACAGAATGTGTTTCTCTAAAGTATTTGAGTGGATTCTAAGTGCAAAACATCAAGTTGTTCTCACTGCTATCCATTTTCCATGTTGCCAGAATAAGAGAACAAATCGGAACTCCTTATTCAGATAGAAGTAGATCTGGGAATAAAGAAAACCTTGTTATTACCCAGGTGCTTGTATTTCAGTCAGCCAGGCCTAAATAATACTGCACAAATTGTTGTAGCTAATTAATACTGATGGTTAAAATGATGCCTTTGAAGCCAAGTGAACAGCTCTTCTGAACTTGAGTCAGCCAATAAATATATATTGAGCACACACATTGCACCAGGCATTGGACTTGTCACCAGATAAATAAGGAATTTTTTAAAAAAAAGATATAGAGTCTAGGGAGAGCATATATATGCCAAAAAAAATCTGTGCAATCTGGTAAATGCAGTAATAGACTTACGTGTAAAACTGCCACTACTACAGACCTATGTTTTTCAAAGTAGGTAATCAGACTCATTTTGTGAGCCTTAGAATCAATATAGGCAGTTTCAGGCAGTTTTTTTTTTCTTTCTTTTTTTTTTTTTTTTTTTTGGTAATGTAATAGAGTATTAAACACTATAATGTACCTCATGAAATAAAACAACTTTGAACTTCTGTTCCAGTGTCTTATAGGTATAAATTTAGATACAGAGTATAGTTATAGACAAAAATAAGGAAGACACACACATACACACACACACACACACACACACATATACATCTTGGTTACAATGTAAAATATGCCTCTTACTTGGTATGGCCAAAAAATCCTTGAAAGCCACAAGTATATGAAAGTTGCCTAAATAACTCAAGGAAGGATTCATGAAGGAAACAGCATTCGGGTGATACTCTAAGACCAAGTTTGTTCAGTAGAAGAATTGGAGGCTTCCTGACAAAGAGAATAGGGTATATATAGGTTGAGGACATTGAAATGTGATTAGGGCCACATAATGAAATAATATTTTGGATACACTGGATCAAATAAAGTTCATTATTAAAATCAGTATCACTTTTTTTAAATGTGGCTAATATGTAAAACTACATAGATGCTTCAATTGGACAGTAATGGTGGAGATGATAAAGTGGAGGGAGGAAATTACACTAGCAGTGATAATGCCAAAGTTAAGCTTCTGAAATAACCAAAGTGAGGGAAGATGACAGTCCAGAACAGTAAGAATGAAGAGGAATAGGAGAGAAAATTTCAAGAGAAGAAAACCAAGTAGAAGGGACAGAACTTGGTGACTGAATGGATGAAAGGGATGAGGGAGAAAAAGCTATGTATTCATTCATTCATCCAAACATAATTCTGGATGCCTCAGATACGGCAGGTACCATGCTGGTTGTGGTATCATGAACTAAATGGAAGTCTGAAATGCTTATCAACATTCTGGGCTAAGAAATGGAGTCAAGGTTGTTCCACACACCAAAATAGCAAATAAAGGAGCAGGAACAGTTCTGTTATCATCACATGTGTCTATCATCTTATGGTTGGATATTCTTCCATTTATCTTCTATCTTCCAAGATATTTAATGGAGTATCTGGAAAGCAACTGGATGTCAGGAAAAAGGTCTAGGGTGAAGCTTGAGAGTTTTGAGTTATTAATATATAACTGGCATAATAATTGGCAGCTAATCCTTAGGAGGGGCTCTGATTACACAAGGGGTAAGGAGCCAGGATCCAAGGAAGAACACCAAGGACACTAAAAAGGAGAAGAAGGTAGAGAGCAAGTCCACTAACAGAGGGTAGCCAGATATGAAAGAGGGAAACCCATAAAGAGGAGAGTCCCAAAAAACAAAAGAGAAGTATGTTTTAATGAACTAACATTCAATAGAATCCAGTAAGAAGAGTGGTTTCAAAGAAGCACTGAAAAACATTTAACATTTGGCAAGTCAGAGATTGACGACCTTCACAAAAGTGATCCAGGAGAAGGCTGTACAACACAGGGGAAGCAAGGAAGTGGAGAGGCCAGGTAGAGACACCTGTTTCTAAAAACTTACTTGTGAATAAAAGAATGATCAAGCAGTGAGCACATAATTAAGGGAGGGTGTAAGGTGCTTCCATCTTTGTGCTTTGACTCGGGAGAGACTTGAACATGTTCAAAAGCTCAGAAAAGCAATCAAGGCAGGGGGATAGTTCAAAAGGCAAGAAATAATTAATGGAACAAAAGCCAAAGTTGCTGGGGAAAGAGAAGACCTGGAACACAGGAGCACAGGCAACTTTGAACAGGAGAAAGAGCAGCTCTTCCACAAAGATGGAAGTGAATGTGGCTAAAGAGATGACAATCAATTCAGATGCAAGTAAAGACTCTTTCTGTATTAAAATATTACCCAGGCTATAAAGTCATCACCAGGCTCCTTTGGTTATAGGTAACTACAAATGTGGTTCTAGGGTTCCAAGGATCTGATCCATACTTACAGCAAATGTTCTAAAGCCAAAGACACAGATTTATCACATTAAGGGCAAGTCAACATCTGTCTACTCCATGACCCATGATTTTCTATGCTCTAATACAAAAACAAAACAAAACACAACCCTGTAAGAAGTGACTATCATTAGTCTCAAAGAGAAAGGAGGGAGAAAATGTGGGCTAACTTGTCTTGGGTCGAGGAGTGCTTATGTCCCTCTAGGATTTCCACCTCTGTGTACCTGGAGTGGAGGGGGTGGGACAGAACCTTCCTTCTCTCCACATAAACCCTCACTAGCTCCTTCCCAAGGGAAGAGTCACAGCTATCACATTGAGCCACAGTTTCAGCCATGTCGTGGAGTTCCTTACTGTGCCCTAAAGACTGAAACCCACAATTCCATCTCCTCTACTCTTAAAGTTTCTGGTTTGGGGTAGTAAGCATGAGTGCCTACGCAGGGTCTGGAACCCCAAGCAGAGAGGTCATGATCATTTTATGATTAAAAAAAAAAAAATCAGACCTAGAGCTCCTCATCCCCTCTCTGCTCCAATTTCTCCACTGGAACCTGAAGAGGTAAGGGAAATTGAACCTCACTGGAAATGCAGAGAAGCCTCCAAACCCAAAGCCTCATGGTTCAACAATGCTTACTGGAAAAGCCAGACACTGAAGATTATCAAAAATTCCACCAGCTTTGAAGAAGCACTTTATTTCCCTGCTGGCTCCTATACCTTTTTATAAATCCATTCTTCAGTCCAGAAAACACAGAAGGCAGAAAGGGTAAAAGAGGATAATTAAGATATCAAAATCTTACCCTGAAACTCCCTTAACTCAAAAGCCCTTAGCAAAAGGGAAACTAAAATTTACACAAAGTTTTTCTGCCTCTTTGTCATTTTTCTTTTCCTCAGTCTGACTCTCCTGAAATCCTCTCTCTTTCTGCTTTCAACATGTTCAAGTCCATGAATATCTATCTCATATGTCACCTTCTCAAGGGAGTCCTCCCTGAACCCTCCAGTTAGATTTAAGTATCACTGCCTTATCTATGTTCTCATAGGCCTTGCTTATGTCTCTATGAAGTCCTTAATTAGTTATTCAATTGTATCTCCCCTAGTAAATCAGATGGAGTTTGAAACATTCAGCTGTGTATCCCCGACTTGAGCAGTCCATCCAGGCTGGTCCCTGCTCTATGCCACAATTCATCTCTCCTTCCCCTGAATTCCCACAGCACTTTGTAGGGAGCAACTGGGCTCAGGAGCCCTTAATTAGCACCCTCCCTCTTTTTTTGGAAGAAGAAAAAATTAAACAAAGAAAAAGAAAGGAAAAAGGAAAGGAGACCTAGAAGGATATTTTATCATGGATAACCAATCCAAACTAATCTTACTGACCAGACCAGAAGAACCTAAGGAGCAATCTTTTGACTCCTCATCTAATCACTGTTTTGGCCTGGAGCTATGAGAACTCTTAAATTGCCAGGCTAGAAGGAAGATGCACAGGCAGTGAAAATGAGTCATGAAGCAGTCCATGGGCCTAAGGCCCCAAAGACAGCCAGCAGCTGGGGTTTGTATCCCAGAATTTCAGGAAGAGTACTTCATACACATATTTTTTAACCAGTTAAAATATGCTAGGAAGTACATAGATTATGCTTAATAAATAATGAATTTCTAACTTGATTATTAGTAATGGGAAAGTCCCTTATAAAGTACATGACAACACACAGAGTACTTCTAAATACTTCCATTTTACACTTGAGGAAATGAAGACTCAGATGATTTGGTTGAGTTCTGTTAGGACCTTATTCACCAGAAAATATGAAATAAATACTTTCTTGGGGGGGAGGGGCAGAGGGAGAGAGACTCTTAAGCAGGCTCCATGCCCAGCATGCAGCCTGACACGGGGCTTGATCTCACAACCCTGAGACCTTGACCTGAGCCAAAATAAAGAGTTGGATGTTTAATCAACTGAGGCACCCCAAATAAATACTTTCTATATGCAATGCACTGGATGTAAGCAATTCTGTTCTCATGGAGCTTCTTTTTAATGAGAAAGACAGATAATAAAATAAATAAAATATACAGCAGTCAAATGGTACTGCTGGGAAAATAAAGCAAGGTAGTTAGGAAATAGGGGTTTTGAATTAGATGGCCAAAGAAGGCCTCAAAGGCAAAAATGACATTTAAGCAGAGACATGAACAGAGAGGAAGAGAGCCAAGTGGTTGGTGTTCTAATCTGAACTATTACCCAAATCTTGGGTTTCTACTGCTTTTATGTTCCTTCAAATATAGCAAGTTGCCTTAAAAGAAGATGTTGGATCCTGCACGAGTTGCCATGCCAAGAAAAGTGAAGAGGAGAATGCACTGACAAGTCCATGCTGGTATGGGATGTGCAAGGTGACAGAGGCTGAATATCCCTGAACCATTGGTTCATATCTGACAGCAAAGATATGGAACATGAAGTACTGTTCATTGGAGACTCCTGGGTTCAGCTAATGTACCAGTGCAGGATCTGGCAGGAGCTCTTTTCGCCTCTGCATGCACTTAACTGTGGCATTGGCAATGATAGCACATAGCATGTGCTTTGGTAAGTGGAGAATGGGGAGCTGGAACAAATCCAACCCAAGATTATAGGGGTCTGGGTGGGTACTAACCACCACAGGCACACAGTGGAGCAAGTGACTGGCGGCATCAAGACCATCGTGTAACTGGTGAACCAACAGCAGCCCCAGGCCCGAGTGTTTGGTGCTGGACTTGTTTCCCAGGGCCAGTACCCTAACCCACTTCATGAGAAAAACTGATAGATGAATGAGCTGGTCCAGGCAGCACTGGCTGGCCACCCACAGGCCCACTTCCTAGATGCCAACTCTGGCTTTGTGCACTTAGATGGTACCATAAGTCACCATGGCATGTACGAATACCTGCATCTGAACCATCTGGGCTACACAGCTGTCCACTGGGACTGGCACTCCCTGCTTCTGCATATGCTGGCCCAAGACTAGGGCAGGGTATCCCATTGCCAGAGGCTAACCCCTAAACATCCTCCTTCTCCAACATTAAATTCTCATTTAAGAAGAAGAAGGAAGAGGAAGAGGAGACAGAGAAGAGAAAGAGCCATAGACTGCAGAGCCACAGGAATAGCCAGGTCCTCTTTGGAATCTCAATTTCACATTGGGCCTCTTACATCTGTAGACACTGCAGGCCAGCAGAAAGGATATTGTGTCCTATGAGATAAAGCATGTAACCAGAAAGTGCCTTTAGAAACGGCTGCTGTACAACTGCACAGTCAGTATCATAATCCAATGTGTCAGTGCTAATCACATGTGGTTCTTGGGGACCTTATTAAGATTGTTCTCCTGATTTGCTACTGGTACCTGCTAGAGCTAGAACACCAGATGACAGGACATCAAGTGACTATATGAATAATCAAACTACCATCATAAACTGGTGTTATCTTTTTCACCAAACCATACAACTATCTGGGCCCAACAGCCATCCATTCTCCAGAAGACTGGGAACATGGCCACAATTAAGCTGAATGAACAGATGACTCAGACTACTAGAGTCCCTGCCCCTAATCCTTCAGCACTTCTTCAATCCATATAAATTGGCATCATAAGAAGTTTTCTCTGGCCAGTTAATGGAAGAGAAAAAAGGGTAGGTCTTTTTCTTTCACAAAAGGATCTCTATTGAGCTGGCAAAAGCTAGGTGTAAGTGGTCACTGTATAACACCACCACTCATTAGTGGCCCTTCCACTGGGTAGAACTTTAGTTAGGAGGCATGGCCTGAGGTCAGGGTATACATTGGTTAATCGTTAGTGGCTTAGGAGTTGACAAGCTAGACAAGAACTTAGAACAAACTGGAAAACTGGTTCAGTTTATGGGGCCAGCTGGCAGGCAGTAACCTGCAAATTTGAGATGCTGCTATAAAATGAAGTATATGCTTAAAACCAGTAATGCATATATAGTGCCATCTTTTCCAGAAGGTATAAAGTGGAGGTGAGAGTGCTCCCTCTATTTCCTTTAACTCTAATCAAAAAAATGTATTGGCAGTATGTTTTCTAAATTTGGTGAAAAGCATGAAATTACAGATTCACAAAGCTCAGTGAACCACAGTAGGAAAATTACAATGAAAATCACACCTATGCATGCTATAGTCAAACATAAAACTAAGACAAATAAAGCACCTTTAAAGCATCCAGATAAAGTAGAAATTACATACAAGAGGGCAATTACATCAATTTTTAAATAAGTTTTTAATGGAAGCATAACACATGCGGAACAAATATAATTATTTGCCACGACTTATCACAAAGTGAAGATGACTAGGTAACCACCACCCACATCAATAACTACAACAGAAATCTTCCCCTTCTTAGTTATCATTCTTCTTCCTTCCCAAAGCTAATCACTATCCTGGTTTCTAAAACCAAAAATGAGGTTTGCCAATGGTTAACCTTTATACAAATTGAATGCATAACATATTTGTGTGTGTGTGTGTTTGGCTTCTTTTAACATCATTGAGATTCATCTATGTTCTTACCTGGACCAGTTGTTCATTTGTTTCTACGGCTATACAATGAGTGATTATACCACATTTAATGACTAAGCCACAATTTATTCACTGTACTGTTGATAGACATTAGAGGTGTTTCCATCTGGGGCTATTAGGAGAAGTGCTGCTATGAACAACCTGCGTTCATCTTTTGGTGTACACATGCATGCATTTTCATTGAGTTCTCTATCATATCTAATAACCCACTTGAAGAATTTTTTCGTTCCTGAAATTTGGACTTAGTAGTCTTGGAGGTCTTAGTAATGAACAGAAGAAAATGGTTTCAGTGAATTTGAAGTGGACACTCCTCACTAGCAAGATTGCGCTTTTTCCTCTCATTAACCAACAGAGAGAGAAGGGGATCACTCTACTGGCAGGGTGAGAGATCCCTTTTAACAGGGGGGAACTGGGGGGGAGGGGCAAGATGGCGGAGGAGTAGGGTCTCCAGGTCACCTGTCCTCAACAAATTACCTAGAAAACCATCCAATCATCCTGAAAATCTACGAATTCGGCCTGAGATTTAAAGAGAGACCAGCTGGAACGCTACAGTGAGAAGAGTTCGCGCTTCTATCAAGGTAGGAAGACAGACGGGGAAAAAGAAATAAAGGAACAAAAGGCCTCCAAGGGGGAGGGGCCCCGAGGAGCCGGGCTGAGGCCGGGGCGAGTGTCCCCAGGACAGGAGAGCCCCGTCCCGGAGGAGCAGGAGCTGCACCAACCTTCCCCGCGGAAAGGCCTCCCGGGGAATTGGAGCAGGATCCCCAGAAAGGCGGGGATGCCCTCGGGCTCCCGGGGACAGTAACAGAGGAACTGCGCCCCCGAGAGTGCGCCGAGCTCCCTAAGGGCTGCAGCGCTCGGCGGGACCCGGAGCAGCTCGGAGGGGCTCGGGCGGCGGCTCCGCGGAGGGGGCTGCGCGGCTCCGGGAACAGCTCGGAGGGGCTCGGGCGGCGGCTCCGCGGAGGGGGCTGCGGGGCTCCGGGAACAGCTCGGCGGCGGCGGCGGCGGCGGCTCGGGCGGAGGAAGAAGCTCCGCGGAGGGGGCGGCGCAGCTCCGGGAACAGCTCGGAGGGGCTCGGGCGGCGGCTCCGCGGAGGGGGCTGCGGGGCGGGAGCGCGAATCCAACAGCGCAGGCCGCGGAGCACAGGGCGCCGGGACACAGCCCAGGATCCGGCCTCCCCCGGGAC